>NC_044993.1:72272586-72572586 GCF_008728515.1 Papio anubis | reverse complement strand
TCTCTGCTGGCTGTGCAGCCTGGCTCTACGTGGTGACCGGGAACACAGCCGCCAACTGCAACCAGGTTCGCATTTGTGTGAATGCTGTTAATCCATCACTGCACACAAGGTTCCAGCAGAGCCCGAGGACCAGAGGCCAGCACACACCTGCTCATGTCACTGTCACAAGTTAGGAAGTGCCCCACCCCACCACCACCATGTCCTTTATGCCAGGTCCTATGAAGGTGAACACCAGCTCGGGGGTGTGCGTGGAGCTGGTGCGCCTGTGGTCCACCGTGGTGGCTGCTGGTGCAGTAGCATCTGTGTTGGCTTCCGTGGCCATGCAGGGCTGCCTGTCCTTCCCCTTCCCGGAATGTCCCTCTGGGGTCTATGCTCCCTCTGTCCCAGTTTAAATGCTCCCTCAACCCACCTTGGGTTATAAAAGTAACACAGGCTTACTGAAGAAAATTAGAAAAGTACAGAGTTCATTCTTAACGTTGATAAGCCACTGATTGTGAAAATCCAAAAGCAATCCAGGTCAGAGTCTACACAGTTTAGTCCTTCCTCTGATGTGACAGTAAACAGGAAGTGGTAGGGAAGAAAATGTACATGTTTGCTGAAGGAGTGTATCTAACAGGAGAGAAGCTTCCACGTTTCATGGAAATAAAAGCAGCAGCAGAAGCTGGTGGCATGCTAGGTCCTGAAAGGTGGGAGCTGGTGGCCCCCAGCCTCCCACCTGCAGAATCCCTCAGGGGGCTCACAGGCTGGTGCCAGCTGGGACATGAGTCTGAGCCTTAGGTCAGCCAGGCTCCACTCTGAAAAATCCCCACACGTGACTCGGGATGCTCCCAGAGGCTGAGAACAACAGGTCAGTGAAGCGAGGGGAGCAGCTCCCTGAGAGTCAGGCTCAGGCGCTCCAGTCACTGGGCCCCAGAATGCTCCTGGGGCACACACAGGCTGCTCTTCTGCAGAGAAGCTGCAAATCCTTTGATCAGCGTGCCCTTTCAGAAGCAGAGAACGTTTCAGGTCCAAAAGGGACCTTGGAGACATGGGGACCAAGTTGCAGAGAAGTAAGTAACTTGTTCAAAAGAACCTATTGGGGTGTGTGTACTGATGACGATCCCATTCTCGCAATAATTTAAAAACATGTCCATGCATGAGTCACACACGGATGGGCGTCCAGAAGCCAGAACCCTACTGAAAGGAGCCACCAGCCTGCCCACAGTGGCCACCTCCAGGCTGGGATTACGGAGATTTGTACTGTTTGAGTCTTTACTTCATTGTTTGTAGTTCCTAAGATCCCTACAGTCAATGTAGAAATGCGTGATTTTAAGAAAGCAGCTAGAATTTTAGAAAGACAGAAAAGCTAAAAGGTGTTGAGCATTCAGGGAAAAGTCAAGGGGGAAGGGTGCAGAGTCCTGAGTCCTGAGTCCTGAGCGAGAGCTCCTTCACCTGGAGATACCACTCATCAGCATGACTTCTCTCTATCCTGAGAGCAAAACCACTTTCACTTTTCCCAACAGACCACAGTGTTTGCTGGAATTGCAGGTGACAAGTTAGACTGGATGGCTGACCTTGTCTACGGAAAGGGAAGCCTGGAAGAGCCGTGAGGGCTAAGTCACATTTCAGCTCCCTGGGACGCTTGCAAGAGCCCAGCCAGGCAAGGGGAGAGATCAGAAGATACCTGCGCAGATGTTGTGGCTTCGTACCTTCCTTGTGAAGTAGTAATAAGGCACTTCCATCCCCAGGAGACTGTGGGAGGCGGCAGGCCGGGGGAAGCTCTCATGAAGCAGGAAGCCATGCTCTTCGGAAATGAAGAAGGACAGGATCAAAACATCTGCCTAGTAGAGAAAGAAAAGTTCTGTTCTGTTGTGTTTTTTTAACTTACATAAATTTCTGGGGTACAAGTGCCATTTTGCTACATATGCTGCGTCACGGTGCAGTCGGGTTCTCTGCTCGGATGATACTATCTTTTATCTGTTCCACCTGGGAAAAACCAACATGTCTACTAGAAGGACGCACCTCGTCCAGTTTGCGACCACTGGACTCTCCCGAGTGACTGTTTTTCTTGCAGCAAAGGCTCATCATTCCCACCCTGAATTGGTGACTGCAACTCAAAAGAGCTTTCATGGTTTAAAAGTTCTCCCCCTTTGGCTGCTTTACTCTGATTTAAACATCAACAGTGATAGGCCGGGCGTGGTGGCTCGCACCTGTAATCCCAGCACTTTGGGAGGCTGAGGCGGGTGGATCACTTGAGGTCAGGAGTTTGAGACCATCCCAGTCAACATGGTGAAATCCTGTCTCTACTAAAAACACAACAATCAGCTGGGCATGGTGGCAGGCGCTTGTAGTCCCAGCCACTCGGGAGGCTGAGGCAGGAGGATAGCTTGAACTTGGGAGGCAGAGGTTGTGTGAGTCGAGATTGCACCACTGCGCTCCAGCCTGCGTGACAGAGTGAGACTCCGTCTCAAAATAAATAAATAAATAAATAAATAAATAAATAAATAAAAAATCAACAGTGGCACCACCAACAAAGAGCCCGCTTCCGAGGAACAGGGAACATGCAACACAGAAACACATGCTCTGTGGGCTGCTGCACAGAAGCAGGACATGTGCCCGCACCTGCAGCTGCTTTGCACAGGAAACCAGAAGAGGTGGAGGGAAGGCAAAGCCCTTCCTTGCTACCTGGTGTGAGTTTAGCCAAGGGCGCATCATCACAGAGCAGACAAAGAGTCCTAGGATCAAACTGCCAGGAGACCGCCCTGCCACACCTTCATCTTCCCCAGGTGCCAGCCCACCCGTTCTCCTGACTGCCCAGGCCACCCCACAGCCTCTGTCTTGAAGTGGCGCCTCTGGCAATGTCTTCCTCTCCCCACTCTGGTGGTAGAGATGCCACCTGGACATGTCCTCCCACTCAGTGCCTCAGAACCAAGGATGGATTTGCTTCTGAACTCAGGGTCGCAACACTGACTGCAGATAACTCTTTTTTTTTTCTCCTTTTGAGACGGAGTCTCGCTCTGTCACCCAGGTGGAGTGCAGTGGTGCGATCCCGGCTCACTCTGCCTGGGAGGTGGAGGTTGCAGTGAGCTGAGATCCCATCACTGCACTCCAATCTGGGCAACAGAGAGACACTCAAAAAACAAACACAACAAACAAACGAACAAAGATTTCTTTCCTAGAGAAGCACATGTAGCAGTCAAGACAACAAGAGAACCAAAAAAATGCCATTCAGGTCAGAGTCAGACAGTAAGTGTGGAGCTGGCCCACAGGCATAAACCTCAAAGAGGAGACACCACACACCGTGGCTTCTCTGCATAGCTCAAAACAGACCTAGCAATGGCAACTCCACAGAGGGTGGTGTTGGGGTTACAGTGATGCTGCCGTCAGTGGGAGCCATGAGGCAAATGCTCTACTCCACATGAACGAATTTTCAGGACCCCTTTCCCAGACCCCATGCTAGGAAGACGTTTTAAATTAATTCTTAGTATTCTTTTTTAGAGACGAGGGTCTCAATATGTTGCCCAGGCTGGTCTCGAACTCCTGGGCTCAAGCGATCCCTCCTGCCTTGGCCTCCCACAGCGCTGGGATCACAGGCGTGAGCCACCATGCCCGACCCATGAAGGTTTTCAGTCTGGCAAACGGCCACTGAGCATGTCTCAACTCCAATACAACAGGCAGGGCGTACCGCAGGGCCAGCGCGCCCATCACGGGGCTGCCCATCTTCAGACTGAGGCTGGGAGCCCAGCGTCTCCTGCACGGCTTCACACACGAACAGCCGGGGCTCGCTCTGGTCCCAGAAGTGGTTCACGGGGACGTAATTTTTCAGTCCCTCATCTGCAAAGAGGTGGCTCCTAAAAGACAAAGGAAGACCCGTCTGAACCCCGAGGAGGGCACTCCTGCTACCAGTCTCCCTCCCACACACATTCCCAAGGCCTCCAGGTGCTGTCCCAGACCATGGAGTCCACACGCTCAGCTCTGGGAGGACCTTTGGGGCCTCACTGCCATGCGCCCTACTGGAACGTGTTCTTAGATTTTAACAGCTGGGCTAAGGGTCCAAGCAAAGCCCGGTTTGAAAGGACCACAGAAAGATGATGCTTTGATTCTGGAGGCCTTATGGGGGGCCCAGAAGAATCCCCAAAGCAAAAGGGACCCTTTTCCTTTTCCAGGACCAGCAGGCCAACCTCGAGGTGGGATGGCATCCCTGGTGGGCGGGGTCGAGGCTTTGGCTCCATGGTCATGCCGGGTTCCCGGTCCCCACCGCTCCCTGTGCTGTGCTGCCCCTTGTACCCAGGTCCCTCCCATCTCTAAAGTTCCATGTTGGATGCGTCCAGAACTCAACAAAATGCTGTGGGGAAACACAATGACGTGCCGGCAGAGGACACACAAGGTCTCGAGAGAGCAGGTGCCCAAGGAGAGGAGGCCTATGAGCCTCATTCGCCGCCCCCAGGGCGTGACGAGCCCAGGCTGCGGAGTGGGACCCTGCCAGGCAGCACGACCCACAGTGGCTACAGAAGGACAGGACCTGGTGCTGCAGAACATGCAGATCCCGCAGGAAGCTGCTGCACCCAACAATGGAGGTACCCTCACAGCCACATCTGGCACCAGTGCAGAGCAGAGCAGAAAGCAGGGCAGAGGAGTGAGTGCCATGATCCAGATGAGGCAGCTCTGAGGCCCGCAGAGCCCGGGGACATAAGCTGGTTCCCGTGAGGCGAGACCAGGCTGGCACAGGACAGGAACGGACAGAAGGAAGGGGGCAAGATTTGAATGCCCTCAGAAGCTCCCACAGCTCCCACGGGAAGCCACGCATGGCAGGCGCAGAGTCGAGAGGGAAAAGCATGAATGAAAAGACATTTTGGTATGAGAAAAGCTGCGGACCTGGGTAACGGGCAGTGGGGACTAGAGGAAAGGTTCAAGGAGCAGCCCAAGAACAGTGGCAGTAGGGGGAGAGCTGGCACTTGGCCGAGTCAGGCGTCATCGTCTGAGGCGGGAGAATGGGGCCTGCACTCGGTGAGCTGTGAAGATGCAGAGTTCCACAGGCGGTCACCAGCAGAGGGATGAAATGAGGCCACCAGGTGAAAGAAGGTTCCAGAACTGTATCTGAGGCAGAAGGTGTGTGGGAGAGAGAGGCAGGGGGAATCCAGGGAGGCTGGACAGAAGGGGTGTGTCTGAGGGTGGTCAAGTAATGGAGGAGGGGAAAAAAAAGAGAGAAAACCAGCTCCGAGCTCAGCCGTGTAACTGCTCTGCTCCTCTGTGAGCGTACGCAGGCCCCAGGGCGCCCGTCCTGCTTTCCTGCCCCGCGGGCCTGGCTCACACAGGTCGGCGGGCTCAGCTCCGCAGCCCACTTTTCTTTCGCGCCTTACTTTGTGCAGAATCAACCATGAACTAACTGCAAGTGAACTATCATCAGCACTCAAAGTTCTCCAAACGCGCACTCAGTCACAGAAGGAACTCCAGATATAGTGAACACAGACAATTATTCTCCCTAGAAGTATGTTCTTTAAACAGGCAAATGCCCCCAACATCAGAGGTGCGGATGCCCCCCAACATCAGAGACGTAGATGGGTCTGAGGCCACCCCATTCTCTCCCTGCAGTGACTCATGGGCCACTTCTACAGACGCCCGGCCAGAGCCCTTCCAGAAGTTGCAGTTTCCACTCAGCTAACTCCAGAACCTTCCACCTGGAGGACAGAGACTAAGGACTCAAATCTACCCACTGCCCGAGTGTGCTTCTGTTTTCCTCTTTCTTTTTCCCACTGGTGCCTGCTGGGGCCTTGTGAAGTCTGGCGCGTACCTTAACGACAACCCGCCCAGAAGCTGAGAAGTAACTGAACATCATTTTTTCCAACAAAATCCTCCTAAACCACAATCTTACTTATCAGTCTCTTGCTCGTTAAAGGACAGTGTCTCTCTCCGATCAATTTGTCCAGTCTTGAAGTCAAAGATGGTCACTGTGTCCATTTCAACATCGTAGAAGCAGATTTTGGAATCGGGGCTGCTGTCAGCCTAGAAGAGAAAACCAGAAAGCTCACGACGCCTGCCCGGACCGGCGGGCTTGCGGACTATGCCAGGGACTGACGCAGCACATGCCAAGAGAAACACACCCAGTGCCACCAAGTCCACAGGTCGCTCAGCTTCCAAGCACTAGCATGCTTTCAGCATTCGCAATTTGCTGGTTTTGGTGTTTTTTGAGACAGGGTCTCGCTCTGTTGCCCAGGTTGGAGTGCAGTGGTGAGATCATGGTTCACTGCAGCCTCGAATTCCTGGGCTCAAGAGATGCTTCCCCTCAGCCTTCCAAGTAGCTGGGACTACAGGCATGTGCCACTGTGCCCAGCTAATTTTAAAATATTTTTGTAGGGATGAGGTCTTGCTATGTTGCCCAGACTGGTCTCGAACGCCTGGGCTCAAGTGATCCTCCCACCTCAGCCTCCCTAGCAGCTGGGATTGCAGGTGCGGTGCGCGATAACCTTTCCCGGCTGAAACTCCTTGATTACAGCTGAACTTTTCCACTGTTTCCTTTTGCCATGGTCGAGTAGGCCCCTTGCTCCAGCCCCTGCCTCATCCCAGCCCCGTGCTCTCCCCTATGGCACCTCCGGGACCCTGTGCTTGCCCTCTCTTTCAGGTCTTCCCATCAGTGTTAACCCCCTCAGAACACACCCTCGACCTTTTTGAGGTTCCTGGCTGCCTCCTTCTCCCAGTGGCCCCACCTCCCTGGCGGCACCTGCTCACCTGGCTTCCCAGGCCCCATCTGGGTTCTCAGGGCCACAGTGGCCACCGTTTTTCCTCCTTGGGGACATCCTCTCGCCTGTCCCTGTGCTCCACCTGCAGCCCTGGCCCTCCCTTCTGACCAGGTGTGGGACTGCCCACTAGCTGCCTCCCAGGCACCTGCCCTTCTGCTCATCCACCTTCGCTGCAAACGTTTCCTTTCCTACCTGGCTGCAAGGGTTAGAAACACCTCTGCAGTCCTGTCCTGCCCTACCCCTTGGCCAGTCCATCGCCAAGCCCCACTGTGGCTGCTCGAGCCCTCCAGTGGCTGCCACAGGGACCAGATAGGCATCTCCACCCACCAACCCCTTGATCCATCTTCTAGAAACAACCCTCTAGAAATATGATATTGATGTTATCCTCATCCTTCTGCCCTGAGGTCAAAGTCAGCTCCCACCTGCATCAGCCTCGGCCCTGCCCTTCACCACGAGTGCAGACCCTTGATGAGGACAGGCTTCGCCAACGCAGGCCTCTGCCGTCTGCCCTCTGCTGTCCCCACCTGTCCTCACCTGCTCACTCTTGCCTCAACCTTGGCTGGGCCATCACCCCCTCAGCAGGCCTGGCCCGAGCTCCATAGCAGCGCAATGCTGTGCAGTTCCACACCCTCTAAGCACACATGCCTCCTGCCCTGCTCATCCACAGGTGGTGGGTGGGGTCCTTGTGCATACCTGAGCACCTCTGTGTCCATGGTGCCTAGCAAAGCGTCTGGCCCACAGCAGGAGACCAGTTGTGGCCCTTGAACGAGCGAATGAACAAGGGAACTGGCACCAGCAGAAGGGAAGGAACCAAGGAAGGAACCAACTGGCTCCAAACAGCTTGCCATGCCCTGCCACCCCTGCCAGACCCTTCCACGTGGCTGCCACCAGCCCCCTCACACACCAACATCACCATGCCTCTCTAAGCAGTACACCTGAGAACTCTCTAACAGTCCTGTCCTTCCTCTCATGACAAAGAGAACTGAGTGGGATGAAGGCAGGGATGAAGAGGAAGCAAGCAACTCTCCGATGAGGAAATGACTGTTCCGACGAAGGAAGACTTGGAGAAAGGCAGCGGACAGAAGGTGGCAGGTGGGGGAGGGACAGAGGCTGGGTGAGGACCATGCTGGGGAGGTCCCCGGAGAAGGTGGGAGGGAGAGACCCGGGGAGAGGAGGGAAGGAGGGTGGGGCTGAACAGAACATGGGACAGGAAGATCCACACAGGAGGAGAGAGGCACGAGCAGGCAGGAGGCCCAGCCTGGGAGGATAGCGGTGAGGAGGCGGAGAGGGCGAGTGGACGAAGGGCAGCCTCACCTTGCTCGGGAGGATACTGATGGTGCTCCCGCTGCTGCTGCACCGCAGAGAAGCGATGCCCCCCGCCCCGGGGACCAGCTCCGCCAGGCTCCTGCAGCTGCAGTGTGCTTTGGCCTCTCTGCAGGGAGGAAGAGGGACCTCAGTGCCAGCCAGAGGCCCAGTTTCCCATTCTCCGCCCGCCCTGAAACCTCTGTTCACGGGCTGACTGCCGCACAGCTCCTCGGCTGCTTCTCACCCTGGGTGGTACGTGTGCACCATGAGGTGGAGCAAACGCAAAACACAGGGTGAGTTCTTCCACCTCAGGTGCTCTTACGAACAAATATGAATATGAGTGCTTCATCCCCTTCCTCTTGTTCAAGTAGCTTATTAAAAATGCTGTTCTAGGCTGGGCGTGGTGGCTCATGCCTATAACCTCAGCACTTTGGGAGGCTGAGGGAGGCGGATTACTTGAGGATTGAACCCAGGAGGCGGAGGTTGCAGTGAACCGAGATCATGCCACTGTACTTCAGCCCGGGCGACAGAGTGAGACTCCATCTCAAAAACAAAAAACAAAAAAAACAAAACAAAACAACGCTGCTGTAAGCTGTTCTATACCTGGAGTTTGTGCCTTATGCTCTGTTTTGGCGATTTTTCATAGCACATGGGGACTGCTTCATTACCCTCTGTGACAGCTGCACAGTTTCCCATCATAGGGACACACTGAGCTAGTTAACTCGTCCCCTGCCAGTGACATTTAGTTGTTTCTAGTTTGTTGCTGACATAATCAATACAAAGTATATAGTGGTAGTTCATTGTTATTTTAAAAAATTTTATTTACATGTCCTCTTCCCTAATGTCTCCTTCCTGTCCCAGGATCCCATCCCAGATTCCATGTGACACTCAGTGGCCGTGGCCACATAGGTGTCTCTCAGTTGTAAGTTTCTCAGATTCCCTTGTGTCTGAGGAGTGCTGGTCAGGGTCACTGCAGGCCACCCTCCACTGGGATCTGCCTGGTGCTCCTCTCACTAGACTGCGGCTCTGGGTGTTTGGGAGGATGACACAGAGGTGAGGTGCCCTTTGCATCAGGTCATGTCAGGGGTAGATGCTGTCTACCACTGTTGATGTTGACCTGGTCACCTGGCAGGGGAGTCTGTCAGTTTCTCCACTGTGGAGTCCTTCCCATCCTGTCCCGTGTCCTCTCCACTGTGGAGACAGCCCGTTCCTATACTGTGCTCTCTGCATGGGACTCACCAAGCACCGGCCACCCTTGAGGAGTGGGGAGTCCTGGCTTGTCCCACTCATGAGGGTGGAGGGGCCACAGAAATCATGTGGAATTCTTTTCTATGGGAGATCTGTCTCTTCTCCCCTGTTTATTGACTTACTCATATCATTCGGACTCACACATATTTATTTTTTTACTTTGGGATATAATTCAATGCTTTTTTTCTTCCTTCCTTCCTTCTTCCCTCCCTCCTTCCTTCCTTCCTCCCTCCTCCCCTCCCCTCCCCTTCCCTCCCCCGTCCCTTCCTCTTTCCTCCCCTCCCCTTCCCTCCCCCATCCCTTCCTTTCCTTTCCTTCCTTCTCTCCTTTCTTCCTTTTTCCCTCCCCTCTGCTTCCCTCCTCTTCCTTTTCTCTCTCTCTCTCTCTCTGAGACAGGGTCTCACTCTGTTGCCCAGGCTGTAGTGCAGTGGTGTGATCTTGGCTCACTGCAGCCTTGACCTCCTGGGCTCAAGTGATCCTCCTGCCTCAGCCACCCAAGTAACTGGTACTACAGATGTAAGCCACTATACCTGGCTAATTTTTTTTTTTTTTTAGAAATTGGGTTTCACCATGCTGCCCAGGCTGGTCTTGAACTCCTGGGCCTAAGCAACCCACCTCTCTCAGCCACCCAATGTGCTGGGACTTGCAGGATGAATGGGCCACCCAGAAAAAATAAATAAATAAATAAATGAAATGCTGGGACTACAGGCATGAGCCACTGCATCTGGTCTGCTTTATTTATTTTGTTGCTCCAATTATTCCAGCTTTGGCTATTAGGACCTCTTTTGGTGGGTTCCGTGTCTCTGTGACCCCCTACCCTGCCATCTTTATGAAGCTTTTTGGTTTGCTTTGTTTTTAGCACTTCCTCACTTTCGGGCAGCACAGATGCTGCCAGCTCCTTCGTACATTTCCTGCCCTGGTCCTAGAGTCAGCATCTCTCCAAGGTTCCATAGCTCTTTTATTGGAGGATGGTGGTAGAAACCAAGGTCTGGGCACCAGGTGTGGCTTCTGGGACAGGGTTGTTGCTTCTAGGCCCTCTCAGCTGACAGAGCGAGGAAATATGTGTGTACCAACGGGTGCATCGACACAGACCTGCGATTCTGTGTATGGAGTCATCCCTACCTACGCGACGCCAGGCATTTGTTCATGCTGACACCTCTACCTCTGAGCTACTCTCCCAGGGCTTATTCTGGTCCCTCCCCTTGCTAATCTGTAACTCCCACTCCCGCTGTGCGATGCCAGGCTCCTGCCATCTACCCTCCATTTGTTCAACTGTCCAATTCCAGTGCACACGCATTACAGGATCAGCATTGCTCATCCCAACCCCTGTGGGGAGCAGGATTCTCAACTACAGAGCTGAGCTCCTGTGCAGTTCTTTTGGCCTAAGTGCTGGCCAGGGCCTCCCTCACTCCCAGAGTCACTCAGGTCAGCACTTTTCCCCCATACCCTTTAGTGAAGCTGTTTCATACATTTGTTAACACAGTCAGACTGTTTTGTTACCTTCTGTGTTCCATCCTGGGGTCCTCTAACATTTTAAGTGATTTTTTTTTGAGACAGGGTCTCTCTGTGGCCCAGGCTGGAGTGCAGTGGCACAACCAGGGCTCACAGCAGCCTCAATCTCCACGGCTCAAGCAATCCTCCCACCTCAGTCTCCCAAGTAGGTGGGACTACAGGTACGTGCCCCCATGCCCAGCTAATTTTTAAAAGTTTTTGTAGAGACAGAGTTTCACTATGTTGCCCAGGTTGGTCTCAAATTCCTGGGCTCAAGCAATCTTCTCGCCTTGGCCTCCCAAAGTGCTGGGAATACAGGTGTGAGCCACCCTGCCCAGCCTGAATGATTTTTTAAACATTTGCATACACTAAGGTTCACACTTTGCACCATAAAGTGCTATGATTTCCAACAGATGTACAATGTCATGCACTCATCATATAGAAGCTTCCCCACCCCCACCACTCCCCGTGCTTCAACTATTCAAGCCTCCCCTCCCCCACACGGCTCCACCACCAGGCAAAGGCTAGGAAGTGAGCCCCAACATGAGGCATTCCAGAGCACGAGTGGCATGTCGGTGTTGAAATGGACACCTACGGAGTCTTTTGGCTCCTAACTCACTTTCTACCTATCACACTGTCTCCTGACTGATTAAAAACAAGTTCCCACTTCTATTTGAAAAAAAAATTTACCTTCGGGAAAGATCAAAGCTTTTAAAGTGAGCCAAGTCTGTCCCTACAACCAGGAAATTCCCACAGACGTCCAAGAAGCATGGGTTCCCCTCAGTCTCCGAGAAAAGGAGGAGTTGTTTGACTGTCCCCTGAGGAAAAGAAAGGAACAAGAAATGGATATATTTCATGTTTGTTACTGAACATTGTGCACAGATAACCTTGTACACTCCACTCACGCACTCACTCAGTGTTTACTGATGGCTCCGAGTGTGCGCAGCACTCTGCTAGATGGTAGTGCTGCAGGGGAAGGACGGGCCCTGTCCTCGGGAGAGCTCTGGTGCCTACAGTCTAGAGGGGATAACAGACAGCAGAGCGGCTGACAAACAAATATACATGTCATCTCAGCTGAGTGAGTGCCATGTAGGTAAAGAATGGGATCTTAGGAAAGTCCCAGGCATGGAGAGAGGGCGAATACCATCCACTGGGGAGTTCTGCAGGGCCCTGTCTGTGGAGGCGTCATGTGAAAGCCCCAGGAATACTTCTTATGTTGTGTCATGTGAGTGGTTACCTTGGGGTGAGGAGGTGGGTGAGAGGAAGGATGCTAGTTACATCCTGGGACGTCCCGCCTGGGAAAAGCCCCTGCGCTGTACACTTAGGCACGACGCACCCACTCTTTCTTTTTTTTTTTTTTTTTTTTTTTGAGACGGAGTCTGGCTCTGTCGCCCGGGCTGGAGTGCAGTGGCCGGATCTCAGCTCACTGCAAGCTCCGCCCCCCGAGTTTACGCCATTCTCCTGCCTCAGCCTCCCGAGTAGCTGGGACTACAGGCGCCCGCCGCCTCGCCCGGCTAGTTTTTTTGTATTTTTTAGTAGAGACGGGGTTTCACCGTGTTCGCCAGGATGGTCTCGATCTCCTGACCTCGTGATCCGCCCGTCTCGGCCTCCCAAAGTGCTGGGATTACAGGCTTGAGCCACCGCGCCCGGCCAACACCCACTCTTTCTGTGTGTGTGGGTATTTCAGTGAAATGTTTAAGAAGTCAACCAGGTGGGCAGAGGCCACAGGGGCGTTCCAGGAGGCTAAGGGGAAGAATGAGATTTCGTTCTAAGTGAAACTGGAAGACTGCAGGGTTTTGAGCTGGGAAGTGATTTCGTATCATTTATATTTTCAAAGAATCACCTTGGCCTTTCCAGCACATTAGAAAGCACGCCCCACAGTCGGCACGTTACAAACACTGTAACCCCAGCAGTCAGGCACGTTACAGAACATCGACCCCATCCAGTCTGGCACGTTACAAACACGCCGTCTCTACTAAAAATACAAAAAATTAGCCGGGCGTGGTGGCGGGTGCCTATAGTCCCAGCTACTTGGGAGGCTGAGGCAGGAGAATGGCATGAACCTGGGAGGCGGAGCTTGCAGTGAGTGGAGACTGTGCCACTGCACTCCAGCCTGGGTGACAGAGCCAGACTCCATCTCAAAAAAAAAAAAAAAAAAAGAAAGCATATGCCCCACAGTCACCCCACAGTCATGCTGGAGCAGACCTCATGCTTTGTGGTATGTCTTTTAGGGACTAAACCTTAGTCCTCTGAGTTTTAAAGTGAAGCTCTTAGCTCAATTCAACCAATGCCCAGTGAATGCCTACACCCTGCCCCGGGGTGCTCCACGTGGGGGCAGCGAGTCAGATGCGAATGGCTGAATGCATCCTGGGGCCAAGACAGGCAGCAGGGAAGGCACAGATCTAGTGCATGGGAGCTGCACAGAGTCTGAGTGGCAAGGCAGGCTGGAAGGTGGGCAGAGCTGCAGGAGAACTTAGTGGGCACGGAACTCTCAACAAAGACTCCAAAAGCCAGTAAAGGAGCCTGCACAGCGTGTTTAGGAAACTGAGGGTGAGGGATGGATGGCTGGAGTCAGGGAGGGAATATTCCACACTGAGGAAGCTCACTTCATTTTGATGTATCCAGTGGGAGCCTAATAAATGCTTATCGAATGAGCAAGTGGCTGCTTGAACACAGGATAAAAAAGAGAGCAGGGAGGCTGGGCACGGTGGCTCACGCCTATAATCCCAGCACTTTGGGAGGCCGAGGTGGGTGGATCACCTGAGGTCAGGAGTTTGAGACCAGCCTGACCAACATGGAGAAACTCTATCTCTACTAAAAATACAAAATTAGCCGGGCATGGTAGCGCATGCCTGTAATCTCAGCTACTTGGGAGGCTGAGGCAGGAGAATCACTAGAACCTGGGAGGCGGAGGTTGCTGTGAGCAGAGATCACGCCATTGCAATCCAGCCTGGGCCACAAGAGCGAAACTCCATCTCAAAAAAAAAAAAAAAAAAGAGAGCAGGGGGAGTGGACTAGCTGATGGGGCCAGGGCTGACACTATTAACGATGACAGAGGGCACTGGAGGCTCCTTGGTGAGCTTACTTCCTGCCCGCCCCTTACCTGCTGGGCCCTGGGTTCAGATCTGAGCTCACCTCTTTTACATTCTTCAGCTAACATCTCTATGTCAATAAGTTCCCAACTCCCAAAGTACTGGCTTCAGGGCATTGACCCAGCTTCTGACCTCCAGAGCTTGTATTTCCAACTGTCTCTCGGATACCCCTAAGGGCTCTCCAAGGCACCTGGAACTGGCATCCTGCCCTGCCCCCTATTCCAGCTCTGCCTCTGGAGTTCCTGTCTTAAAGGTGCCACGACAAACCCAATCTCCCAGGTTAGAAAAGTCAGAACATCCTCAGTTCTCCACTCTCTGTAGTCACCCACCATGCAACTGGTCACCCCCCTCATAACACCCATGGTGCCGCTCTACTCCAGCTCTGTCGGTGGCCACTGCCTGGGGCCAGGCCGAGCTGCTCTCCTGCAGTGTCTCCCACAGCCTCACTCTTCTCCACCCTTAACCTCGGTTCCCCACTACGCTGGCACAGAAGTTACTTTCTAGCGAGAAAACGACGCAAAGTCAAGAAAATAAGTCAAAATTGGGGAAACGAAAGAACTTATCAGAGGAAGGTAAGTCCTTTTCAGGGATCAGGCCCCCAGAGACCTCAAATGAGGCAGCAGCCATGCCCTGCTCTCCCCATGAGCTGTGTTCATCTCTGGAAACTGCCTGCTGCCGCCACAGGTAGCTGAGAACTAACCTAACAAGATGCCGCAGACAATACCCGCATGAGTGCTCAGCCCACTGCTGCCAATCAACGGTATTTCCATCAACCAAAGAGGATTCCCAACCAACAGCCTGACATCAGCCTGTGCCCACTCCCTCTTCTTGGCCTTTAAAAACCTGCCTGGAACAAAGGTCACATGGAGCCCAGACCCAGTGTTCCTTGGGGCTGAGTTTTCTGGGCAACTGCCCGTATCCTGGGTCAAGTAGACTACTTACTTACTTACTTATTTTTGAGACAGGGTCTCACTCTGTTGCCCAGGCTGGAGTGTAGTTGTACAATCACAGCTCACTACAACCTCAACCTCCCCAGGCTCAGGTAATCATCCCACATAAGCCTCTGAAGTAGCTGGGACCATAGGTTTGCCACCATGCCTGGCTAATAGTTTTGTATTTTTTTGTAGAGACGAGGTCTCACTATGTTGCCCAGGCTGGTCTGGAACTCCTGGGCTCAAGCAATCCTCCCACCTGGGCCTCCCAAAGTGCTGGGATTACCGTCATGAGCCACCGTGCCCGGCCAAGTAGACTGTTTAAATCACATTTTGTGCTTCAGCCTCTTTCTTTTTAGTCAACAAAATGTACCCTATCACTCCTGGCTTCAACCCCACCTGCCTTCAGGGTGAGGATCCAGGTAACCAGCCCTCCTGCCTCCCTTCCCACCTCCCACCACCACTGGTCCCACATACCACCCCCTTCCATGGCACTTGGCCTTTGCATGGGAGGCCCCTCGGGTCCTCTGTGGGGCAGACGTGACTCCCTGAAACACACACAGGGCTGGGGCCCTGAAGTTCTGGCCTAGGAAGCTGTCCTTTTTTTTTTTTTTTTTTTTTTTTTTGAGACAGAGTCTCGCTCTGTCGCCCAGGCTGGAGTGCAGTGGCCGGATCTCAGCTCACTGCAAGCTCCGCCTCCTGGGTTCACGCCATTCTCCTGCCTCAGCCTCCCGAGTAGCTGGGACTACAGGCGCCCGCCACCTCGCCCGGCTAGTATTTTTGTATTTTTTAGTGGAGACGGGGTTTCACCATGTTAGCCAGGATGGTCTCGATCTCCTGACCTCGTGATCCTCCCGTCTTGGCCTCCCAAAGTGCTGGGATTACAGGCTTGAGCAACCGCGCCCGGCCGGAAGCTGTCCTTTTAAGGACTGGAAGTTCCTAAGTGTCTGCAGTCACTGCATCCCTGACACAAACACTAACAGCAGCCATGCATCTACGTCCTGAGGAGGGATAGTGTCCTGGGAGGACATGCTGGGTGTCCAACAAGGGTCGTGAGGGATCACTAACCCACCCTTACTCACGCCAGCACCACCTTACTAGTTACAACTGACACGTATTCCTTTTGTAACTTAATAATTAATGGCCATCCATGATGGTTCACACCTGTAATCCCAACACTTCAGGAGGCTGACGCAGGAGGGTCACTTGAGCTCAGTTCAAGGACTGCCTGGGCAACATAGTGAGACCCCATGTCTACAAAAACATAATAATAACAACAACAAAATTAGCCAGACATGGTGATTGGCACCTGTGGTCCCAGCTACTTGGGAGGTTGAGGCAGGAAGATGAATTGAGCCCAGGGGTGTGAGGCTGCAAGCGAGCTATGATGGCACCACTGCACTCTAGCCTGGGCAACAGGATGAGATCTTATCTATAAAAAAATAAATAAAAACGAAAATAAAAAATTAGCCAGGCATGGTGGCGCACACCTGTGGTCCCATGCTCAGGAGGCTGAGGTGGGAGGATCGCTTGAGCCTAGGAGGTCAAGATTGCAGTGAGCTATGATTGTCACTGCAATGCAGCCTGGGCAACAAAGTGAGACCCTATTTCTGAAAAGAAAAGAAACGAAAAGGAAAGAAAAGAAAAAATTAACAGAGGAATAAAAGGACCCAACTCCATGGCAGCTGTTGTTAGGCATTTTCCCAACTCTCAGTGGGCCCACTGCTATAGGACTTCTCAGTGGGCCCACTGTTATTTCCCATCATGCCACTGGTGTTCTCCCAGCAGGCCATTCACCCTTTCCCATCATACCAGTGGCCTCTCCCAGCAGGCCATTCACCCTTTTCCCATCATGCCACTGGCCCTCTCACTGGCTTTCTCCCAGCAGGCCATTCACCCTTTCCCATCATGCCATTGGCCCTTTCCCCGCAGGCCACTGGTGCCCGCACAGCCCCACGTCTGGAGGTCTTTTCTTGGCAAACACAGGTCTTGAATAACACAGGTCTGATTTTCAAGGGTCCACTTACATGCACTTTTTTTTTTTTCTTCAATAAAGATATTTAAAGGCCAGGCATGGTGGCTCACGCCTGTAATCCCAGCACTTTGGGAGGCCGAGGCAGGTGGATCACCTGAGGTCAGGAGTTTGAGACCAGTCTGACCAATATGGTGAAACCTCAACTCGAATAAAAATACAAAAATTAGCGAGGTATGGTGGCGCATGACTGTAATCTCAGCTACTCGGGAGGCTGAGACAGGAGAACTGCTTGAACCTAAGCGGTAGAGGTTGCAGTGAGCCGAGATCATGCCACTGCACTCCAGTCCAGGTAACACATCGAGACTCTGTCTTAAAATAAATACTTTAAAAAAAAGGGCCGGGCACTGTGGCTCACGCCTGTAATCCCAGCACTTTGGGAGGCCAAGGCGGGTGGATCATGAGGTCAGGAGATCGAGACCATCCCGGCTAACATGGTGAAACCCCATCTCTACTAAAAAAATACAAAAAATTAGCAGGTGTGGTGGCGGGCACCTATAGTCCCAGCTACTTAGGAGGCTGAGGCTGGAGAATGGCATGAAGCCGGGAGGCGGAGCTTGCAGTGAGCTGAGATCGCGCCACTGGACTCCAGCCTGGGCAACAGAGTGAGACTCCATCTCAAACAATAACAAAAAGATATTTAACATTTTTTTGGAGATTTGTAACTATTTGAGAAAACTCAGACAAACCATATAGCCTAGAAAGAAAAAAAATTAACAGATATGTCATGAATGCATAAAATATAGGTAGATACTCGTCTTTTATCAGTCACGTCCATGAAGCATACACAAATCTGCACACACTTCCAGAGGTGGCACCCTGTGCAGCTGTGCGAAGTGTAAACCAACAGAACGATACGGTATGCAACCACAGCAATCACAACCACACGCAGGGAACTGTGGCCCACATTGTGCTACTCTAGTCATTTCACAGCTGCCTCCTCTTCGCACTGTGCTGAATTTCACTCAAGTGTTGCGAGGATCCCCTTAAAATGTTGTGCAGTGCTAATCACCTCTGAGTGGGCAGCTCCTCTCTCCAGTAAAATGCACATCACAGTAAAAAGTGACCTCTCACAGTTCTAGAGGATTTTTCATGTGTTTCATGCAATACTGTAAACACCGATTAACCCCAGGGAGACCCATGTGAAATGCCACTAGTGATGCTGGAAGTGCTCCCAAGAAGCAAGGGAAAGCCGTGACATTACAAGAGAATGTAGAATTGCTTGATACGGACAATAGATTCAGGTCTGCAGATGTGGACGCTACCTGTGGATGCCACCATTTCAGAAAGATGATTCATCCTGTAGACTTAGGGTATCGACAAACACAGAATAGTACTGTGAATGTATTTCTCTTCCTCATGATTTCTTAGTAACATTTTCTTTCCTCCAGCTTACTTTACTGTAGAATACAGTATGTAATACATAGAACATATGAAATAGGTGTTAGTCGACTGTTCATGTTATTGGTAAGGCTTCCAGTCAATGGCAGGCTGCGAGTACTGAAGTTCTGGGGGAGTCAACAGTTACATGTGGATTTTCAGCTGCTCAGGTGGTTGCCACCCCCACGCCTGCATTGCTCAAGGGTCGTCTTTGCAGCTGCCCCTCATCTGTCCTTAAGAACACAGCCTTGCCAGGCGTGGTGGCTCCCAGCACTTTGGGAGGCTGAGGGGGGTGGATCACCTGAGGTCAGGAGTTCAAGACTAGGCTGATCAACATGGTGAAACCCCGTCTCTATCAAAAATACAAAAAACTAGCCGGGCATGGTGGTGGGCGCCTGTAATCCCAGCTACTAGGGAGGTTGAGGCAGGAGAATTGCATGAGCCCCAGAGGCAGAGGTTGCAGTGAGCTGAGATCGTGCCATTGCACTCCAGCCTGGGCAAAAAGAGCAAAACTCCAACTTAAAAAAAAAAAGGCCTTGCTCTACCTCCCTTTACATCCACAACAGATGCGCACATGCAACGGGAGGAGTCAGAGGGGCATAGGTAAAAAGATGGAGGGGTGGGCAGGGATGGCAGTGACAAAGGTGTGCTTGCTCTGGGCTTGGGATGCCCAGAAGGCTCTCGACTACTCCCTTCCAGCTTTACTGCCTCCCCTCGGACCCAATAGGCTGCAGGAAAACATGTGGTGTCGGCATCTCCCTCTGTCCGTACTTCTCTCCCAGCTGGCACCGCAGCCATGTGGCTTCTCCCCACATCTTCCCTCCACCTGATTCAGACAGAAGTCCCCCACAGAGGGGCCCACCCGCTTCCAACTTCTCCTTGGCACTTATTGCTGACTTGTCTCCCGTCTGGATGCCAATGAGAATCGACAATCCATGATGGGAGCACACGAGCACCACGTGAAGTACAAGGACAGGAATGTGGCCGCCCCAGGCAATTAGACGCTGGGTCCCAAGAAGGAACCTGGAGATGGATAAAAATCACAAAGGTAGCTAAAATCAGGCTCGTGACAAAAGCTCTCAACCTGGCCACAGAACCTTGCTGCACACAGTGGGCTGAACGGTGCCCTTCCCAAAGATATGTCCACTCAGACCTGTAGCCCCAGATGCTTGCAGGGCTGAGGCGGGAGGATCACTTGAGCCAGGAGTTTGAGTCCAGCCTGGGCAACATAGTGAGATCCTGCCCCTTAAAAAAAAAAAAGATATGGCCGGGCGCGGTGGCTCACGCCTGTAATCCCAGCACTTTGTGAGGCAAAGACGGGCAGATCATGAGGTCAGGAGTTCAAGACCAGCCTGGCCAATATGGTGAAACCCCGTCTCTACTAAAAAGAAATACAAAAATTAGCTGGGCGTTAGCTGGGTGCCTGTAATACCAGCTACTTGGGAGGCTGAGGCAAAAGAATCGCTTGAACCCTGGAGGCGGAGGTTGCAGTGAGCCGAGATCACGCCACTGCACTCCAGCCTGGGTGATAGAGCAAGATTTTGTCTCAAAAAAAAAAAAAAAAAAAAAGATATGTCTATTTGGAATGTGTGAATATGAACTTATTTGGAAAATGGGTATTTGCAGTTAAGGATCTTGAGATGAGATCATTCTGGTTCAGGATGAGAGCTAAATCTAGTGACAAGTACATAAGATAAAACATAAGACACAGAAGAGAAGACACAGACATGGGGAAGGCAGCCACATGAGGACAGCGCAGAGGCTGGAGCAAGGCATTCACAGAGGATCCTTCAACAATGCAGGGCTGTGAGGGGCCAACCACCTTGCCGTCGAAAATCCTCATGACACTTTTTTTTTTTTTGAGACAAGGTCTTGCTCCATTGCCCAGGCTGGAGTACAGTGGTGCAATCATAGCTCACCGAAGCCTGGACTGCCCAGGCTCAAGCCACCCTCCTGCCTCAGTCTCCTGAGTAGCTGGCACTACAGGCGTGCATCACCACACCCGGCCAATTTTTTTTGTTGTTCTTTAAGAGATGGGTTTCAATATGTGGCCCAGGCTGGTCTCAAACCCCTGGGTTCAAGTGGTCCTCCCACCTTGGCCTCCCCAAAGTGCTCAGATTACAGATGTGAGTCACTGCACTCAGCCTTTATATAACTTTTACTTCCCCAAAACATAAGGACTAACAGCCTGCTGTTGACAAGACTTTGCAACAGTGTAAGCAGTTGATTGACACATATGTATATGTTCTTTTTTTTTTTGAGACGGAATCTCATTCTGTCGCCCAGGCTGGAGTGCAGTGGCCGGATCTCAGCTCACTGCAAGCTCCGCCTCCTGGGTTCACGCCATTCTCCTGCCTCAGCCTCCCGAGTAGCTGGGACTACAGGTACCCGCCACCTCGCCCGGCTAATTTTTTGTATTTTTTAGTAGAGACGGGGTTTCACCGTGTTAGCCAGCATGGTCTCGATCTCCTGACCTCGTGATCCGCCCATCTCGGCCTCCCAAAGTGCTGGGATTACAGGCTTGAGCCACCACGCCCGGCCCATATGTATATGTTCTATGTATTATATACTGTTTCTCACAATAAAGTCACCTAGAGAAAGGAAAATGTTATTAAGAAAATAGTAAGGAAGGGAAAATATGTTTACTGTTTATGAGTGGAAGTGGGTCATTATCGAGCTCTTCATCCTCATCATCTTCACACTGAACAGGCAGAGGAGTTGTTGATCTTGGTGTCTCGGGGTGGCAGAGTCAGAAGAAATCTGCATCTAAGTGGCCCCTGCAGTTCAGACCTTGTGGTTCAAGGTCAAGTGCACAAGCCAAGGAACAGCAAAGCCCACCAGCGCCACCTCATGCTGGAAGAGGCAGGGGCAGGTTCTCCCTCAGAGCCTCCGGAAGGCATCAGTCTGGACAGCACCTGGATGACAGACTTCTGGCTTCCAGAACTGTGACAGAATAAATGTCTGTGCCAGAAGCCCCTCGGTTTGTGGTAATTTGTTCAGGCAGCCACAGGAAATCAACACACCGTGTCTGCCCCCAGGTTCTAGCCAGTGTGTGTGGGATGCAGACAGGGCAGTGGGTGCCTGACTCTACTCAGAAGGGAACCTCTTGGCCAGGTGCGGTGGCTCACGCCTGTAATCCCAGCACTTTGGGAGGCTGAGGCGGGTGGATCACAAGGTCAGGAGTTCGAGATCAGCCTGGCCAACATGGTGAAACCCCATTTCTACTAAAAATACAAAATTAGCCGGGTGTGGTGGCACACACCTGTAGTACCAGCTACTCAGGAGTCTGAGGCAGGAGAATCGCTTGTACCTGGGAGGCGGAGGTTACAGTGAGCCAAGATCAAGTCACTGCACTCCAGCCTGGGAGTCAGAGTGAGGATCCATCTCAAAAAAAAAAAAAAAAAGGGAACCTCTTGGAGGTCGCCCTGGCCCTCCCACAAGACACATGCAGGGGACAGCCTGGTTAAGGACATTATGTCCTTAACTGAACTGGAGCCACCCAGCCAGCTGCTGGGGTGTACATTAAGCCCTGCAAGGATTTATTTTCTTTTCATAGCCCCATGTACTCGAAGTCCTGCAAAGTCATCCTTTTCACAGGCAAAAGGCCCTTGCCCTGTCTCCCGATTTCTGAAGTGACAGCCATACATTGAACAGCTGTCCCAGGATTCATTTTCACCATCAAGCACCTGACACGGGAAATCCAATCTAGCAAGGTGATATGGTTTGGCTCCGTGTCCCCGTGCAAATCTCACGATGAATTTTATCTCCTGTGTTGGAGGTGGGGCCTGGGGGGAGGTGACCTGGATCAGGGGGGTGGTTTCTCACTATCCCTAGTGCTGTTTTGTGATAGAGATCTGACGAGATCTGGCTGTTCAGTGTGTGGCCCCTCCCGCTTCGCCCTCTCGTCCTCCTGCTCCGGTTGTGCAGGAGGCACTGCTTCCCCTTGGCCTCCCACCACGACTGTAAGTTTCCTGAGCCCCTGGGCCTGCTTCCTGTAGAGCCTGTAGGAATGGGAGTCAACAAAGCCTCTGTTCTGTATAAATTACCCATCTCAGGTAGTTCTTTACACAGTGTGAGAACAGACTAATAAACTAGGTGAAATCAATAAACAGGCTTCGGCTCAATTGAGAGGAAGGATTTCAAACTCTGCTCTAGTTTTCTTGCCGTGGAGCAGCAACTTACCTGCCAGGTTCGCACTTGAACTCGGTTTGACTCCACTGTATAAACGCTTTCTTCATGCATTGCTAACACGGGCGTCTCACATAAGAAGGTCCCTAAAATGAAAGACGAACATCAGGAAGGAGGCCGCTCATCCGCCAGACTTGCCCGGAGTTTCAGGAGCATTCCCACACATGATCCCCAATTAATCTCGGTCTCACCACAGCTTCATAGGGGTGTGCTATCTGCACCTCACAGATGAAGAAAATGAGGCTCTGAGGCACAGGGAACTGTCCACGGCCACGGCCGCGGCCACAGCTAGCAGTGGCAGCGTGTGCAGGCCCTGGGCTGACGTGGAGACTCCATGCCGGGCTCTGGGCTCCCTGCCCTGCACCCCTCCCATCTGGCAGCTCGCGTTCCCAGCAGCACACCATCTATGACAACACACCCATTTAAGCAAGTGTTTGCTCATTTTAGGTGGAACTTTGGTGGCCACAAGCCCTGGTTCCTGGACCTAACTATTAGGGTTGGTGCAAAAGTGGTTTTTGCCATTAACCACAATTACTTTTGCACCAACATAATAGATAAGAATCTAGAGGCCGGGCACGGTGGCTCACACCTATAATCCCAGCACTTTGGGAGGCTGAAGCAGGTGGATCACTTGAGGTCAGGAGTTTGAGATCAGCCGGGCCAACCTCGTGAAATGCTATCTCTACTAAAAATACAAAAATTGGCCAGGTATTGTGGTGCATGCCTGCAATCCCACCTACTTGGGAGGCTGAGGCATGAGAATTGCTTGAGCCCAGAAGGCAGAGGCTGCAGTGAGCCACCATCACACCACTGCACTCCAGTCTGGGTGACAGAGCAAGACTCTTGTCTCAAAAAAAATCTAGTTAGGGAGATGATAATAAACACAAAACAGAAAATATCCCAGCACCTGCTGTGTTGGTCCTACTGGGGGAAATAAGAAGTTCACCCTTGCTCCTAGGGAGTCTACAGAGGAGAGGAGATGTGAAGTGTCAGTACAATTCGGGACAGAGTGTGAAAAATGTTATGAGAGAACTTTAGGCAACAAAATGTTACGGAGAAAAGATCTAAGGGAGAGGCGGAAACTAGTGAAGGACGTGCCTGGAGAGGCGGGGATGTTCAAACAAATGAGGGGGCAACCGCCCTGGGAATGGCATGACACGAGGCCTCCTGTGTGGGCAGGCGGCTGAGGGGCAGGGTTGGTGAAGGTGATAACTGTGGAAGGCGAGGAGCTGAGGAGCACATCCTGATGGCTGGGCCACTGCAGTGGGCTGGGAAACGTTCCCTGAAGACGTCAGGTCCTGCTCCCTGGCACCTGTGAATATTACTTTATATGGCAGAAGATGGAAAGGTCTTGGGATGGGGAGATTATACTGGGTTATCCAGGTGGGCCCTAAATATAGTCACCAGTGTCCTTGTAAGAGGGAGGGAGGCAGATTTCAGACCAGAGGCAATGTGACCACAGAGACAGAGACGGGAGGTTTGTGACCACAAGCCGAAGACTGCTGGCAGCCACCCGAAGCTGAAATAGTTCTCCCTGGGACTGCAGAGGAAGCGTGGCTCTGCTGACGTGCTCACTTCTGCCCAGTGAAACTGATTTGGGACCTCTGACCTCCAGAACCACGGGAGAATACATTTCTCACATCTCCGTTTTCTGAAGCCACCAAGTTTGTGGTCCTTTGCTACAGCCATCCCAGGAAACTCCCATAGACATGCTTAAGAGAGCAGGAAGAAAACAATGGCCAAGGCTGGACACAGTGGCTCACGCCTGTAATCCCAGTACTTTGGGAGGCTGAGGTGGGCAAATCACCTGAGGTCAGGAGTTTGAGATCAGCCTGGCCAAAATGGTGAAACCGTCTCTACTGAAATATAAAAATTAGCCTGGCGTGGTGGCGCACGCCTGTAATCCCAGCTACTGGGGAGGCTGAGGCAGGAGAATTGCTTGAGTCTGGGAGGCAGAGGTTGCAGTAAGATGAGATCACGCCACTGCACTCCAGCCTGGACAATGATGGCCAAACTAACTGCAGAGAGCTGGAGAGACCTTGGGGACCTAGAAGGGTGTTTGAGATTAATGGAGCATCTCTGAAGAGACACCTTGAAGTTTCAGGCAGAGGCTGGCCTTGGGTCAAGACACCACAGGTCTCACGGCTGTGCATGGTCTGGAAACACTTCAGAAGATGGGAGGTAGCCACCCCCTCCCTGGAAGGAACCCACAAAAGCATTGTGGCTGTTTACGCCCACACACCAGGCCCCAGGATGCACGGACAACACGGGGCCAGAGCCGCAGCCCTGGCACTGGAAATGCGGGCACAGGCACGAGGGTCTCCCCAGCCCCTATGCCAGTCCTCAACTGCACCACAGTGGCCCTCTCAGTAGGCAGGGAGAAAATAAAGCCAGGTAGTGGGAGTGCCTCTGTTGGGGTGAAAAGAACCCACCTGCACTTCGCATCACAGCTCCAGAAAGTTCGAAGATCGCCACCTGCCTTCCGTTCCAGACTGCGACAGCATCCTGAAAAGAATCGTGGACATTCAAGGCAAAGGGCAGGAAAAGTGAGGTGCAGACTGCACACCCCACGGTGCACTTCCAAAGCCTCCTTCTCCTCCTCTAAACACTTCCGAACGCTGCTGCTCCAACACCCTAACACTATGAGATCACTGGGTCCTCTGTGAACATGGGTTAAGGCTGTTTTCTGCGTTATATAAAACATCCCTGGGTTTTATTATGATTATTTTCTTTTTTTTTAATTTAAGGTATGGGGAATGGCAAAGAAAGCATCCCTCTCTTTCCTTTATTTACTTTTTAAATTTATTTATTTATTTATTTTTTGAGACGGAGTCTCGTTCTGTCGCCCAGGCTGGAGTGCAGTGGCCGGATCTCAGCTCACTGCAAGCCCTGCCTCCCGGGTTCACGCCATTCTCCTGCCTCAGCCTCCCGAGTAGCTGGGACTACAGGTGCCTGCCACCTCGCCCGGCTAGTTTTTTTGTATTTTTTTTTTTTAGTAGAAACAGGGTTTCACCGTGTTAGCCAGGATGGTCTCGATCTCCTGACCTCGTGATCCGCCCGTCTCGGCCTCCCAAAGTGCTGGGATTATAGGCTTGAGCCACCGCGCCCGGCCAAATTTATTTTTTAACTTAATTTTTTTTTAATTAATTAATTAATTAATTAATTTATTTATTTATTTTGAGACGGAGTCTCGCTGTGTCGCCCAGGCTGGAGTGCAGTGGCGCGATCTCGGCTCACTGCAAGCTCCGCCTCCTGGGTTCATGCCATTCTCCTGCCTCAGCCTCCGAGTAGCTGGGACTACAGGCGCCCGCCACCGCACCGGCTAGTTCTTTTTTTTTTGTATTTTTAGTAGAGACGGGGTTTCACCATGTTAGCCAGGATGGTCTCGATCTCCTAACCTCGTGATCCACCTGCCTCGGTCTCCCAAAGTGCTGGGATTACAGGCTTGAGCCACCGCGCCTGGCCTATTTTTTTTTAAATTTATAAGGGTAGATGGCAGGTGTATATATTTTTATTATTATTTTCCTTTTTTTGAGACAGGGTCTCACTCTGTTGCCCAGGCTGGAGTGCAGTGGCACGATCTCGGCTCACAGCAAGTTCCACCTCCTAGCTTCAAGCAATGCTCCTGCCTCAGCCTCCTGAGTAGCTGGGACCACAGGTGCCCACCACCATGCCCAGCTAATTTTTGTAGTTTTATTAGAGACGGAGGACTTTCAGCATATTGGCCAGGCTGGTCTTGAACTCCTGACCTCAAGTGATCTGCCTACCTCAGCCTCCCAAAGTGCTGGGATTACAGGCATGAGCCACCACGCCCAGCCTATATTTTCATTATGATTTTCTTCATGAATATGATGTACATAGATATCCAGGAAATAAGAGAATCTAGGATGGAACTGAGAGTGGCCTAACCTACCATCTGGGACCCTTGCTGCCCTGAACTACCTGGCAATGGGGCAGTTCTTTTCTCTGTGTTGAAGACCCCTCCTCCGACCCGCGGGTCCCCTCGGCAGTCACCTTAGTGGCAAACACCCCACTGATGTGCATATCGGTGCGCAGGCTATGCGCTACCCCCGTGGACAGGAAGCACACATTCAGCAGGCTCGGGGAGACCTGCACGGCGGCCACTTGCTGGTGGAAGTGTGACGACATGGCCTGCTCGCTGAGGATGGCCACGGAGATGACGTTGTTCACTGCCAGCAGGTTCTTCCTGGAACCCCACTTCATTTCCAGGTTGCAAGAGAAAGAACCAGATGTGCGAAAAAAGCAGGAGAAAGATGCAGTCAGGAGAACGCTTATACACATGAGAACTCAGAAACCATTTCTAAGCACCATTGTTTTGGACTTAAAAAATGATCTCAAAAAATGTTTTATAGGGCCGGGCGCGGTGGCTCAAGCCTGTAATCCCAGCACTTTGGGAGGCCGAGACGGGCGGATCACGAGGTCAGGAGATCGAGACCATCCTGGCTAACACGGTGAAACCCCGTCTCTACTAAAAAATACAAAAAACTAGCCGGGCGAGGTGGCGGGCGCCTGTAGTCCCAGCTACTCGGGAGGCTGAGGCAGGAGAATGGCGTAAACCCGGGAGGCGGAGCTTGCAGTGAGCTGAGGTCCGGCCACTGCACTCCAGCCTGGGTGATAGAGCGAGACTCCGTCTCAAAAAAAAAAAAAAAAGAGAAAAAATGTTTTATAAAGGTAAAGTGTGTGCTGTGTAGAAAGACTTTAAGATACTGATGCTCGGGCCGGGAATGATGGCTCAAGCCTGTAATCCCAGCACTTTGGGAGGCCAAGGCAGGCGGATCACGAGGTCAGGAGATCGAGACCATCCTGGCTAACATGGTAAAACCCCGTCTCTACTAAAAATACAAAAAGTTAGCCGAGGGTGGTGGCGGGCACCTGTAGTCTCAGCTACTTAGGAGGCTGAGGTGGAAGAATGGCGTGAACCTGGGAGGCAGAGCTTGCAGTGAGCCGAGAGTGCGCGACTGCAGTCCAGCCTGGGCAACACAGCGAGACTCTGTCTCAAAAATAAATAAATAAATAAATAAATAAATAAATAAAAGATACTGATGCTCAAGAGTTGTGATTGGACAGGCAGCACTTGTATGTCTGTTCTGATGGGAAAAGTGTCTTCTAGAGTTCTGAGTGTGACTCACTTTTCTGAGTGTGACTCACTTTTCTGAGTGTGACATAGGGATGTTTATATTTTTTATAAACAGACAGGAAGTTTATACAATGGATTAAATTATCTAGCTTTCCTCTGCTGATGCAAAATGTTGGTTTCATAATTTTATATTAAACTTCTAAATCTATCTAAAAAAAATAAAGAGCCATGCAAAATAGGAAAGTATAAATTCCATATAGGAAAAAACCCAGACATCAGAAACTGCTATGAAAGGGCCCAGATGTTGGACTTAGCAAAGACTTCAAAGGAGCCACCAGAAACCCGCTGAAGGAACTGAAGGAAACCATGCCTAGTGAAGTGAAGGAAGGTATAATGACAGTGTCTCATCAGGTAGAGAATGGGAACAGAGAGAAATCATAAGAAAGAACCAAATGCTGAAGAGAAACTAAAACATCCTCACACAAAAACTTGTACACAAGTGTTCATAACAGCATTATTCAAATATCCATCAACTGATGAATGGAGAAAGAAAACGTGGTCTGTCCACAGCAGATAATGTAATTCAGCCATGAAAAGGAGCAAAGTATTGACACAGGCTACAATCTGGAGGGGCTACCACGCCCGGATAATGTTTTGTATTTTTTAGTGGAGACAGGGTTTCACCGTGTTAGCCAGGATGGTCTTGATCTCCTGACCTCATCATCCACCCGCCTCGGCCTCCCAAAGTGCTAGGATTACAGGTGTGAGCCACCGCGCCCGGCCACGGCCTCCACTTTCATGCAGCAGAAAATGAGTGCACCAAACACCCTTGTAGGCTGTACCTGGATTTGCGTGATGTTTCCTTGGAGCTCGGTAGGGGTCTGAAGGGCCCACCTGTCCTTGCCCTCTGCCCCGGGGCTGCCCAGGAAGCCTGGTACTTTTCTCCACATGGCTACTCGCCCTCTGTCGGTACCAGCGGCCAGAAGACCTACAGGTAGAAACAAACCGCATGTGAACAGAGTTAAAAAAGGGAACTAAAACAGCAACAAGCTCTGTTCTCTGACTCCCTTCTTCAAAGCATCAGTCCTCGCCCAGCCCAGTGCCTCTTCACCTCATCCCTGGCTGCGTCCTTCTGTTTAGGTCCTTGCCACCCTGACCTCACAGTACTGGTGCGGGGGTGGTGGGGGATCTTCCTGCCCAGGTCCTTGCCACCCTGACCTCACAGTGCTGGTGCGGGGGTGGTGGGGAACGCTGCCCTCCCAGCTTTCCTAGAGGCCAGTCGGTCTGGCTTGGGTCTGCCCTGTGCTCAGCACTCAGCAGGCACTGGAGACACAGCTCTGACTCACCTCCTAGTCTCCTGTGCTCTGGATGTGCATATGCACACATACACACATGTGCATGCACACACACACTTGCACACACACTTCCTGCACTGTCTTTCCTGTGACATTTCAGGAGAGAACAGAGATAAGTGAGCATGGAATTGGTGTGCCATGCTTCTTTTTAGACGGGGTCACGCTCTGTCACCCAGACTGGAGTGCACTGGCACTATCTTAGCTCTCTGCAGCCTCAACCTCCCAGGTTCAAGCAATCCTCCCACCTCAGCCTCCTGAGTAGATGGGACCACCACTGTACACCACCACAGCTGGCTAATTTTTGTATTTTTTGTGGAGACAGGGGTCTCACTATGTAGCTCAGGCTGGTCTCGAACTCCTGGGCTCAAGTGATCCTCCCTCCTCAGCTTCCCAAAGTGCTGGGATGCAGGTTGTCATGCTTCTGATCAAACCCCTTGGCCTTCGTGTGGGACCACAAAGCTCTGCTGTTGCTTGCTTGCCCGACTATTTGATGGCTGTGAGTTATCGAGTTACCATTGTTTAAGTAGCCTCCACATTTCACTAGAATTATTTTGCAGCCCAAGCACAATGCTTGTGGTTGGTTCTGTTTCTCTCGTGCCAGGCCAGGAAGCCTCACCTTTGACTTGACAGTAACAAACACAGTTTATATTCTCTCCTTTCTCAAAGCCAAACTTCTCGTCTGGACTCAGTATATAATTCTCTCCTCGTTCTATATCCCAGAATCTACAACAGAAGAGAGTAAGCCCCACGGAGGGCCTGTGTTAGTGGTGTTTCCCTCTGAAGGGTTTTTGACCTGTGGAGCAAAATTAAAAGTCAGGAAAAAGACAGAGTTCATCAGACTCCTGATATGAAAACGAACACTATTATTACACTTAGGACATTTTATGTCCTGTTTATAATCAAAGAAAGCAGTTGCCGATAGAAGATGGTATGTACATGGCAGGAGGTCACCACGAGACACAGGAACTGCAACCCCACGCAGAGCACGAGACGGCCCCGGAGAGCACACGGAGCTAACACAGCAGGCAGCAGAGAGACCAGAACGACCGATTCTAGTTATGCCACACTCCGAAAAACCAGGCAAAGAGATTCCACGGGCAGACACCAGGGCAGGGCCACCTGGAGGCAAGGGGAGCCCCAAGGGAGCGCAGTGGAGTGGGCAGGGACTCCTGCGGTCCCTCAATGCTTAGCTCCTCAGTCTGGGAGCTGGTGAATGGGTATGTCCAGTGTGTGAGCAGTCAGCATCATATGTGCAATTTTTTCTTTTTTTTTTTTGAGACGGAGTCTCACTCTGTCTCCCGGGCTGGAGTGCAGTGGTGCGATCTCGGCTCACTGCAAGCTCCGCTTCCCAGGTTTACACCATTCTCCTGCCTCAGCCTCCCGAGTAGCTGGAACTACAGGCACCCGCCACCATGCCTGGCTAATTTTTCGTATTTTTTAGTAGAGACGGGGTTTCACCGTGTTAGCCAGGACGGTCTTGAGCTCCTGACCTCGTGATCTGCCCACCTCGGCCTCCCAAAGTGCTGGGATTACAGGCGTGAGCCATCACGCCCGGCCCCATACGTGCATTTTACAGTATATATGCTACATTCCAACACAAAGCCGACTTAGAAGAGCCTGTTCCTCAGAGAACTCTCAAAAAGGGCCACTGGAAAGGCAGACTCTCACCTGAGGGCAGTCTCCCCGACGGCCATCACGAGAAGGCTGCCTTCAATCAAAGCGATGTCTGCGCGGCGGCCAGTTTTCCCACTCAGCTTGACCTGTGTAAGGAAAGGCACTGTGCTTGCCGAGAAGGCCTGTCCCGGCTTCAGGAGCCTGGAGTCTCTGGTCCACAGTGACTCCATGGAGACTCACCAAGCGGGGCAAATGCGGGGACAAATGATGGAGACTCTGCAAGGTGGCTTTGGGTTTTGAGATGTATGGACCGAAGCAAACCACTACTCTCACACATTAAATAACGGCTACTGAGTGCATAGCGTGGGCAGGTGGCCATCGGTGGACACGCTCTGGAATGATCATGAGGTTGAGCTGGTGCTCCCTGTTCATCCAACCACACACTCTGGGCAGGCCTATCATCCCTGTTGTGCAGAGAACAAACCTGGCCAGGGCCCACCAGCCAGTGAGAAGCTGAGCAGGGTATTTAAAGCCAGGCCCATGGACTGAACTGCATGCCTCAAGCTCGTATGTGGGAGCCCAACCCCCAGTGCAACTGTATTTGCCTTCAGGAGGTACTTAAGGTTAATGAGACCATGAGGTGGGTGAGCCCTGGCCTGACAGGGCTGTGGCCGTGGAAGGAGACACCAGAGCTGGTGTTCACTCTCCCTGCCTGCCCTGTGAGGACACTGGGAAGAGGCCTCTGCAGGCTGCTTGGCGTGGGACATCACAGCCTCCAGAACTGTGACAAATGTCTGTTGTCACGTCACGCAGTCTGTGGTAGGTTGTTACGGTGGCCCAAGCTGGCCCCTGTGACAAGGTCCCCATGACCAGTGCCTGTGTCCTCATCTGCCCTTACAGGGTGTGTAAAGGACCGAATGAAGGCTGACTGAGGAAAAGTCAGCTCTGTCATCTGCAAGAGCATCTTTAGGGAAAGTTCAGTGGCCTCCAAGGAGCAAGGATTCCTGTGGAATAAATCAGCGGGAAGATGGGGATACGGTCGCCTGCCTGCTGAGTTCTGCAGGTGGAACGAGAGGCTGTGTGACTCTCTTACTTGCGCCCCAGGTCATGAGGGGTGCAGCTTGCGGGTGGGCCCAGGCTGTCTCCCATCAGGCCCCACATCCACCTAGAGAAGCAGGAAAATCTCCATCTCTTTTGTTTCCTTCACCTATCAACTGAATGTGGTATGATAAATAATGACATCGCTAGCTACGTTAGCCGCCCTAACACAGATGATGGGCTTTTATTCAGTCTTGCTATCCAAAAGACAAAGGACCGTCAACGAGGCCAGAGAGAAACTGGCCCAAGCTCCCCAGCGTGAGCCCCCAAGCCCACTCCCACTCACCTTCATCACTTCTTCTGCTTCGCCCTCAGGAGGCACTGTGTACAGGGACAGTCGGAGGTTCTCCGTGACTACCACCAGTGCCTCCCTCTTCTCCATGTAGAACAGCATCTGAATTGCACTGTCTGCGGACACCACCTGAGTGGTCTTGCCCTTCTCATCCACATAGTGCACTGTCCCTGGGGGCAAACATGGGGTCACTACACAAGGAGGCCCTGGTTTATCCGCTTCCATGACCCTCACCGGCAGCCATTTCTATCAACTTAAGGACATTTTCAAAACAAAGCATCTTCAGTATAAGAACTTAAAAATGGGCCAGGCACAGTGGCTCATGCCTGTAATCCCAGCACTTTGGGAGGCCGAGGCTGGTAGATCACCTGAGGTCAGGATTTCAAGACCAGCCTGGCCAACGTAGTGAAATCCTGTCTGTACTAAAAATACAAAAACTAGCTAGGTAGTGGCGTGTGCCTGTAATCCCAGCTACACGGGAGACCTAGGCACGGGTATCACTTGAATCCTGGAGGTGGAGGTTGCAGTGAGCCGAGGTCACGCCACGGCACTCCAGGCTGGGTGACAGAGTGAGACTCTATCTCAAAAAAAAAAAAAAAAGAACTTAAAAATGAAGCATGTGACCTGACCTTACAGGTTGCAACCTCCACTTCATGGGTTCAGCTCGGCCTCAAGCTGTCTCTACTGATCCCTTCTCTGCCCCTGGCTTGGTGGGTTTCATGTCCACACTGCTGACCCTGCAGATCTGGCAGCCTCGGAGCTCTGTGTCCATCTCATACCCTCCACATGCTGAGGCCCTAAATGACAAGCTCTCTCTGTGGCCACCGCTCCTTGACCCTTCTGCCCCGGGTGTCACTGCTGTGCCATCTGCCTCCTGCCAGGCTCTCTCTGGACCACCCTCTGTCAACCTCCACAAGCTGCTCCTGGTCTAAGCTACAGACTCGACTATACCCAGCCTGGAATCCCCTCCTCCTGCCCTGCCTGAGCCTGCTCGAGCGCTGGCCAGCCACTCTGTCTGAAGGCCCTGTGTGAGCCTGGGGACTCGGGCTCACTTTTGCTGCTCTGCAGGAGACTCCTCTGGGCGCCTTCTCACCTGTCCCTCCCTTCTCATCTTTTCCCCACGGACAACGAGTTCTTATTTTTATTATTAATTCTTTTTTCAAGAGACAGGTTCTCACTGTGTGAGCCAGGCTGGAGTAAAGTGACATGATCATAGCCCACTGCAGCCTCAACCTCCTGGGCTCAAGTGATCCTCCCAACGAGGCCTCCCAAGTGACTGAGGCCACAGGCACGCACCACCATACCCAGCACAAGTTCTCATCCAACTGAAGAGTTCAAGTTTATCTAGAGGTGAATTGGGACACCAACTAGTATTTAATAAGTGCATAGTATGTGGCAGGCTCAGTTCTAAGCATCTTTATCTACCCCGGTGATAACTGGGTAGACACCAGTATTATCCCCATTTTCCACAAAAGGACATGAGGCACAGCGATGAACTCACCCCCAAAGCCTACAGCTCCCGGACAACGGGCAGAAATTCGCAGCCCACGTGCTGCCAGAGCCGGTCTCCTCCCTGGCACACACCCCCTCCTCCAGGTGACCAGCGCTTCTTCCTTGTGGGCCTCATCCCTACACCCCCTTCTCATTAGCCTTCCTAGGGGGGCCCTATCCTGGCATGCCCTCTCCTTGCCATCTCATGGTGCTGTGCCCGCTCGGATGTCCCCACTGGGATCTTCTCAATGTCCTCCCTCCATTAGCTCTATCCCTTCACCTTCTAAAATGAAAGATTTCCCTTATTTAAAAATTACAAAAACCACACAGCCCCATCTGTTCTCATCTGCTCTCTTCTTCCTGTCAAGATCTGGCTGCTTGCTGAAACCGACAGCAAAAGCCTCCTTTCTCCCGAGACCCGGCCACCTCTGGGTGGCTCTCATCCCCTCAGCCGCGCCAGCAACAGACACACCTGGGCCAGCGTCACATGGCTGTAAGAGATGCACTTTTTCTTTTAACTTCATATTGCATTTATTCCAGCCTTGGCTAGGTAGCCTGTCCCCCTCGTACAGTGAGGAAGAGCAGGCTGAACACCAGACACACGGTGCCCAGCGCTGACCTCCCCATGAAGGCTGGCCAAGGGCTGTAGGCTGGAGTGAAACCCCTGTCCTGCTCACACCTCATTCCTACACCCTAGCCAAGTACCTGGCATACAATAGGTACTTGATAATTACACAGACTGAACACCAGGGGTGCCACCAAAGAATCTTTCCAAAACTGTCCCTGGTGCCATGCAGTCAGCCTGTAACTGCTGATTAAAAGCCTCCTCATGAAAACCCTTCAAACACAAGCAAAGCTCAACTTATCGATAAGAACAAAGTGAGGGCAACATTTCAACACTAGACGGATGGCTGAGAGAGCGGCTGTGACTCCGCCCAGCACACGTCATCCTTCTGTGCAGCCTGCAGCTATGACCATTACTGTTCTATGCAGAAACACCGTCTGTGAGTTTAAAATCCCTACCAGATACCCCTAAAACACTAGGACCCCTGAGAATCACAACCAAAGTTCCTCACCATCTATTAGACTGACAAAGAATGACAGCCCCTCCTGAGACCCCATCTTCAGCAAACTTCCAGAGCTGCTCTTCTTCCAGTTAAACATGTCCAGGGCTTTCTCATCACCGCTCACAGCTGCCTTTGCCAACTGAACCAGGTCCCTGAAAGCAAACATGACACGAAGTCAAGATTCTTCCGCCTCTCCTACAGCGACTCAGGGCTGGGGTCCCTCCTGGGTCAGGAGCAGCCCGCTTCCCGCTTCCCCCTGATGTAAACACACGCACGGGTCATGGTGCAAGCCCCACACTTACTCGCCAGGAGGGGGGAGCCGGAAGATGCAGTGCGTGAGGGGTTTCCCATACTCATGTTTCAGCAGGGGCGTCCCTTGCACTCGGCCCCTTTGGTCCAACCTCCACAAGAGCAAGACACCAAGCTGGAAAGACCCAACACCACGTGGTAGGACAGGTGTCCTGACAGAATGACTGGTGGGAGGCAAATGTTAAACTGTGCAACAGGATGCATATTTCTTTTTAAAAAAATTACAAAACTACTGTGTATATACCATAAAAATTTCAAACTATTCAAGTCTTTAAACAAAGAACTGGAAACTCCTATAGAATATCTACACATCTTCATGCCTAGAGATAGCAACTGCTATATATTCAAGTTTTTAAAATAAACTTTTTTTTTTTTTGAGACTGAGTCTCACTTTGTCACCCAGGCTAGAGTGCAGTGGTGCAGTCTTAGCTCATTGCAACCTCCGCCTCCTGGGTTCAAGCAATTCTCCTGCCTCAGCCTCCTGAGTAGCTGGGACTAAAGGTGCCCACCACCACACCTGGCTAATTTTTGTATTTTTTTGTAGAGACAGGGTATCACCATGTTGGCCAGGCTGGGATACCATGTGACATCTGGCCGCCGTGTCTCCTCGGGCTCCTCTGGGCTATGACAGCGTCTCAGGCTCTTTATCTTAAGGCACTGGACAGTTTGAGACCTGCTGGCCTGGTATATCATGGGATGCCCCTCCACTGGGATTGTTGACAGTTTTCCTCATAGTTGACTGGGGTGGAGGGCTTGGGGAGGAGGAACACAAAGCTGAGGCGCCTTCTCTGCATGCTGCATCCCCATGACTTGTCACTGCCGGCATTGACCTTGACCACCTGGTGGAGGTTGTACTTGTGGGGTCTCTCAACTGTGAAGCAGCTCTTCCCTGGCTCCCCCTCCATCCTGTACTGTTCAGAAAGAAGTCACTCTCTGCAACGCACACTTGAGGGCTGGGAGTCACACTCCACCCTTGGGGTGTAGCATCCATGTAAACCACCTGGGCTTCTTCAGCACGAGAGATTTGCCTCTTCACCACCATTAACTCATTCATTCAATCCTGTGTTGCATCAGGGTGGACACATGGGTATTTACTTTCCACGCTGGGTTACCATCCAAGGCTGCCTCGTATATTCTGCTGCTCACAACGTGCCAGCTTTAAGCTCTCTAGTTGGCCTCTGTGTCACTTTGATGTGCCCCCATCACGTGGGTTTGGTGAGCACTTCCTTTCTGGTGCCCTAAGATTACCTAGGCTCATTTTTCAATTTTTTTTTTCTTTTTTGAGACAGGGTCTCACTCTGTCACCCTGGCTGAAATGGAGTGGTGCAATCACTCCATCCTGAAGCCCTCCGCCTTCCAGGGCTCCAGTGAGCGCCTCCCACCTCAGCCTCCCAAGTAGCTGGGAATAGAGATGCTCACCACCACAGCCAGCTAATTTTTGTATTTTCTAAACAGATGGGGTCTCACTATGTTGCCCAGGCTGGTACCAAACTCCAGGGCTCAAGCAATTTTCCCACCTCTGCCTTCCAAAGTGCTAGGATTACAGGTGTGAGCCACAGCACCTGGCCTAGGCTCATTTTTCTGTTCCAGCCCTGGAATCAGCCATTTCTCCAAGGAGCCGCGGTTGTTTACTGGAGAATGTGGTCAGAAGCGAAGTCCTCGTGCCGTGTACACTGCACACTCAATTTAAAATCATCACAGTCGCAAATGCGCGGCACAGACAAGTGCGAGTGAAGATCCGGGAAGGGGAAGATGGCTCCATGGGGACAGCTGGCGGGGCCTCCCAGGACTGGGGGATGCAGTTAGGTGGTGCCCAAGGGCAGCATCTCAATCTGAGTCCATGTGCATGGCTCTTCTGCTCTGATGCCAACGACTCCCCAGGGGACGCTTCCTGGCCCAAAACTGGGGGACACTTTAGCCCACAATATGCTCTTCTTCCCACCACCCTTTCAGGCAGCACTGACTCCAATCTCCCCAAATGCTGGATAACATGGTTTTTATTGTACACAGGAAGAGGATTTTCACATAATGTCAGATTTAAAGGAAACTTACAGACTGGGCTCGGTGGCTCACGCCTGTCATCCCAATACTTTGGGAGGCCAAGGCCAGCAGATCATGAGGTCAGGATTTCAAGACCAGCCTGGCCAGCATGGTGAAACCTCATCCCTACTAAAAACACAAAATTAGCCGGGCATGTTGGTGCGTGCCTGTAGTCCCAGCTACTCGGGAGGCTGAGGCAGGAGAATCACTTGAACCCGGGAGGAGGAGGTTGCAGTGAGCTGATATTGCACCAATGCACTCCAGCCTGGGCGACAGAGTGAGACTCCGTCTCAGGAAAAAAAAAAGGAAACCTACACAAGAAACCTCTAAGAAAGGTTTTGCAAGATCTAAAATAGCATATGGCATATAAGTACACGTCATAGAAACAGTGTATATTATATGATTCTTGACTAACAGCTTGATGAAGACAAGAATAAAAACACAATTGGTAGGCCAGACACAATGGCTCATGCCTGTAATCCCAGAACTTTGGGACACCGAGGCGAGCAGATCACTTGAGGTCAGGAGTCTGAGGCCAGCCTGGCCAACATGGCGAAATCCTGTCACTACTAAAAATTCAAATATTAGCTGGGCGTGATGGCACACGCCTGTAATCCCAGCTACTTGGGAGGCTGAGGCACAAGAATCGCTTGAACCCAAGAGGCAGAGTTTGCAGTGAGCTGAGATCCCACCATTGCACTCCAGCCTGGGTGACAGTGCTTAAAAAAACAAACAAAAAACCCACTATTGGTGTTTTTGTGTTTAGTAAATTTTTAAAAAATATTTTAAAAATAATGCTTGCATATTGAGAAAAAGCCCCACCTAACGATAGAAATGAAAATGAATGATCCCCCATCCCCCTCCCAGCCTCCTCCCTGGAGCTGAGGACTGCAGTGGCTCCCGTGTCTGCAAAGCATTTTATGTATACCACATCTTCAGGGGCATTCATTCCTGTGCCCTTCACGTGTCATCTGCTAGTTTTTTGTTTTGTTTTTTTTGCACAAGTGACTTTAGAGATCTTTATCAGCACACACAAGCTTCTAGCTGACCACTTAACCAGCATTCTGAACCTCATCAGACAGGCTGATGTCCATGTTTCTAGGCTGCCACCTGGAATGTCCAAGTTTCTAGGCTGCTGCTCTGGGGGAAGAGGTTGTTGGACGCAAATGTTTAGAGCACCTGCACCCAAAAGCAGAGATCTTTGCTCAGGTTGATGAAAGTAAACCCTCCGTCTGAGAGAGGGACGGGTGTCTACTATCAAGAGCTCAACTTCCACCAACTCAGGGGAAGGGAAGTCACAGGACACAATGAATCAAATATTCCTGATCCTTAGGTTTCTGCCCAACGATCCTGGAATATGAGCATGAAGTACAAGATGTAGAACTGAGCCTGAGGCACCTCCACCTCCTCGGCTGCACCCTCTGCTCCTCACCCCTGACTCTAGCATTGAGCTGCCCCGGAGTCCAGCCTTGGGTCTTCTCCGCCTTCACTTTTTGTACCTCTCACCACTCTTGAGGGGCGTCTCTCCACCATCTGTGAATTCTACATTATTTCACACAGTATAATTTTATACAGTCAGACCCTAAAGAAAAGCTACCCCAAAGGTGAGAAACCAGCTTCTCCTTGTGAAGAGCCAGAGTTAAGTAGACTAAGGGACTAATGGGAAAGTGATGTGCGTGGATGAGCGTCTTGGGGGCGCATCATGGTATCAAAGCATGAGTTAAAGTGCTGGTTCTCCAGCGGCACGTCACTGGGAAGAAGCTTTGCTAAAGGCTGGCTGGCCCCACATCAGGGTGTGAATCAGGTGAGGGTTTACCTGACCCTCAGACTTGGCTTCGCAGGAGCTCCCGAGAAAGCATGAGTGGCCTGGCCCCTTTAACATGCTCTCCTCTTCTCTACTGATGGGACTTCTGAGGACGCTCAGGGGGATATCCCTTTCTAGGGATCGCCTGCCTCCCTGGTTACTGCTGATTGGTGCACTGTGGGCACTTGGCCCGAGCTGGACTTTGGGGCCCCTCCCTGAGTCTGGACTTGGGACAGGGAGCAGGAGCAGGCCGTCCTAACCTGGCCGTGTTCTCCTGGGAGACTGTGGGATACCCCAGTGGCCTCACGTTAAGTGCACTTCTAACTTCAGCTGGTCTGGGCTGATTCCACTGGTAACCACAACAGGGTTTCTGGTGGAAGAGCGAAGGGGAAGCCCCTTGTATCAAGTCTGGGGAAGAGATGTCTCTGCGGTGTGGAGTTCCGAGTGTTGTTCCCTCGTTATTACTTCTCTTCCTGCTTGAACTCATTATTAAATTAATTCCAGCACAATCTTAGATTTTCTTAGAAGGATTAGGCATTTCTGCTCTTAAATATTCTGACTCACAAGACTTGATCAACTGATACCTGGGTTTCATTTTATGCCTGGATGATCTATTTTGCTAGCTGTTTCTATCTCTCTTTTTTTTTTTTTTTACAAGAGATGGGGACTTGCTATGTTGCTCAGGCTAGACTCAAACTCCTGGGCTCAAGTGATCCTCTTGGCTTGGCCTCCCAGGTAGCTGGGACTACAGGTGCATATTACCATGCCTGGCTTAGTTGTTTAATACAGTCAAGCTGAGAATTACAAAAGTCAATGATCCTGAGTTATTTTATACTAATGTGGGATTGGCAGACGATTCCACTGCAGGAAGTAGGAAAGATCACCAAGGAAGTAGAAATCTGGGGACAGGCCAATGTCATTAGGTGGGAATTGAACAGAAAAATGGAAGAGTCATCCAGAAAAAGGGAACAACCTGATAGAAAAATCGGCTAATATGGCCGGGCGCGGTGGCTCAAGCCTGTAATCCCAGCACTTTGGGAGGCCGAGACAGGCGGATCACGAGGTCAGGAGACAGAGACCATCCTGGCTAACACAGTGAAACCCTGTCTCTACTAAAAATACAAAAAACTAGCCAGGTGTGGTGGCGGGCACCTGTAGTCCCAGCTACTCAGGAGGCTGAGGCAGGAGAATGGCGTAAACTCGGGAGGCGGAGCTTGCAGTGAGCTGAGATCTGGCTACTGCATTCCAGCTCTGGGCGACAGAGCGAGACTCCATCTCAAAAAAAAAAAAAATCGGCAAATAATATGACCAGAAATAGAAACACAAATGGCTCCTATAAATGATATTCATCCTTGATAGCAAGAGAAACATAAATGAGAATTCTAAGAAACACTTAGACCCACCAGGGAACTGTTCTGGATGAAAACACTCCGAGATACTACTTTTCTAAGCAGTTCTGCTACTCAGACGCAACTCTCTAGGGAGAGGCTGGTGTGCACTATGAGCTGGTCCAGGCCCCGAGGACAGTGGTTTGGGCATCTGCTAAGCCACAGGGCATGCCCTGGACCCATCTGCACCCCCTTCTCAGTGCTTTTCTAAATGTACACGTGTGCGAAATGGCAAAAGCACCAGGTTACTCACTGCTCCACTGTCTAATTAGCAAAGATTGAAAACCACCGAAATGTTAGTCAATAGGGGCTGGTTCAATAAATTATAACATTCATCTAATGAAGAACCGGCTTAAAGAAAACAAGGAAGTTCACTATTTACCCATATGGAAGAATCACCAGGATACGCCGTAAAATGAAAAAAGCAAGAAACATGACAGTGTGCACAGGACGCCACCACTTATGTGAAAAAGAATGAGGAAATCAGAAGACAATGTCCTCTATGCGATATTTCTGCCAAAAATGTTTGAAACGAAAGTATTATGAGGAGACAAACACAGCCAACTTGAGTGACAGTCTATAAAACAACCAGTCTACATCCTCAAAATGTCAATTTCACTAAAGACCAAAAAAAGAAAATAAAAAAAAGAAAGGGAGGAAAAAAGGAAGGAATGCAGGCAGACTAACCAATCGACTGCCCAGGGAATTGTTCTTGATTTAAAAAAACTAGCCAGATGTTGTAGCTCACGCCTGTAATCCCAGCACTTTGGGAGGCCGAGGCAGGCAGATCTCTTGACGTCAGGAGCTTGAGACCAGCCTGACCCACATGGTGAAACCCCATCTCTACTAAACATACCAAAAATTAGCTGGGTGTGGTGGTGCACGCCTGTAATCCTAGCTACTGAGAAGGCTGAGGCAGGATAATTGCTTGAACCCAGGAGGTAGAAGTTGCAGTGAGCTGAGAATGTGCCACTGCATTCTAGCCTGGGCGACACGGCAAGACTCCGTCACAAAAAAAAAAAAAAAAAAAAAGAGACTAGAGAGAAATAACAGTGAAATACAATGTATGAGCCTTTACTGGATCCTGCTCTAAAGGACATTCCTTGGACAGCTGGAGAAATGTGAATATAAACTGCATCTTGGATGTGAGCACTGTCACTGTTTCATTTCCTGGAGTGTGAGAACTCTACTGTGGCTGTGTAGGGAATGCCCTAGGCCTTAGGAGAGTGATGTCTAAATATGCAGGGCTGAAGCATCATATCTGTGATAAACTCACAAATACTCAGGAAAAATACCCGTGTAGCAAGAGGGAAAGCAGACCTGGCAGTGGGAATGGCTGGCGAATAGACACAGAGGGTGGATGCGTGTCCTTGCACTGTTCTTTCAATTCCTCCCATAATGTAGAAACTCCAAAATCTCAAGTGAGAGAAAGAATGCATTTGTGTGTGCCTGAAGAAGCAGGAGAGGTGGTAAGAAGCCGTGTGTGCTGGAAGGCAGCAGCCAGGGGACTGAGGAGACAGGACATGGCTCAGTCTTCACTCTGGATGCCTGTTACCCTTTTTGAATCTTGGAACATGTGAATGTGTTACCTGTGGTTAATTAAGTAAACACATTATAACATTTCTGCCATACATTTGTGATTCAGTGGCTCTGCACTGTGTCACTCTGCTGTGGGTCTGTCCTGCACGCTGTGCGATGGTGGGCAGCGTCCACCACCCACTGGGGTCCAGCAGAATTCTCCCCCCAAATTGTGACAACAGAAAATGTGACTGGACACTGCCCCATGTCCCCTGGGGGACAGAATCAACCCTGGTTAAGAAGCCCTGGGCTAGACAAACAGGCTTTGGGAAAAGTGACAGAATCTGGGTGCTTATCTCATCTTTACGAATGTATTTCCTAGCAAAGTTCACTTACAAAGGTGCAGACACACCTTTGCCACAGAGCGGCAAATTTTCAAGCCTTGCTTCCAATATAAAACAAAATCTACAATCGCATCTGACAAGATCAACTGAATTTGGCAACAACACGTTTCACGTATTTTTATCTTTCATACTCTTGAGCATGGTCAGAAAAGGCCAAGATCTGAAAACAGCGTCTCACGTGCATTGACTCACCCTGTCCCCAGACAGCAGGCAGTTTCCACTGGGGCTCCAGCTGAGCACGGTGATGTTGGCTGTGTGTGTCGGGGGCATCGTGTGCTGCTCCTTGTCCTGCTTGTTAAACACTGTCACTTCTCCAGTCTCCCAGCCCATAGCCAGCACCAGCCGCGTCGGGTGCCAGCACAGGGAAGCAACTCGGAATGGCCTCTCGACATGTGTATCTGGCACACACTCCCCCTGCATTGGACAAGAGGCAAAATCCCACAGTTCAGAAAGCGACAGCTACTTTTAAGAACTTCTGTCTAGGCTGGGCATGGCGGCTCACTCCTGTAATTACAGCACTTTGGGAGGCTGAGGCGAGTAGATCACAAAGTCAGGAGTTCGAGACCAGCCGGGCCAATTCGGTGAAACTCTGTCTCCACTAAAAAGACAAAAATTAGCCAGGCATGGTGGCTACTTTTTGTATATTTAGCAGACACAGGGTTTCCTCATATTGGCCAGGCTGGTCTCAAACTCCTGACCTCGTGATCTGCCCACCTTGGCCCCCCAAAGTGCTGGGATTACAGGCGTGAGCCACCGGGCCCGGCCATGTGCTGTTTTCTAAAATTTTCTAAAGCAGCAGCTTTGGGGAAGATATGCGTGTTTTCAGAGATTAACTTGGTTTGCCCCCAGTTGTTCCACTGGGCTTAGGAGCCATCTTCTGTGATCTCATCATTGTCCGATAGATCGTTATTTTGAAATCCTGAAGTTTTCCTTGTGCCAACTGGAAGCACAGAAATATGCTGCTAACTAGTTTTACAATAGTATGCTTCAGATCTTCTAAATTAAACAATTTTATCTAAAATTGCTATAACTTTGGAATTTAATAATATTTTAAAAAAGAATCCCATTTACAATACATGTTATAGGCTCCTGCAAGGGAGAATCTACCCAAAAACATGGGCAAAACTGGGGTTGGTGCTGGGGCTGGACTAAGCCCTAAAGGTGCCACAGCCTTCCCATAGCTGCCAGTGTACGGAGGAGCCTGCTAGCAACAAGGAAGCTGCAGACCAGCGCTGCACCGGGCCACAAGGGCATGTGCGTGTGGGGGGCAGTTCCTGAGGAAGAGGCCGCTTAGCCACTTTCACCTGAAGGATTAATGCATTAATTACGCAAATGGACGAAGGAGCGCCTTCTATGCAGGGGGCACAGCACATGCAGGGCTGGAAGGCCGAGGAAGGCTGTGGAAGGCTGTGTTGGCATCAAAGAAGGTGAGCCTGATGTGACAGATGGCAGAGTGCTGAGGGCCACATCAGGGACTCCATGTTCACCCAAAGAGCAGCGCGGGGCAGGTGAGGCGGAAGCAGGGAGTGATTCCATCTGTGATGCCAGGACAGGCCAGGCCTGGCTGCCGTGTGGAGTACAGTAGAGGAGGCCTGTGAGGGCACAGCTGCAGCAGTAGGAAGTTGTACTGGTGTCCAGGAGAGGGGGATGGGAGCCTGGAGGAGGGAAGGGTGATTGGGAGGGCAAGAAGCGGCAGACTCGCTAGAGGTTCCGGGGGAGAAACTGGGAGGATCTAGTGACGGGTTACAAGGTAGGGGAATGGGAGATGTCAACAGTCACACCCAGGTCCCTGTTCTAGAAACCAGGATAAAGGAGGTACCTTTCATTGAGATAGGAGGTACCCATTTCAGTAAGCAAGAGATATGAGGCAGGGGAGGGGTGGGGGACAATTTCAGTTCAGTCTTGTGTAGTCTGAGATCTCCTTGAAACATCCTAGAGATGTCAGGAAGGCAGCTGGGTCTCTAAGCTTACTGCTCAGAGGGAACGCCGAGGCAGGAGATGTGTGTCTGCAAGCCACTGAGGATGCTCAGACCACAGGAGGAAGAAACAGAGAGAAGCCTTGACCAACAGAGAGGAAGGCCATGGTGTTCACAGGCTGGAAATGGAGGAAGAGCTGGCAAAGCCATGGAGGTCGGGCAGGGAACACCCCACCCCTGTGCTCTCAGGCATGTTTCCTAGAGGACTTCACGGGAATGTGGTACAGACAAGGACCCTGAAACACTCAGGCGGTGACACCGAGAAGCAACTGATGACTGTCATTGCTTGGGTGGAGTTGTGGTGGCAACAGGGAGCCTGCAGAAGAGTGAGTGGAGGAGGAAACCTCATTTTCTTTTTTTTTTTTTTTTTTGAGACGGAGTCTGGCTCTGTAGCCCAGGCTAGAGTGCAGTGGCCGGATCTCAGCTCACTGCAAGCTCCGCCTCCCGGGTTCACGCCATTCTCCGGCCTCAGCCTCCCGAGTAGCTGGGGCTACAGGCGCCCGCCACCTCGCCCGGCTAGTTTTTTGTATTTCTTAGTAGAGACGGGGTTTGCACCGTGTTAGCCAGGATGGTCTCGATCTCCTGACCTCGTGATCCACCCGTCTCGGCCTCCCAAAGTGCTGGGATTACAGGCTTGAGCCACCGCGCCCGGCCTCATTTTCTTTTTTTGAGACGGAGTCTCGCTGTCTCCCAGGCTGGAGTGCAGTGGCTCGACCTCAGCTCACTGCAAGCTCCGCCTCCCGGGTTCACGCCATTCTCCTGCCTCAGCGTCCTGAGTCGTTGGGACTACAGGTGCCCACCACCATGCCCGGCTAATTCTTTGTATTTTCAGTAGAGCCGGGGTTTCACCGTGTTAGCCAGGATGGTCTCGATCTCCTGACCGTGTGATCCGCCCACCTCAGCCTCCCAAAGTGCTGGGATTACAGGCGTGAGCCACCGCCCCCGGCACTTCATTTTCTTTGTGGAGTAGGAAGTGCAATGGGCACTGAGAGGGTGGTTATGGAAGTCTGAGGAGTTTGGGGAAAGTTTCTGTTGGGGGTGAACTGTGTCCCCACAAAGATATGTGGAAGTCCTATTCCCTGGTCCTTGTGACGTGGCCTCCTTTGGAAACATGGTCTTTGCAGATGTGGGTAAGCTCAGGTGAGGTCATTAGAGCAGGCCCTAGTTACATATGCCGGGTGTCCTTTTAGGAAGAGGAGAAGAGATGCAGACACACAGAAGGGAAGGCCGGATGACACCAGAGGCAGGGCTGGAGCAGTGCATCTGCCTGCCAGGGAGCACTAGGCTTGCTGGGAACAGCAGGAGCAGGACAGCAGCTTAGGGCAGACTCTCCCCTCAGCCTTCAGAGCCAGCGGGCCCTGCTGACACCTGATTTTGGAGTTCTGGCCTCCAGAGCTGCCAGAGCACCTTTCTGTTGTTTAAAGCCACCCAGTTTGTGGAAATGATTGGAGTTCCAAATGGCCACTGTGGAGCATGAAGGAGGGTGCTGACAGAGGAGGATGCCTCAGCATCCACAAACAGCACTGTGGGGCCATTTCTGGTGGTGACCATGAACTGATAGTGGCTTAATGCTACTGAGCCTTAAGGATTCCTAAACACGTCCCCAGGCCACCAAAATAGCTAGGGTGAAAGAACTGCCCACGTACTAGGGCTTTCATAATACTGGGATTTGACATCTGTGAAAACTGATGATGGATGTTGTTTTCTTTTTCTTTCTTTTTTTTGGGGGGACAGAGTTTCGCTTTTGTTGCCCAGGCTGGAGTGCAACGGTGTGATCTCCGCTCACTGCAACCTCCGCCTCCTGGGTTCAAGCGATTCTCCTGCCTCAGCCTCCCGAGTAGCTGGGATTACAGGCACGCGCTACCACGCCCGGCTAATTTTGTATTTTTAGTAGAGATGGGGTTTCTCCACGTTGGTCAGGCTGGTCTCGAACTCCCAACCTCAAGTGATCCACCCACCTTGGTTTCACAAAGTGCTGGGATTACAGGCGTGAGCTACTGTGCCCAGCCTGATGGATGTTGTTTTCTTCATGAATAACCTAGAGTAGAGTTCGTTTGAACACACACACACAGGCACACATACACACGCATACACCCCCCGACATACACGCATACAGATGCACACACACACCCATATGCACACACCCACGTGTGCGCACACATACACAGATGCACACATAGATATGCACATACACACACCAACACACATACACGCACATAGGGATGCACGCATATACACACACACGCACACACATACCCATATGCACACACATGTGTGCACACACTCACAGATGCACATACACGAGAACAACAGCAACACAAACAACGTGGGCCCGAAGCTACCACAGTCAGGCTCCTTGCTTCTGAGCACTCACTTGCTCCAGGTAAATATCCACGCTGCCTGTTGAGGTTGTGCTGATGTAAGCAACTGCCAGGAATGGATGGACAGGGTGCCAGCTGATGTGTGAGGGTGACCCCGCTGCATCTGGGGCTTCTATCTGGTGGTCAAAATAGAGGGCCATGACAGAACTCAGGCCTGCTCAGCGCTGAAACCTGCAGGGAAAAAAATGACCAAGTCCAATCAGTTTTAAATAAAACAAACAAAATGACTATACATGGAATGACAAAAGGGAAGCATCCCAAAGCTACCATTGGAAGACCATCGGCAACTTGAAAATGCCTTGTGGACTGAGCAGACAACCTGATGCGAGGAGATCTCCAACAGGGAGAAATGCAGACGAGAAGTAGTTAGACTCGGAATCACCCAGGCTGTGTGACAGAGACGAATACAACTCATGGCCATCAAAGAAGGAAAGAAAGAAAAGCCCTGCAGCCTAGACTACACATGCAATCCTCAGTAACTTTCATTCCAGTCACAATAAGGACAAGTTCTATTTCTGTAGTTGCCTTTTTTTTCCTTTTAGACCAAGTCTCGCTCTGTTACCCAGGCTGGAGTGCAGTGGTGTGATCACGGCTCACTGCAGCCTCAAACTCCTGGGCTCAAGTGATCCTCCCACCTCAGTCTCTCAAGTAGCTGGGACTACAGACATGCACTACCATGGCCAGCTAATTTTTAAATAATTTGTGTAGACACAGAGTTTTACTATGTTGCCCAGGTTGGTCTTGAACTCCTGAGCTCAGGTAATCCTCCTGCCTTGGCCTCCTAAAGTGCTGGGATTATAGCTGTGAGTCACCGCTGCCTTTTAAACAACATTTTCAAACAAGATAAAAGCAAACTGCTCCAGAAGAGAGTACTGGTACAGAAAAAAACCAGTACTTAATTTCCAGTAAAGCATAAAATCAGACTGTCCGCTACCTCTGACTCACAGGTGGTAGAAGACAGAAGGCTTCCTCCATTAGAGAGTCAGGAATACACAGCTGCAGCAGCTGTGAGAAGTTGAGCTTGATCAGTTAAGTGAACTTAATCGCTCTCATTCTTCCTCTCAGATCTGGAAAAGATATACATATTGTCCCTTTTCAGGAAGGTTAGGGTGATACATGAAGTGACAGTCTGGTTACTCTCACTTTTTTACACCTCAGTCAATTTGGAGAAGTTAACTGGCAGAGAAGAGCATATTTGTAGAAATGTTTGCCACCATTTAAAATTATTCAGGATGGGTGCGGCGGCTCATGCCTGTAATCCTAGCAATTTGGGAGGCCGAGGTGGGCAGATTGTGTGAGCTCAGGAGTTCAAGACCAGCCTGAGCAAAATGGAGAACGTGCACCGCCGCCCCCGCCGCCGTCTACTAAAAATACAAAAAATTAGCCAGTTGTGGTGGTGCACGCCTGTAATCCCAGCTACTCTGGAGTCTGAGACAGAAGAATCGCTTGAACCTGGGAGGCAGAGATTGCAGTGAGCTGAGATCACCCCACTGCACTCCAGCCTGGCAACAGAACAAGACTCTGTCTCAAAAAATAAATTAAAAAAAAAAAGAAACCCAAACAACAAACAAACACACATTCTAGATCAAAACCTGGGCAATTTAAAACAGCAAAAGAAACCTTTAAATTAAAAAATATGTATTTTGTTTAGAGACAGGGCTCCCAGGCTGGAGAGCAGTGGTGTGATCATGGCTCACTGTAGCCTTGAACTCCTGGGCTCAAGTGATCCTCCTGCCTCAGTCTCCCAAGTAGCTGGAATTGCCTCTTAAAATGAGTTTTGGCCGGGCGCCGTGACTCACACCTGTAATGCCAGCACTTTGGGAGGCTGAGGTGGGTGGATCACGAGGTCAGAAGATTGAGACCATCCTGGACAACATGGTGAAACCTCGTCTCTACTAAAAAATACAAAAATTAGCTGAGTGTGGTGGTGCCTGCCTATAATCCCACCTACTCAGGAGGCTGAGGCACAAGAATCGCTTGAATCCAGGAGGCAGAGGTTGCAGTGAGCCAAGATCTTACCACTGCACTCCAGCCTGGGCAACAGAGCGAAACTCGGTTTTGGAAAAAAAAAAAAAAAAAGAGTTTTAACATGTTGCAGCCAGCCAAGGTTACAAATCCTGGGGTATGGGAAATTAGTATCTAACAAGTTTACTCGGTGAAAATATTTCTCTGAAAAATGAGTGATACGTTAGTACAACACTCTGTACTAACTATGAAGGCAAATGGTCCTAATTACTTGCTTTCCCGCTTGGGGTTTTTCAAGGTTCCCGCCCGGCTTTGGGTAAGGGAGTTCTCAGGGCTTGATGGCTTTGCCTTTGTCCTGTGCTTCTTGCCCAGTGTCCCCACACAACGCTGGGCTTCTCCGTGGCTGCACTTAGACTTTACTGTAAATGTGAGTTTCGCTGCTCACACACTGCCCCCCATATTATCTTTCCCAGAGAGCCGGAGGCACCCAGTATTCCCAGCTTCTCAGAACAGTGCCTTGCACAGAACAGGCCCTGCGCGGATGAAGCTGCGTATTAGCAAGGAGAGAGATTCTTCCTGTTGTGATATTAATATAAGAAACGGGTTGCAGGCCTGACTGAATGAGTTCCATTTTTACACAATGCATTAATATAATTCTTCATAGTTCCTTTCACCTGCATTTTAACAAGTTCCCAAAATGAGTATTATCAGTATAATTTATAAAAGTTGACACGAGGAGGAGAGATGGCTACCAATAAAATAGTTACGTACTTGATGACAATCTGCAATAGCGTTAGTTCAGAAACAAGTACCCTTCCTTTCCTTGAAACAAAGTCCCAGTCTCCGGAACATACAACTGGGAGATGTATCAACTTTGGGGAACCAGAGAAAAACTGTATTTATTCTAACTGATGTACTCCTCTCACTTTTAGGCGTCCAGCGTCTCCAGAGCCTCTACAAGTGCCTCCATTAAACCAGCTTTTGGAAATAATCTGTTAAGCCCATTCAGCTAAGCGGCACGGGGTCACAGGGCCACAGGGCTTTGAGTAGCCTTCCTCCTCTGTGACGCCGAGTAGGGAACCCCTGGACGGGGCTCCACGGTGGACTCTCAGGGGCAGGCACCCGGGACCACCCTACAAAGCCTCGCTCTCCGGGCCACAATCCAGAGCCTCCGGTCTGCGCAGGGTCCTCGTTGCATCCAGCGGACGGTATCGAGAAGCCATGCGCTGGCGGTTTGATGCAACGCGACCCTCAGAGCCGACCCAGCGTGTGACCAAGCATAGAATGTTTTTTTTTTTGCTCCTCTCGTTAGTCCCGCTTCATCTGGGGTATGTGATGGCGCCGCCCACCTCCCCACCCCGCCCATTCCAAAGGGACTCTCCCAGCGACCGGAATCAGCCGCGATTCGAGGCCGTGCGGGGGCGACCTGGACCCCGCGCCAAGCCCGCCCCAGCCTCGATGGGACCCTCGATGGCACCCGCGAGGGGCCGCGGGGACTCGGCGGCGACGGGATCGTGGGAGGAGACAGGAGGGTCCCGACGCCCGCCACCGGTCAGATCCTCGGCCCCAAACCCCCGCCTGGCTCCTAAGGACCTGGGTCGGCCGCCCTAGCCCTTGAGGCCACTCACCTCTGCCAGGCCGCTGAGCCGCCGCGCGTTGCCGGGACAACGGCGCGCCAGGAACGCGGAAATAGCCGAAGGTGAGCGAGGCGGCCCCGAGGACGCCCGAAGCGCCCCGAGCGGCCGGAAAGAGCCGAAGGCGATCGGGCACGCACGTGCGGCTCCGAGGTCTGAGCGCCGGGGGCCGGGTTATTCCGTTCTGCAAGAGAGAAGCCGGACGAGCTTTTTTTAGGAGAGACGGCGGCGCAGGGCCGGCGTCCGGGTCCCCTTCGTATTGAGGGCGCGCTGTCACAGCCCCAATCGACCGCGGCATCCTCCCCTCCTGGGCGTGTTCCCCTCCCGTGCATCCCGAGGCGGGCCCTTTCCAGCGCCGGGCGGTCTCAGCCCAGGCCTTCGCTGCGCTCCGCTTTTCTAGTCTGGGAGTGGAGGGCGTGGGTCAGGCGTTTCTGGGAAAGTCGATGCGCTCGGCAGTGTCCTGAGCTGTTGGGTGACTGAGCGCCTGTGTCCATTGCCGGGCCCCGGACTCCACAGAACGGAGCAAGGCAGGGAGCGCCCCCCAGAAAGCAGCTGGCGGCCGGGCGCGGGGCTCGCGCCTGGGCTTCCAGCGCTTGGGAGGCCGGGGCGGGCGGATCGTTGGAGCCCAGGAGTTCGAGACCAGCCTGGGCAACATGGCGAGATTCTGTCTCTAAAAAATTACAAAAATTAGCCTGGTGCGGTGGCGCCTGTAGTCTCAGCTACAGGAGGCTGAGGGAGAAGGATCGCCTGAGCCCCGGGAGGCGGAGCTTGCAGTGAGCCGAGATCGCGCCACTGCACTCCAGCCTGGGCGACAGAGCGAGACTCCGTCTAAAAAAAAAAAAAAGAAAAAAAAAACCACACTAGAATTTGAAAAACACCCCTCTGCTTTGTTGCTATGAAGAAAATGACCAAGTGCCCAGCACCGCTCGGCCACGCTAACGTAGCGCAGAAGCACACACCCCACTCAGGAAAGGGTGCGCGAAACTGCCTCGGACGCGCTTCCACACTTCTCCTCAGAACTCGGGTTCGCGCCCGATTCCACACTCCGAGCTACCACGGCGTTTTCTTCTCATGCATCCGTCAACACGGCTGCGGCCAATCACAGCACGAGCCCTGGCCTATTGGCTGCCTGTCCACCAATCCGAAGAGACGCACAGTCCGCAAGGTCGCGAGACTGGCGTCACAACAGTACTCGCGCCGTGGGCTCGCCCCCTACGCCCACCGGGCGAGCGCGCCCGCCCAGACCTAGCCAATGGGGGCGCCGTTTTGCGGAGACGCGCCCGAAGAAACCTTGGGCGTGCTCGCCCCCGCGCTCGTCGCCTCGCCCCGCGCGCCCGCGCGCCCCGGCCCCGCCCCCGCGCGCAGTCCGTGCGGCCCCCACCGGCCGCCGTAGCCGGAACTGCTGCTGAACGCGGCGGGCCGGCTTTGCTAGGCTGAGCTGCGGCGGTATCAGCGCCCGCAGCCCCGTCAACCGCGCGCCGGCCCGCGGAAGGGACGTGCCGGGGCTAGCGCCGCTCGGCCAGTCGCTCCCAAGGCAGACGACCAGCCAGGCGTCGCCGCCTCACTGCAGCCGGCGCTCGGGGGCCGGGGCTGCCCGGCCCGGCTGGTTCTGCGGGCACCCGGGGAGGCCCCGGGAAGCCAGGCTGCCGCTCGGCGTTGATGAAAAAGGTGACCAAAGCTGGGCGCTGGGGCTGTCATGGCGAGGCCGGGCCAGGGGGTCCTTTGGGGCGGCGCGGGAGAGCGCGGGGGAGGCGTCGCTTCCACAGCGCGCGGTACAGCCAGAACCGGCCTCGGGGCGAGGAGGCTTCTGCGTCCCCATCGCGAGACGCGCGCCGGTGCGGAGCGGGACGGGGCTCGAGGAGACTGCGCCTCCGAGAACGGTCCAGTCTGGTTGGAGGTTCTCGCGAAGAGGAGGCCATCCCCGTGCTCGTTGGCCTTAGGGTAAAATCGGGACGGCGTCGGTCCTTTCGGCGGCGAAGAGCGCGTGCCCGTGCTCGGTCGGCGTCTTGGGAGTGGAGCCCGGCCAGCGGGCGAGTTCACTCTGGGGGCCCAGTTGGTTTTGCCTGGGTCGCGCGTGGCGTGCGGGCGGACAGGCCCCTGGGCAGCGGGGTTCTCTGGAGCCCGAGAAGAGGTCTTTGGGGGTTTGGGCTTCTTGAGTAGAAAGGGGTGGGCTGAGGAGGAAGAGTGGGAAGTCCTGTGCCACGAAGTGCCTTCAGTTGGGGTGTTTGTCGTGGGTGGTTTTGTTCTTTGGCAGAGTTTTTACAAACTAGCGTGAACTCAAGGGATTCGCTAGACCAGTTCCCACAGGAGAAAACGGCCACGGATCCTTGCGTGATCTGCACCTCAGGGTGGGGGCATCAGTGCGACTTTGAAGCCATTTCCCCATCTCTGGGAAAGAGAGGTCCTCGCCCGCGTCCCTGTATTTCGTGGTTAGTGGTGGTGCCTCGATCGTGTGTTCCTTGGAAGTGGAAATGCCCCCGTTCTCATCAGCTGTGTTGAACGCAGGGTCAGTATCTGCTGAGGAATCTTCAGCCTTTTTGCTTCCTCACACGTGCCCGTCCCGGACTGTTTCTGGGCTGAAGCGGTTGGTGTGTACCTGATTCTCTGAGTTTATTTTTGAATGGCTCCGCTTTCTGGGCTGCAGCATTTTTAGTCACTGCATTTTGTTGTTGACATTTTACAGGGCAGTGGGTAGCAAAGTTAATGTAATAATTTTATTAATTGCTGCCAAGAGTTTTCACACCCATGTCTTCTACCGCTTCTTGCACTTGGACCCGGACATAACTGGGCTGTCACTTTCCCGGGTGGTTCCAACCTGTTCCATGCAACAGGCTCCTTTGTTGCAAAAGCATTTTTGACTGGTACATCCTCGCAGCAGCTCACATCTCCCACCCTGGGAAGAAGATTCCCGGAGACCCGGAGCTGATTATTCTTTACGTGTGTTTTAAAATAAGCAGGCGGGCCGGCGGCATTGGGCCACCATGGAGTTCCCCGTGCGGGCAGGCGAGCCCGCGCTTCTCCCGTCCCAGGGTGGATCCGGCCTCCTCCGCCCTCCTCTAGGGCCAACCCTGGGGACCAGCGCGCGGGGCAGGTGCGCGGGGCCCGGGAGCCCCGCGCCTTTCGGGGGGCGGGGAGGGGGTGGGACGAGGGGCTAGGGCTGGGGCTGCGGTCCGGCCGGCCGAGGCGGCGCAGGGAGCGAGGCCGGCGCTTAGGGCCAGGCCATGAGCCGCGGCCCCGCCGGGTAGGTGACTGCGGGCGGCGCGGCGGTCCGGACCCGCAGCCGTGCCCGGACTCGCGCCCGCTCCGGGGGTCCCATAGCCCCAAGGGCCGGGGCCGGGGCCGGGCAGGGTCCGCCGACCTGTCGCGCCCTCCCGCCGCCGGCCTGGGCGTCTGGACGCGGGCCTCGGCCAGGGGGCGTCCGGGGAGGCCCGGCAGGGTCCCGGGCCGGTGGGCAGAGCCGGGGGTGGCGGCGTGGGGGCGGCAGGGGCCGCGGCGGGCTCGGGCGGGCTCGGGCGGGCCGGGCCGAGCCGCCGAGAGGGGATTTGGAACAAACAACGGCGGCCATGTTGAGAGCGCGTCGGGGCCGCTAAACTTCCCGGCCTGCGCCCGCCTCACCGGCCGCCTCCCCTCTCCCGGCCGCAGGATGACAGTGAAGTTGGGCGACGGCGGCAGCGGGGAGGACGGGCTCAAGAAGCTGGGCAAGCGGGCGGCCGATGAGGAGTCCCTGGAAGGAGAAGGGGCCGGCGGCGCAGACGCGGCCGAGGAGAGCAGCGGCACAAAGAGGGACGAGAAGACCCCCCGGGCCGGCGCCGACGGCGCCCCCGCGCCCCCCGGCGCGCCGCAGGCGTCTTCCCCGCCGCAAGGCAGCCCCCAGGACCAGCACCACTTCCTCCGGTCCAGCGTGCGGCCGCAGAGCAAGAGGCCCAGGAAGGACCCTCCGAGCGCCCTGGGGAGCGGCAACGCCGGTGGCTCGGGGCCCCGCGGAAAAGGTAGGGCGACCCGTCACCTTGGGAGACCCCAGCCCCTCTCCGGGGTGTGCCGCGGGGGAGAGGAACCCATCGCCCCAGCCGGGCTCCACCCTAGCTCACCCATCCCGCGGCCTGCACTGAGGCCCTCACTTTGGGTGGCACTTATCAGGCATGTGTCCCCTCTCTCCTTCGAAGAGGCTGCGACTTTCTGTATTTAAACTCTTTGAAGAGGCAGTGAATATCCTTTCTTGGGGGGAGTGAAGATATCCCTTAAAGCTGTTTCCTTCCCAAAGGATCACTGATGGTTTTCTATGGTTGTCTGTTTCAAACAGCGGACAATATTTGGGAAAGGGGAAGAGAAAAAAGTACCTGCTGTGTCTCTTTCCCAGACATCAGGCGGTGGCAATGCACTAAAGGAGCAGGCTTTTGAAACTCATTGGGGGAAGATGGGTAAGAAGCGGAGAAAGGATCATTGGGGTCTGACTTGGACTCACTGTCCTCTTCTTCAAGAGCTCCTGGCTTGAAAGTAGGAAGGGCATAGAGATGGGGCCCTTTAAGTTGCAACTGGAGTTTACTTCTGTGCCAAAGAAAGGAAAGAGTGATGAAAACGATGGACGTGAACAAGCAACAGTTTGTAGTGTTCGCCCTTGTATTCTGAGGTGATGGCGAATGTTGCTACTTAGCTGGGGTCTCTACCAAGATAGTAAGAAAACGACATGTTAGTTTTGTTCTCCATGTGCCAGTACTTCATTGTTGTCTGCTTTTGTTTCTATTTCAGCCTTGTGCTTTTCCTTACACAGGTGAATGGCTCTTTGATTCCTTTTGTTTCCGACCACATGTGCAGCACTTTGTATAAATAGCAAATATAACATCAACTTCCAGTGAGTTTCACGTGAAAAAAAAATCTTTCACTTCCTTCCTTGGGAAATGTTCGTTTAAATTCCGTGAATGGTCCTGGTAGTTTTGGAAAGGAAATATATTAGGAACTAATGGAGAACCTGCTTTGGAGATGTGTGCCAAGTGTGTTCCATTGAGCCCACTTCTCCTGCCTCATTCTCAACCAAAGAAGGCTGGCCTCCGGAATCATGGCCTTACACATTGGTAAAGAATTCTGACATAAGTATACTTATTTAGAGATGTAAATATAAGGTAACTTAGCACGTTGCAGAATTTAAAACTTGCCTCATATAAATTTATTTTGGTGTGAAAGTTGCTGATCAATTTGGCAAACATGAGTGGCTTTGCTTGTTACTAGTTTTTTATTGCTAGTTACAGGTATGTCTAAGCTCACGTAAGCTCCATGGTTCCTTCAAAGGTTTGTTGTTCATGGTTCAGAAGCCCTGGACCTCGAGTCCAGCCGGCATTCGTCCCCCATGCCCTGGTCTCCAACCTTGCTCTGCCCCTTCACCCTCTTGGAGATGCTTCTCTGTCGGGTGTGCTCACCTGTGAGACAAGGAACGAGAGCAGCTGCTTCAGCCCCTTGAAGTGCAGCTGCTAAAATGAAATGGCGCGTTGGTGTGAAAGCACTCTCAGACGTGTCCGTGGCTACTAGTATGAATAAGTGAAGTGCTGCTAAGACGTTAGTGATCAGGTAGAGTTTTGGCAGTTGGGATGAGGGGAGGCTTGCTTTTGTTTGTATGGTTGAGAGTGGCTTGCTAAAGTGCAGAACGTTTCCTGAGCTTGGCTCACGCTCAGGTCGCTGGCACTTCTTTCTCTGCTTCTTGTCCCGTTGTGTGGCTTAGAGAAGCGTGGGACTTTTCATTATGTTTTAATATTAATAAGATGCAAATTTATTAGAATTTGTTCTCCTCCTGACATATCCATTATCCCACTTTAGCAAGCAAATAATCTCTTTTTTTTTTTTTGGGATGGAGTCTCGCTCTGTGGCCCAGGCTGGAGTACAGATACGTGATCTCAGCTCACTGCAAGCTCCGCCTCCCGGGTTCATAACATTCTCCTGTCTCAGCCTCCCAAGTAGCCGGGACTACAGGCGCCCACCACCATGCCTGGCCAATTTTTTTTTTTTTTTTGGTACTTTTAGTTGAGACGGGGTTTCACTGTGATAGCCAGGATGGTCTCGAGCTCCTGACCTCGTGATCCGCCCGCCTGGGCCTCCCAAAGTGCTGGGATTACTGGCATGAGCCACTGCACCTGGCCACAAGCAAATATATCTTTTTTTTTTTTTTTTTTTTTGAGGCAGAGTCTCGCTCTGTCGCCCAGGCTGGAGCGCAGTGGCCGGATCTCAGCTCACTGCAAGTTCCGCTTCCCGGGTTTACGCCGTTCTCCTCCTGCCTCAGCCTCCCCAGTAGCTTGGACTACAGGGGCCCGCCACCTCGCCCGGTTAGTTTTTTGTATTTTTTAGTAGAGATGGGGTTTCACCGTGTTAGCCAGGATGGTCTTGATCTCCTGACTTTGTGATCCGCCGGTCTTGGCCTCCCAAAGTGCTGAGATTACAGGCTTGAGCCACTGCGCCCGGCCGCAAATATATCTTTAAGCAAATAATAAACTAAGCTGTAATGGTGGCTTTTGGGAGAGGAGTAGGAAGTGGGTCTCCTTTGCATCTCAGAACTTCTTGGCCGCTGTCTGCCTCGGAGCTTCCCAGGAAGGAAGGCTGCCTGTCCGCTGCTCTCTGCTTTCAGGTTCCTCGGTGCCTTGGGAGGCACTTCACTGCCCAGGACAGCCTCTGACACCAGTCTTTGGAGAGACCTCTGCTCAGTCGTCACTTCCATTACCCGTCAGAAAAGAAGGCCGGGTGGTGGCAGTTGCCACGCAACACTCTTTAGCTCACCTTCAGAGCAATGCTCAGGGGAGAATCCTCTTACATTCTGGAGAAATCTGCATCTGGAGTGGTGAGCATCTTTCAGTGAGGAAACGATCAATACTTCATTTTTCAATTTTTCACTTGGAAATGATGTAACTTCGATTATGCCTAAGGAATACATAGCTCAATCACTGGCAGTTCCTTTGGTTGATTACTTACTGCCCTTGCCAGTTTCAATCTCTGGGCCGGAGACTCTCACAGTGAATCTGGAAGAAAGGACTTGTGGAGTAAAGGAAAGTCTCTCCTTGCTTGACTTCTGTGCATGCGAGTGTGTTTTCTTTCTCTGTAAGAAGAGACTGTTTATTGGCTCCAATGCAAAATGCTTTTTTTTCCTAGTACAATTTCAAATTTAAATTTTTTTGCGTTGATAAAGGGTTGGTAGCTGTGATTTAGTGCCTGTGTGCCAGGCATCTTGCATCTCTGTAATTTCGCTTTTAGATGAGTGCAGAACCTGAAGTAGATTGTTTAAGTCACGTGCTCAACCTAAGCAGAAGGTAAGCTGCAGGCCAGAAATCCCAAAACAGACATTCCTTCAGGTCTACTACACCATCCACGTGACCCTGGGACACACGGGAGATTTTGGCCCAGAGCCGCAGAAATCATCTGAAAGACGTCGGTCACAAGACAGGGTCCTCATACCTTTCCCTGTTTGGCCAGTTCGTGGTCCGGCTGGCCCTGGGCAAACTGGTCCATCTTTGGGATAAAATAAACACCTGCCTCCGAATTGCTTGAACCCGGGAGGCGGAGATTGCAGTCAGCCGAGATTGCGCTGTTGCACTCCAGCCTGGGCAACAAGGGCGAGCCTCCGTCTCAAAATAAATAATAAATAAAAATAAAAATAAACACCTGCCTTAAGCCATAAGGTGTTTAACAGGCACCTGGTGTTTCTGCCATGAAAAATGCATGCAGCTTCAAGATTACAGGACTGCAGGAGGAGGCTGCACAGGCTGGCGGGGTAAGGGGCCTACCTGTGGGGTGAGTAGAAGTCCAGGAATGCTGGTGCTCTGCTGGGGCAGATGGGATGAGAGAACACTGGGGGTGGGGACAGAGAGCCTCTGCTTATTTTAGCCCCCCTCACTCACTCCGAAGAACTGCAGTTCCATCATGGATGGGGAAATGCACCATCTCCAAAATAGGGTAGTGTAGTCTGAAGTGACAGTCATTTGTGTGTAGGAATCGGTAAACAACTGTGCACAATTTGCTCTTTATATTTTGTATAATCTGTGTACTGATTGTAGTTTCTAGATATTTCAAAAAGATGTCTTATAAAAGATTGTACTTGTAGTCCCAGCTGCTCAGGAGTATGAGGTGGGAGGATCACCTGAGGCTGCTAGTTGGAGGCTGCAGTGAGCTGTGGACATTGCACTCCAGCCTGGGTGACACAGCAAGACCCTCTTTCAAAACCAAAACAAAACTAAAAAAGATAAAGTAGGTAAGGCAACGTTTAAACATTGGTTTGAAGGCTGAGCTGCTTTTCAAATACCTATATACTTTTGATATTAAAACTAGTTTCTGTGGTGTCTGTTGTTGTGAAGTTGTCTAATGAAGTAGACTTTTCGATTTTCATTTTTGTGTCTTGTTTTGGGTTGTATAAGGATATCGAGATAACAGGGAGATGCTTCCAGATATCTGAATCAGAAATGTGAAAATTAACGTTGTATAAAGTGGTGTGTAGAAGCTCTTTGTCACATTGGTAACAGCAGCGGGGTTTTGTTTTTTGTTTTTGTTTTGTTTTTGAGACGGAGTCTCATTCTGTCGCCTGGGCTTGAGTACAGTTGTGCGAGCTCGACTCACTGCAATCTCCACCTCCCAGGTTCAAGCAATTCTCCTGTCTCAGTCTCCTGAGGAGCTGGGACTGCAGGCGCACGCTGCTACGCTGGGCTAATTTTTTGTATTTTAGTAGAGACAGGGTTTCACTATGTTGCCCAGGCTGGTCTCGAACTCCTGAGCTCAGGCAATCCGCCCGCCTTGGCCTCCTGGAGTGCTGGGATTTCAGGCGTGAGCCACCGCGCCTGGCACAGCAGCATTTTTAACACTAAAGAACCGCATTAGAGACGCGGAAAAGATGAGACATTCCAGGAGTTTGCGGTTTCGTTGGGATATCGTGAAATATTTACAGGATACAATTAGAAATCTTCTGGTGTTTGATGAAGAGGGCATACGCTTTTATAGAAACAGTGGAGTTATAGTTGTGTTTCTTTCAAATATTTGTGGAAGGGGAGAATCTTCAAGGAGACGGTACTGGTCGGAGCTTGCAGGAGGACGCTGAGCTTTGCAGGCATTGAGGGTGGGAGTCCCGGCAGAGAGGGGGACAGTGTGAGTGACTCCCAGGGGGTGTTGTGGAGACCATCAGGTTTCAGGTCAGCTTCAGAACCTGAAAGAGAACATCTCAGAGTCGGGCGACCCTGACCAGGGCTCTTGCAGGCACGCCTGGAGTGTGGACCAGATCTTTAGATTGATGGGATGATGTGAGGTCGGGAGGGGTCCCCGTTTGCTCACTGACTGCCTGTCGTATAGGATGGAGTGACAGCACTGCGCATGCATGACGATAGGGCGGGTAGGGGAGGCTCAGGACTCATCTGAGATGACACCTTGCCTGCAACTTGGCTTGCTTGAAGGATCCTGCCGTGTGACCTTGGTGGAGATGGTGTCCACAAAGCCTTCAGCCACAACTCCAGCTCCAAGACCGGAGCTGCCGGCACCAGCATCTGATGCAATGCCCTGTGTTAGGAGAGGCACAGAATGCCTCAGGAGAGTTGGAGGTGGATGCGTCGGACCTCTGCAGTTTCTGCGCCATCCTTGGCCTCCTGGGAAGGGTCCCTGCACTCTTATGCTGCAGACGTAGGCCGTGAGGACGTGTCCCTGTGCTGGGGTTGGGGTGTGGTCCAGTCTGGAGATGCCCTTCCACGAGCGGGTGTCGCCAGTGCCTTTCTAGCTGAGAATGAGTGAAGCTTGGGGGAGATGTGTGTGTTCACTGCAGTCCCCTCACCTCCAGACCAGTCACTGACTTCCTCGCAGTTAGTGGGTCTTCTGTCACTCTTGATTTTACTGTTCCTAACCCTCGGAAGGAAGTTCACCAAACCACAGAAAGAGTGCTCCAGGACAGTGAATTGATGTTAGAGACGACGACAGGGTGTCACTGGGCTTTTGCGTCTGACCTCTGACGTCCAGAGACAGACATCTTCCAAAGGCCCAGCTCTGGCTGTCTGTTAGCCGCGTGCCTTTGGGCAAGTCATTTAATTCTCGCCTTTTCCAGACTGAGGGAGGGACTTTGAGGTCGGTGTCCCCCGCACCACGACCCTGATCCTCCAGCTCTGTGACAGGACAGTGTGTGCTGCTTGGCTTTCGGAGCTGTTCTGACGGCACGGCATGGGAAACGCCTGGATTTCGAGTGAGAAGGTTGCCGGGTTCTTGCTGACTACTGACTTTGGGGCTTTTAAAGCCTCAGTTTCCCTGTTTCATTTTTTTTTTTAAATGACATATCGCTATTAATAACTTGTGAAAGTTTCCCCATTTGTAAGATGGAGATAGCTACACATTGCAAGGACAGGACATTGCGAGGACAGGAAGAAGCAGGGCATTTGAATGCATTTTAAAGGCGCCATTTAAATGCAGGTTCTGTTACTTCCAGGCCTGCTGGGCACTGAGCAGCCGTGTGGCTTTGTGGGTGACCTACTCAGCCCGTGCCTCAGCTTCCCCAGTTGAAAGATATGGATAATTGTTCTTTTTAAGGTGATATGAAGGGGTAAAGGTGGTGGCATTCCAGGCCAACCTAGGACATGTGATGGGGAAGAGGACGTGTTGCAAAGAGCAGGTGGTAGGGCCTGTCTGGAGCTAGGTAGAGGGGTCAGCAGCTGGGAGAGTGCACTGGGGCCACATGGCTGTGTCCTCACTGCACACTCTGCACAGCAGGCTTCGGCAGGTGCTGGGGTTTGGGAGCCCCAAGAAGAGGCTGTTGAAATTGTCTACTTGGGCAGCACAGAGCTGGCTTGAGAAGTACGCAGTGCAGATGGGAAGGGGAAATTAGGTAGCAGTGTGGCCTCTGGAGAACTGTGGCACTGACGTGGACTAAACAGGAAGGCAGGTTCCGTTTGGGAGAACCTGGGTCCCAGCAGCCTGGGATGTGCTGTCTGGGGCTGCCCAGGGGCAGAGGGAGCATGGGGAGGCCCTTTATCTGGGCTCCATGGGACCCTGTGCTGTCACTGAGCACTTGCCATGTGTGAGGCCTGGGACCAGGCCTGGGCATGGGAGAGTCCCACACGGCTCTTGCTTTCAAAGAGCACACTGTTGGGGATCCTGCTTTTGCACCCCACTTCCTGCAGGCTTCTCGATGGTTCTCCTCGTTGTGCAGACCATGCTCAGCCTCTGTGGTCTCAACAACAGTCACAGATGGACCTGGCTTTGGCCTTCTGCTTTTCGCTGGGTGTCCTGCACCCAGAGAAGCCCACCTAGTTTTGTTTACGTCGTTTTCTCTTTCCATGTCTTGCCTTTCTCCTCTCATTTTTCTTGTTGCTTCTTTGTCTTCTCCTTCAGTCATCACCTTTTGTTTTCATCTGAATTTCTCTGAGCTGAGGGTGACCTTGCCCAAGTTGCCATTGTTGTATTCCACCAGGTGTCTCTGGTCTCACTTTCTATTTTCATTTCGCTTGAGCTGTAGTCACTGAGTGAGCCGAGGTCAAGCAGTGAAGCCGCTTCTGCATCTGAAATTTTAGGGGTAAACCAGAGGCCACCGTCCATTTCTGCTTTGAAGTCTGTGATTCTTTTTTAAAAAGCATTCCAAGTTTAGGCCGGGCGCAGTGGCCCATGCCTGTAACCCTAGCACTTTGGGAGGCCAGGGCCGGTGGATTGTCTCAGCTCAGGAGTTCGTGATCAACCTGAGCAACACGGTAAAACCCCATCTCTACTAAAATACAAAAAATTAGCCAGGTGTGGTGGTGTGTGCCCATAATCTCGGCTACTTGAGAGGCTAAGGTGCCAGAATTGACTGCCTGGGAGGCAGAGGTTGTAGTAAGCCAAGATTGAACCACTGCACTCCAGCCTGGGTGACAGAGCAAGACTCCTTGTCCAACAACAACCAAAAAAGCATTCCAAGTCTAGAATAATGTACTTGGGGCGATTTGCTTTCTTGTCGTGTTTTTTGGGAGTTTTTTGTCTGTTTTGTTTTGTAGAGACAAGGTCTCCCTGTGTGGCCCAGGCTGGTCTTGAACTCATGGACTTAAGCAGTCTTCCTGCCTCAGCCATCCAAGTAGCTGGGACTACAGGTGTGTGCCACCACGCCTGGCAATCTGCTTTGTTTTTTTGAGACAATCTGTGCCACCCAGTCTGGAGTACAGTGGCTCGATCTCGGCTCATTGCAACCTCTGCCTCCCGATTTCAAGTGATTCTTCTGTCTCAGCCTCCGGAGTAGCTGGGACTACAGGTGCACGCCACCACACGGGGCTAATTTTGTATATTTAGTAGAGACGGGGTTTCACCATATTGGCCAGGCTGATCTCAAATTCCTGACCTCAAGTGATCCGCCGGCCTCGGCCTCCCAAAGTAGCTGGGATTATAGGCGCCCACCACCACGCCCAGTTAATTTTTGTGTTTTTAGTAGAGACAGGGTTTCACCATGTTGTCCAGCCTTGTCTTGAACTCCCAACCTCAGGCCTGCCTTCTTTTCTGGATGTACATCTTTCTTTACTTTTCTCTACTGAGAATGTGTCATTTTTAAAACATCAGAAGGAAAGGGTGAGCACCTCGCACCTGCCTCGGGCTGCTGGGAGGTGGCCTGCTCCTCTGAGGAATGGGTGCTGTTTTACCAGCCTCGTCAGAGCTGCCTTTACTGTTGTGCCTTCTTTTCACCTCTTCTGTGTGCCTTTGCCTCCTCTCTACCTCTGAGAACCCGTCCAGCTCAGACACTCCATTCTGTTAGTGTTTACTGTTTCACTCTCCTTGTCTTGGATCACCAGTGCTGTGATCCAGTAAGATTTAGCAAGACATCTGGATTATGGAATTTTAGGAAATTTATGTCTGTTACTTTTTCAAATATACCTAATGTCAACATGGGCTGGCAAAAATAAACCTGATATGTAATGGCAGAGCCGGTTAGCAAGTTGTGGTCTTGGAAAAATATAGTTTGGCGAGTGTTTCTTAGGAACCTGAAAATGGCTCTGCAAGCCTTTGTTGTGGGTGGTGCAGAGGTGGACAGGCAGTCCTTGCAGAAGTGACTCCACGTGAGGAATCCACGCTCCTGTACTGAAGAGTCATGTTTCCAATGGCATCTGAACCTGTCCATCATCTGTGAAAGCCCCAGGTTCTGGGGAAGCACCAGGTTGATTAAGTCCAGGTTTGGTGAGAAATGAGCAGGGCCAGATAACATGTCAGGCGTTTGATTAACCTAGTTTGTAGCGCAGAGCGTTTGCATACCTGAGTTTTGTTTCTGTTGTCTGTGCAGGATGGGAATGGAGCAGCCGGAAAGCTGGCTGGGCGGAACACGCTTGGAACGCATTGTTTATTCCACGCCAGCGGGCTGTGAATACTGGACATTCAGGTGCAGCACCGTCTGGTAGCTCTCTCTGCAATGATGGCCGCATGCGGACATTGACTACCAGAAATGGGGCTGGCGCGACTGAGAGGCTGAGGTTTTTTTCTCTTTTAAGCTCTTTTTTTGTTGTTTTTATCCTGAGTTTCACTCTGTCGCCCAGGCTAGTGTGCAGTGGTGCGATCTCTGCTCACTGCAACCTCCGCCTCCAAATTTGAAGACAGACCACCACCGGGTGAGGCACTGAGCCTCCAGCCTGCATGTGGCTGTCCAGGCACGGCCCACTTCTGGGTCGACCCACAAGCGGATCTGGACGGAAGAGCCTGTGGTTATCTCCTTAGGAAAGCATTTTTACAATAATCTACATTTGCTTGGCTTTTGCCTTTTTTTTTTTTTTTTTTGGAGACAGGGTCTCGCTCTGCCATCCAGGCTGGAGCACAGTGGTGCAGTCTTGGTCTGCTGCAACCTCCACTACCTGGGTTCAAGCAATTCTCCTGCCTCAGCCTCCCAAGTAGCTAGGACTATAGACGCACCACCACACTTGGCTAATTTTTTTTTTTTTTTTTTGAAGACACAGTCTTGCTGTGGTCTCGATCTCTTGACCTCGTAATCCACCCACCTCAGCGTCCTACAGTGCTGGGATGACAGGCGTGAGCTACTGCACCTGGCCACGCCTGGCTAATTTTTATATTTTTAGTGGAAATGGGGTTTCATCATGCTGGGGATGCTGGTCTCGAACTTTTGACCTCGAGTGATCCACCCACCTTAGCCTCCCAAAGTGCTGGGATTACAGGAGTCAGCCACCACGCCCAGCTGGCTTTTGATTTTTAAACGTTTTTGTTTCAGAGTTTGAAGGTTTCCCAACTTTTTGTGGTCCTGCAGTTCCATATAAAGAGAACCCTGGTTATCACAGGGATACCCTGACAGTTCCCGCTCCCAGTGTGAGGAGGAACTGAGATGGGTGGGAGGAGTGTGTCAGGCCATGAAAAGTTTTCATCTGCGGTCTTTGACTCCTGCCACATCTCTGCCCGCGGTCTCGGCGGAGCCTGGCCGGGGTTCTCAGTTCACAGCTGGGGATTGAAACCTCCTTGGGGTCGTCTTGGGCTTTTCCCTCCTTGCCTGGTCTCAGAGGACTCGGCATGAGATTGGGGACTGATGTTGTAGTAGGATTTGCAAGGTTACCAGGTCATTCTGAGAACAGTACATTTTGTTGGTGGGCATTGATTGAGGATAAGGAGTTTTAAGACTAAAGATTCTTAGGCATTAAATGGTTCATATTCCGAAGCACTGATTTAATCTAAAAGAAGGTGGTGTTGTACACGTTTAAATGTTTTCTTGAGCTTGAATCTCAACCTACTTTTTTGAAAAGATAGTAAGAATATTTCAGCCAAAAACCTCATTTGCAAAAGAAACACGCACGAAATGTGACGTGAGGCTTCATTTTGCAGATGGAAGAGATCTCTGTCTGCACTGTGGACAGTGTGTCTTAAGCTGCAGTGTCGTGCTGGTACACGGTTTCACATAGAATCGTGCTCCTTTTCTAACTGTAAAAGCATTTGAGGGTCATTTGGCCAGGTAAAGATCTTGGCAGTCCTGAGCAGCCTCGCTGGCGCCGTGGGTCCTGGGTGCTGCCTGCCAGTGTCCTCAGTTGAGGAGTGTGGAGTGGGACTTCAGGGCAGTGGGCCCTTCCCTCCCTCTGGCCCTCTGTCCTGCCCGGCCCGCCAGCTTTCGGGAACAGATCACTGTACGGTGCTTTCTCTCCAAGGAGCTGAAGGTGGTGGATCATCGTCTGGAAATGTGTCTGGGGTTGCCCCTGCGGCCCCTGCAGGGGGCTCGCGCTCCTCCTCCCGGAACTTAGGGTCTTCTGGTGGCGAGAAGGAAGAAGGCAAAAAGGTCCGGCGGCAGTGGGAGTCGTGGAGCACAGAGGACAAGAACACCTTCTTCGAGGGGCTGTACGAGGTGAGTAGGCTGTAGAGGCACGGCCAGGCAGCCTGGGCATCCCTCTCAGAGCCCTGCCCTCCGCTCCCCGTGCTTCCTCTCTGCTGTTAGATTCTAGAACGCAGGTTCCTGGGGGACCCCTGCAGTGGCCGAGGCTGGTGTGGGCTCCAGGCCCTGCCCACTGACCTTGGCCATTTTATCTCCTCACTGAGATTTTAGAAGCTATTACTGGTGAGGTGTCTGTGAGGAGGTGTTTTTGTGTGTTTCCTTCATTTCCTTTTGGATATTCTCACCGCTTGTCTCTCAGAGATGTTCTTGACTGAAGGCCCTCTTGTCTCAGGGCCTTCCCTTTGTGCTGAGTGGGCTGATTTAGGAGGGATGGCCTCTGAGGGGAGGCACAAGGGAGTGTTTGCCTCGGGGGCCAGCGTAGCTGAGAAACCTCACGAGATGTTGCCGCTGACTTGAGACAAAATGGAAAGTCCTAAAAATGGAGAGAAGTCACTCTCTGACCCCACTGCCCAGTGAATGCCCGTGCTCCCTGCTGGCCAGTTTCACCTGCATTATTGTTTTCTAAATCCTTGTAATTATTGTGAGCATACTTTTTAATTACCATTGCTTGCATTATTCATGGTGTTTCATAGTTCTTTTGCTCTGTATTTTTTTTAACGCCTGTAAATGTTCTCCTTGCCTGTGTGCTCACTGTTTGCTTTTGTAAAAACATCGTGTTGGGGCACAGCCATGGCCAGGGTGGATGTACTGTCTGCGGCTGCTGCCACCGCAGTGCAGAGTTGAAGAGCTACACCGGACAGGGTGGCCCTCGAGGCCCTGGCCAGCCACTGCTCTGCTTGGCCATTCCTGTGTGGTTAAGGACGACTGAGATCCTTCCAGATTCTGTTGTTGCAAGTGACTCTGTGGTAAACATCTGTGTGCACGTTTCATACTTCAGACTGCTTCTTTGGCATACAATATTAGAAGTAGGTTCATGATCAGTGAGCCTTGTCCTTTTTTGGGGGAGACGGAGTCTCGCTCCGTTGCCCAGGCTGGAGTGCAGCGATATGATCTTGGCTCACTGCAACTTCTACCTCCTGGGTTCAACCAATTCTCCTGCCTCAGCCTCCTGAGTAACTGGGACTACAGGCACAGGCCACCATGCCCGCTAATTTTTTGTATTTTAGTAGAGATGGGGTTTCACCTTGTTGCCCAGGCTGGTCTCAAACTCCTGAGCTTAGGCAGTCTGCCTAGTTTGGCCTCCCAGGAGCCTTATTCTTTTAGTAGCTAATTAATTGGAGTGATGGAGAAGTCTTGTCAAGCCTGGGAACCAGAATGCTCAAGAAAGAAATGGAGGCTCTGGAATGAGGTGTTTAGAGAGGCATTAGAAAAGGAGACACCCATAAACGTGGGCGTGAGACTTGACTACGGTGCATGCCGTGGCCAGGGTCGCTCCCGCCCTGGGGGTTAGGTTCTGTCCACGCCAGGTGGACCCGACTGCCGTGACAGTGTGGCTTGACTCTGACTGTCCGAAGAGTAGTGTGCATGAGTCCCGTTTCAGTAGGTATGAAGTCATTTAAACACATTCGTGTGTTCCTTTTCTTCCCTTTGAGGATTCTAGAGTACAGCAAGGAGGCTGTTTTTGTATAGATTCTAGCCCCAAGTCGTGCCTTTAAGCTGTTTGTTGGTCTTGGAGGACCTGCGATTCCTGGAATATTTTCAGAATCAGCAACCATTGCTGATTCTTGCCTGAAACAATTACTCCTGTGGCGTGGCCTTTCCTCCTTGGCAAGACTGTAGCCTCTGTAAGAAGGTCTGGGTGCCCGGGAGCAGGAGATGTGGTTGTCCATTAAAAGCAGCAGAGGAGGCCGGGCGTGGTGGCTCAAGCCTGTAATCCCAGCACTTTGGGATGCCAAGACAGGCGGATCACGAGGTCGGGAGATCGAGACCATCCTGGCTAAGTAGAAGCCAGGAAACCCCATCTCTACTACTACTGGTGAAACCCCATCTCTACTAAAAAATACGAAAAACTAGCCGGGCAAGGTGGCGGGCGCCTGTAGTCCCAGCTACTCGGGAGGCTGAGGCAGGAGAATGGCGTGAACCCGGGAGGTGGAGCTTGCAGTGAGCTGAGATCCGGCCACTGCACTCCAGCCTGGGCGACAGAGCGAGACTCCGTCAAAAAAAAAAAAAAAAAAAGTAGCAGAGGAGGAGTTCCTTGTTAATGACCCCCGTTTACCTTTATTCAAGCAGTTTAGTTCGTTTCCTTCCCATTGGGTTAAGGTGCTCATTAGAGTTTTTCTGTCGGGCAGATGCTTTTTGAGGAGTTCTGAAGTCCTGAATTAGTAATAATAATTAATAATTGGCTGTTCTGATCATGTAATGCTTTCTGCTATGGGTTCTCCGTATCTGAGTATGTATGTGAGAAAGAGCGAGGGCAAGAGAGAGGACCGTGTTTGTTTTTTGTTTTTTGTTTTTTTTGAGACAGAGTTTTGTTTTTGTTGCTCAGGCTGGAGTGCAGTGGCGTAATCTCGGCTCACTGCAACCTCTGCCTCCCGGGTTAAAGCGATTCTCTTGCCTCAGCCTCCCGAGTAGCTGGGATCATAGGCACCTGCCACCATGCCCAGCTAATTTTCGTATTTTTAGTAGAGACCGAGTTTCACCATGTTGGTCACGCTGGTCTTGAACTCCTGACCTCAGGTGATCTGCCCACCTCAGCCTCCTAAAGTGCTGGGATTACAGGCATGAGCCACTGCATGTGGCCTAACACGTTTTATTTCTGCATTGTGAGTCTCATCAAAACAATGTGGGCCTCTGGTGGGGTCTTGATGTATGGCTGACTGGCCAGTGGCAGGTGTGACTGAACCCTGGAGCTGTGGGGTGACGGTGGCTGGGCACAGGCCTCTGCTCTGAGAAGTGCGGCTCCTGCCATGCTGTCATGGCCACTGCTGCCTTTTTGATGCCTCCCTGGGAGGGGTGCAGCTAGGCTGGCTGGGGCCCGACTGGATGCAGGGACCCCACGGCCGTCACTGGGCCTCAGTTGGTCACTCCTGATCATGGACTGAATTCTCTCCTGCTTCAGCTGCTCCTCAGGCGAGAGTGGTGCCCCTGCCCACCCTACTTTGGGCAGTGCTGGGCATGCTCAGATTGGCGCCTGTCCAGTTACAGCCCGTCCAGACTTCTCCCTGTGGCAGGGAGGGCATTCACCTGTGGCAGGGCACTGGCCTCCTTCCTCTGAATACCCTTCCATTTCTGTGGCAGGTCTGCACAGACCCAGCCCGGACTTCATTTCATGTTCCTGTTCCTGCTTATATCCGTCCATCGTCCGTGCTTGTTTTTGCCATACAGTTCTTGATTTCCTACCTGACAGCCACACAGCCAGCGTCCTGTGCTTCCTTCTCACTGTCTGCACAATGACTGCGGCCTCTGCTCTGGCCTCTGTGCTTCGTGGTGCTCCCCTTCTCTGTCCCCACCTACGCCTTCACCGTCTGTGCACAGGCAGCCGGGGGCATCCTCAGCCTGTTACCATCTCCACAGCTCTGTGGACACTGCAGATGTCTCTTCACCCCAGACAGCTTCCTCAGACTTTCAGCCCTGCCTGTCTTTTGTTCTCATTGCTGTTAGCATCTATGTATCTGGTTCCTGACTCAGGACAGAGCAGTCTTGTCACACTGAGAATAAGAAAAAGTCTGGTGGGGCTTGCTGCCTTGGAGACACACGGCAGGCGCAACACAGATGCCCTGGGACTTTAGGAGGCCGCAGAGGTTAAGAACAGGCGAGCAGGAGGCCTGGAACCCGGGTTCTCAGGGAACCTCTGAGTAGACGACCCTGCAGTGACATGCAGAAGCCATCAAGTTGCTTCATCATGGTTCTCGCCAAGGCCCAGGGAGTGTGGGGAGGGCTGGGCCTGCCTGGACCCTGCAGGAAAGCCCTTCATGCTGCTTCGCCTCTTTATGCTTTACCTGCCATTCCTTTTGAAAACAATGAATAAGTTTTACTTTTTCTAAAGTTTTTAATTTTTCATTTCATTTTTGCACCCAGACTGAGGTGCCAGCCTTCCAGGCCCACCGTCCAGCCCACAGCAGCTTCCGTCTTCACCCCGTCCAGCCTGTGTTGCTGGGCGTTACAGATCCTAAAATGTGTCAATGTGCCAAGCACAGTGCCGCCTCCCCTCCGGCCCCTCCAGTCACCTCACGCTCCCCCAGTTGCCAAGAGTCTTCTGAGATGGACAGGGTTGGGGGCCAGCCCCTGCCAGTCCCCAGGTTCCCATTTCCCTGAGGATCCCACTCCCCAGTTACTACCCCTTAATCAGCATGTTTTTTGTTTTTAATTAAAAAAAACATCTTTTTTTGAGAGTCAGTCTTGCTTTGTCACCTAGGCTGGAGTGCAGGGGTGCCATAGCTCACTACAACCTTGACCTCCTGGGCTCAAGTGATGATCCTCCCGCCTCGGCCTCCCAAGTAGCTAGGACTACAGGCATGTGCCACCATGCCTGGCTTAATTTTTAAGTTTCTTGTGGAGATGGGGTTTCACTATGTTGCCCAAACTGGTCTCAAACTGCTGGGCTCAAGCAATTCCCTTGCCTCAGCCTCCCAAAGTGCTGGGATTACAGGCACAAGCCACTACCTGGCTCCCTTAACTTTTCATTTTGAAACATTTCAGACTTTTAAAAAGTTGCAAAAACAGCACAAAGCAGTTCCCTTCCACCCTGCCTCCACAGCGTTACGGCGGCCGCAGTGAGGATATGAGCACAGACACGGCCCTCCCTGCTCCTTTGCAGGCGGGATTCAGAGTAACTAGGGTCCCACTCAGGTCCAGCCTGGCCAGAACGCTGCACCATACTCGGCTGCCCAAACTCCTCTGTCTCCTGTAACCTGGGACAGCTCCTGGGTTTTTGTTTTTTGTTTGCATGGTTTTTTTTTTTTTGTCTTTGATGACCTCAACACTTGTGGAGACTCACAGCGTGTTGGTTTGTAGAATGTCCCTTGTGTCAGTTTGGGTTGATCTGCCGTTTCCTCATGATTCCGTGTTACACATTTCTATCAAGAATTCCACAACAGTGATACTGTGTCCCTCTTGGCGCATCCAGTTGGCGGCCCATTGTGTTCTTTCTGTCTCCGTCCCAGTGGTGTTTGCCGTGGTCGCTGCCCTCAGGTGGCCTCCGCCAGGTCTCACCATGGCTGGGTTGGCTTTGAGGCTGTGTAAATACCGTGTTTCTCATCATTCTTTGCTCCCACTGATTTCAGCGGCCGTCGCTGGCTTTCCCCCGAAGCAGTTGTTACTGTGGTGTTTGCTCACGGTGAGGACCTTCTGTTTCCTTTATTCTTTCTGCGTTTGCTGAGTGGGAGTCCTGTGCCCAGAAGAGCCCTGTCTTCTCCCCCACATGTGTAGTTACTCTGTTACCTGCACCGTGTAGACTGGCAGATGCTGGCTTTCTTCTGGGGGTCATGATCCGTCATGCCATTGTTGGCTTTCTCACTTTGTTGGTACCCCATTTGGCCACTGGGAGCCTCGTGCTGGCTCCCATGTCCTCTTCTCACGTCCCCATCGCCTACCAGTGTATTCTCATGTGCTGGTGCCGTCAGGCATTGCAGACTCAGTGGCTGCTCACTGCTGTGCAGTCGGCTGTTTCTCCTGGGAGCCCAGCTTCCCTTTGCAAAGTGGTATTTAGAAACCAAGGCCTGGGCGCTGAGAGTGCTGGTTGCTGCGGAGCCCTGCCAGTGCTTAGGAGCTTGGCTTTGATGACATGATCAGACACTCGGTTCTCTATGGCAGTGCCTGAAGCAGCACTGAGGTGAGGCTGTTCTGTGGAACACAAGTTCTTTTCTGAAAGTCTAAGTCACACGCAGCTTTTGCACAGAAGTATTTAAAGAAGGGTTGGCCTCCAGGTATAATCAGTATATTCTGTGCAGTTCACTTACTAAATGTTCACGTTTGCTGTCCTTGTTTGAATATGGAATATTTTTTGTCGGATTAAAGCAGTGAGGATGTTTCCGATATGTTCTTTAAGATGCCGTAATGACTACATTGCTTCTCTTCCAGAGCTTTTCTTCATGGAGGTGTCTCATTTCATGGTCTCTGAAGAACTCTAGCCATTAAGCCATTTGTCCAAGTGATGAGCTTTATGTTTCTCCTGTCTAGGGTGCTTGCCTCTTTGGTATCCCTGTGCTCTGATACTTCTGTTCCTGGTCCCATTGCTCCTTTATCCTGATTAAAACCTAAGGTTCTAGGGAATCGAAGTTGAAGTTCATACACAGATAAGAGCTGGGAAGGGCAGCTTGTTGGTCCACAGCCTGCCTCCTTTCTCCTTTCCTGGAACCTTGGAAAGGGTCCAGCTCGCACAGAAAGCTACATTGTTTTAACCCCTCTACATTTATCATGGAATTTATTTTCCAGCATGGGAAAGACTTTGAAGCGATTCAGAACAACATTGCGCTGAAGTACAAGAAGAAAGGCAAGCCAGCCAGCATGGTGAAGAACAAGGAGCAGGTCCGCCACTTCTACTACCGCACCTGGCACAAGATCACCAAGTACATCGACTTTGACCACGGTGAGTGCGCCGCGGGCCAGGCTTGGGGGTGCCCACAGGCAGGGCCAGCTTCTGCTCAGAGCGCAGCTTCCAGCAAGCCGGCCGGACCTGCTTTCTGGCATTTTCTCACCAGCCACTCGGCGTGGGGCTCCTTGCCTTGCAGAGCTTTGACTGATCATGTGCCGTCTAAGTCAAACCAAGTTGTCAGCAAGTGGCATCCTGTGCTCCAGGGTTCTTACCACTGCTTTTCTGAGCTATGTTCTGTGGGTTTCCAGTGGCTCTGTGTGTGTGTGAGTTCTGGGTCCCTGGCTCACTTGAAGCCTGTGGTCTCCACTGCAAATGATAGCACCATGGTCCGGCGAGGGGCTTGGGCCGCAGGCACCGTGCCTGGCGCTGGTCTGCCTGGGGAATGGCCAGCCTCCCTAGGCCTCTCGCCCTCTATACTGGGACCCAGATCTGTGCAGGCCCTTCTTTAGTCACGGGACCAAGTCATCCCCAGGTACAATTCTGGCTTCTGGCTCAGAGCACCCTTTGGCTGCTGGTGGCTTCTCGGGATGACGCTCTGTCCATCACCATCTCTGTCCCCGGAAGGCTTAGCCGCCTCCTGCCTCTGCCTATCAGAACCACGTCTCCAGCAGCGTACCTGTGCTGGGCCCTGCTCTTCATTCCTGCAGCTTCACGCACAGCATGGTCCTTCCAGATGCACCCCCAGGACACCCCTCTGCCTTCTGACCCTTCTTTCAGATATCTCACATTCTGACCCGGGGTACTTGGACTGTGGCCATGCTGCCACTCCTTGTGCCCTTGCTTATGCCTCGTGGTGACCTAAAGTACTTGCCTTGGCCATTCGTGTGGTGTCCTCTGGGTGGGTTATGGCATCTTGACCATGGTGCATCATCATTGCCCAGAGCTTTGGGAAGAGCCAGGACCCAGCTCCCCTGTGTGATTGGGCAGAGCCCTGAGGGCCGCAGACACTCCCTGCCCACCACACAACTTCTCCACTGAAGAACCTTCACTGGGAGATTGTTGCTATTTCTGGAGATTCATGGAAACGGCTGTTAGTCTCTGCACATTAGGGGCACCCCTTGATTCGGGTCTGCTGCCGATGTGGTTTTGTTTGTTTGCTTTTGTATCCGTGTGACCATTAACGTAAGATTTTCTGCTGACTTCACCTATTTATGGCACATCAATTCCGTTTTGTCCTATATTTGATGCCTATGCTGGTCTTCTCATGTTCAGCTCACTTGTTGATTTGAAATCTCAGCACTGGTTGGATCCTGTCATCCAAGACTGTTGTAATTAATGTCAGGTTGTGGTGAGTGGCCTCGTGCCTTCCAGAGTGGCACGCAGCACTGACTTCACTGTCAGCCTCTTCCTGTGTCGTCTGTCCTTTGCACTGTTCATTAGTGCCCTTTTGAACAACAGGCCGGGTGCGGTGGCTCACGCCTGTAATCCCAGCACTTTGGGAGGCAGAGGCAGGCGGATCACAAGGTCAAGAGATCAACACCGTCCTGGCCAACATGGTGAAACCCCATCTCTACTAAAAATACAAAAATTAGCCGGGCGTGGTGGTGCGCGCCTGTACTCCCAGCTACTCGGGAGACTGAGGCAGGAGAATTGCACCACTGCACTCCAGCCTGGCGACAAAGCAAGACTCCGTCGCAAAAAAAAAAAAAAAAAAAAGTCAGTCCATGAGAGCGGATCTGCCATCCACTGTGGCTGGTCTTGGAAAGCTCTCCACGGGGAAGGTGGCCAGCAGTGGAGGGGACTGGGCAGCTATTTAGTAGACGAGGTATAGAGAGAGGGATGGGATTCCAGGAGCTTCAGTCCAGCGTGCTTTGCTTGAACCACCGGCGGGCAGGATGGGGAGCGTCTTGGGACCCTCAGACTCCCGGCGTAGACTCATCTCCTCTTCTGAGGTTCAAATGCACATTCTACTTGCCAACCCAAGCTTTCTGCCAAGTCTATTTCAGAAGGCAGTCAAAGCAAACATTTCTTTTTTAATTTTGTCACTGTTAAGCAACCTCCTAATCCTAAGGTGGTTTCTCTGTTAAACAACCTCCTAATCCTAAACTTCCTGGTGTGAGGAGGCCTCATTCCTCTTTGGCCCTTCTCTCCGTCTAGGGTGAAGAGTAAATGCTCCCTCACACCTCTCTGGGGGTCACACCCAACGACACAGGTCCTTTCCCCTTCTCCGTGTGGGCCTCTGTGCTTCCCTCTCTCCCTGTCTCCCCTTCTTCCTGATCTGACACAGCAGGCTCCTGCAGCCTTGGTGTCTCCTTTTCGTGCATCTTTGGCTTGACCCCACATGATGTGCCACCTTCTTGTTGAGCTCACTGTTCTCCCGAGTTCTCTGATGGCCCTGATTTTCTCTTCAGCAGGGCCGCCTGCCTCCGTGCCAGCGTGCAGCGGCATTGGGGCACCCGATGCTGACTTGCCCAGCTGGAGGCCACCAGGACACTGTGAAGTGACTGGCCCCATGGACTGTCACATTAAGCAGAGTGGCATGCATATCAAACAGAGTGGCAACTTTTTTATGTTACATGTATTTTTAGCGTGCTTTGGAGTTTTGTTTTATTTTGTTTTTTTGAGCCAGAGCCTTGCTCTGTTGCCCAGGCTAGAGTGCAATGGCACAATCTCAGCTCACTGCAACCTCCATCTCGCAGGTTCAAGTGATTCTCATGCCTCAGCCTCCCGAGTAGCTGGGATTACAGGTGCGCACCACCACCACACCCGGCTAATTTTATATTTTTTAGTAGAGATGAGGTTTCACTATGTTGCCAAGCTGGTCTTGAACTCCTGAGCTCAGGCAATCCACCTGCCTCTGCCTCCCAGAGTGCTAGGATTACAGGCATGAGCCACCGCACCCGGCCTCTGCCTCCCAGAGTGCTAGGCTTACAGGTATGAGCCGCCGCGCCCGGCCTGTGCTTTGGGGTTTGGAAGAGCGCACCGCGCGCACTTTATCATGGGTTTGTCTGACTTGTCGGGTGGAGTAAGACGCAGAGTGGTGGCAAGTGAGGAGCGTGAAAGGGACTGACTCCACCCCCAGCTTGGGAGCCATGGCCTTGCGTGTGTGTTCGTTGTATTAATCTCCTGTGGTTTCCATGCACATCTGCGGCTCCCTGCTGCTGTCCATTGCTCGGTGGAGATTTTGTGTCACAAACTCAAAATTTGGATGAGGTAAGCTTGGTTCCTGTCCCTGAGTGTGGAACAAAACATGAGGTGTCGCCTCGGAGGCCGTGGGGCCAGGCAGGGCATCAGGGACACTGCCAGAGGCCCTGCTTTGTCCCACGTCTCACCTCCCCAGGGGCCGCTCGTCTGCACTGTCTTGCTTCTGGTGCTGCTTTCTTCTCTCTGGGTTGTGGGTGTTTCTCTTTTTGTCATTTCAAATAGTGGACTTTTAAAAACATATTTTAGAAATGGGGATATTATTCACCCTTTTAAAGTGTACAACTTAGTGGTTCTTAATGTACTTACAAGGTGATGCAGCCGTTGCCGCTCTCTAGTTGCAGAATATATCCACTGCCCAGAAGGAAGCCCTGTACCCTGGTGCTGGGAGCCCTCAGTTTACCTCCTGTCTCTCTGGATCGTTCCACTCCGGACGTTTCATAGAAATGGGATCACATGCTACATGTCTTTCTGTGCCTGGCTCCTTTCACTCAGCGTTGGGTTTCAGGGTTCGTTTGTGGTGTAGTGTGTGCCAGTCCTTTTTATGGCTGGATAATTTTCCACTGGGTGGATGGCCACATTTTGCTTGTCTACTGAATAGTGGCTCTTAAAGCTTCCTGAGTCATGGGCTCCTTTAAGAAAGTCTGATGAGGCCGGCGTGGTGGCTCACACTGTGATCCCAACATTTTGGGAGGCCGAGGCGGACGGATCACCTGAGATCAGGAGTTTGACGCCAGCCTGACTGACATGGTGAAACCCTGTCTCTACTAAAAATACAAACATTAGCAGGATGTGGTGATGCATGCCTGTAATCCCAGCTACTTGGGAGGCTGAGGCAGGAGAAGGAGAATCCCTTGAACCCGGGAGGTGGAGGTTGCAGTGAGCGGAGATTGCGTCACCGCACTCCAGCTTGGGCAACAAGAACGAAACTCCGTCTCAAAAAAAGAAAGAAAAAAGTCTGATGAGCCCTTAGGTCTTTCTCTCAGAAGAGCCTTTGAGAGCAGCTGGCCTGTACTTAGCAGTGTACCATGGTCCAGAATCCTCCTCGTATCTTGAAAGCCTGTTTCTCCGTTTACCAGTCTTAGAGCCTTGAGAACAGGTCTCTGAGGAGAGAACTAGAGAGGATAATTGTGAGAGTAGAGGGGACGATGGCCTTCACCCCTGCTCTGTGAAGTGACCCCAAGGGGCCTGGACTGTGTTGTCACCTGGTTTCCCTAGCAGGATTAGGTCTGGTGTAATACAGTAACAAAATGCAAAATAGCAGTGGCCCAAATGCCTCAGAATTGGCTGTCTTGTGGCAGAGACACCTAGAGGCTGGCGCCCAGGGCAGGCAGGACCCAGGTGCCTCCTGTTCTTGTGCTTGGCTGTCCTTGGTGACAGCTCCAGGCAGTGACTATTGAGGAAAGAGGGGTGGGAAAAGGGAAACCTCCTGCCCAAATCAGGCTCTTCAAGCAGGCTTCTGGAAGTCTCCACTACTTCCAGTGATGTAGCCACAACCAGCTGTCCTGTCCCAGCCTGTTTGCCTCCCAAATAAAACAGCGGTCTTGGCCGGGCGTGGTGGCTCATGCCTGTAATCCCAGCACTTTGGGAGGTTCAGGCAAGTGAATAATTTGAGGTCAGGAGTTCAAGACTAGCCTGGCCCACATGGTGAAACCTTGTCTCTACTAAAAATACAAAAATTAGCTAGGCCATAGTGGTGTGCACTTGTAATCTCAGCTACTTGGGAGGCTGAGGCAGGAGATCTCTTGAGCCTGGGAGGCAGAGGTTGCAGTGAGCCAAGATCGTGCCACTGCACTCCAGTCTGGGCGAGAGAGTGAGACCCTGTCTCCAAAAAAAAGAAAAGAAAAAAACAAAAAACAGAGCCTCTTACTGAGGAAGGAGAATAGAAGTCAGGCAGGGGTGAGCACCTGTCCTTGGCTCCTCTTCCCGCTTGGGCCTGGGCTGTGTAGATCCACTGTCACGGGAGGGCACAGGTGAGGCAGGAAGGCAGCATCCAGGTTGCAGAGCCGCTGGCCTCACCTGTGTGCAGAGATGGATGACAGGTTTAGTGTTGGCCACATCCGCTGCCTCCACGAGAACCAGCTGTTCTGGGTGTTGTGTTTTCTCCTCCAGGGGACCTTTCCTCTGTCTATTAGGGGTAAATTTCTAACCCCCCACTTTGGTTTAACTTTTTATTTTGAAAATTGCAAACACAGCACCGTGTTCTATACACTCTGCCCAGTGTCCCCTGTGGTTGACAGCTTGCGTGACCAGGGTACAGGGAGCAGATCCAAGAAACCACGTGAGCCCGGCGTGGCTCCCACGCCCGAGTCAGGCAGCGCCTCCTGTTCCCTTCTCTAAAGCCACTTTCTCTTTTGTCTCTCAGTGTTCTCTCGAGGCCTGAAGAAGTCGTCCCAGGAACTGTATGGCCTGATCTGCTATGGCGAGCTGCGCAAGAAGATCGGGGGCTGTGAGTACGCTGCCTGTGGGGTTGCCCACGGCTCGTCCTGTCCTTGTCACTTTCGGGCTCTAGTGCCCAGAGTTGCTTCTATTTTCCCTCTAACTTTTATCTTGAAAAAATGTTAATAGAAGAGGTGAAGAATATGATGGCGGCCATGCTCTTTGGCTTAGAAGGACCTGTTGCTGACATTGGCTACATTTGCTGTCTTCCTGGACCATGCACATCACATGTGCTCGCGTGCACACGTGTCCACACTCTCTGCATTCCACTCGACTATGTTACGCCACAGCCCAGAATACCTCCACCGGCTCACCTCAGAGCACATTTCTCCTGTGTAGCCTTGATGCCATGGTCACACCTAGACTTTCAGCATTTACCAAACAGGAGCAGTCATCTTACCTAATTTTCTGCCCATATTCAGATTTTCTAAAACATCCCAAAATATCAGTCAGGGCTTCTGTCAAGGGCCGTTGCCCTGGATGTGACTGTGGAGTCTCCCTCGGTGTCTTTGACGTAGAGCGGCCGCACTGCCAGGGCTTCTGAGACACTGCGACGCGCCCAGGCCTTCCTCACTCAGGGCCTTGCTTGGATTTGTTCCAGTCGTCTCCTCAGGACCAGGTTCCCTTTAGACTTTTTTGACATGATCTCTAGGTAGGGACATGTAGCCTTACCAGGTGCTTGTGCCCAGTGTCCCTCAGCCCTGCTTCTTCTGCCTGACTTCACAGAAGAGAGTATGCCTGGGCTGTCCCGTGGGCACTGCAGGGGTGCACACCCACGGGGCTGCTTCACAGGTTCTGTGGGATACTGCGCCACCACGCCAGCTAGCATATCACAGCTCAAGGTGGGTGGTGGGGCTGAGAGGACAGATATGGAGTAGTCGCCCTGTCTGTGCCCGGCCTGCGCCACACTCTGACCCCTTGCTGTCCCTCCACACCTTGCTGTGTCCTGCGGAGTGGCTGCTGCAATCTAGTGTGGCATTTGTGTGTGGGAGGCCCTGCCCTCCTGCACTTCCCCACTGGGTCTGTCCCCTGTGGATCCAGCCACTCCTTCTCTTCCCTCCTCCAGCCTGCCTGTCCCAGCCTGCACCCATGTCCATGGGCCTTGTGTCCCAGCTCCTCATGCCTATTCCTGCTGCCTTTCATCTGCGCTCTCTCAGCCTCGGGAAGGAAGCATCCCAGGCCCCAAGGAGTTTACACCACAGCTCTCCCAGCTCTCATCTTCCCCAGAGAAAGGAAAACGCCGTCTTAATCATATCCACTCCTTGTTGCCTGGTCCTTTTGCACCACTACTTGTTCCTGGTTTCCGACCTAGAGCTTCTGAGAGGTGGAGGGTGTCCAGGTTCTTGGCATTTTGAACAAAGAATTGGACAAAATGCACAAACAAAGCAAGGAAAGAATGAAGCAACAAAAGCAGAGATTTATTGAAAACCGAAGTACACACCACAGGGTGGGAGTGGGCCCTGATGTAGGGGCTCAAGAGCCTTCTTAGAGAAGTTTCTGGGTTTTAAATACCCTCTAGAGGTTTCCCATTGGCTTGCTCCCTGTACACCCTATGTAAATGAAGTAGTGGCTCGCAATCAGAGGCTTAAGTGAAGTTACAAAGGTTACACCCTATGCAAGCGTCTGATTGGTTGTGGAAAACAACCAATCAGAGACTAAACTGGTTACAAAGTTACACTTCTTTGCAAAGGAAGACTTGGCCCCAGTCTTGGGAAGACTTTTTCCCCAGCTGAAAGCAACCAATCAGGCTGCAGTGAAGGTACAAAGTTACACTCCTATGTAAATGTCTGGTTGCTTGCTGCTTTCTGCCACCAATCAGAGATACTTTCATTTTCCCATCTGGCATGCAGAAAGAAGGGGAGGGAATTGCAAAGGGAGTAGAGTCTGGTCCTTTTGTTACTTAGGTGTGAAAGTTGGGGTTTTCCTTTTGATTTAGTTCTAGGAAGTCAGTGTGAATTGGCCTTAGGTTCCCTGCCTCTAGACCCTATTCTCCTGCCTCATAAGGATGCTCAAGTTTGATGAAAATAAATGACTCGATTGCTGAGTGAGGGGCACCCTGCTCCCAGGCTTCCAACCCTTCATCCGGGAGCAGGCGAGGTGGGGCACGGTGACCCCGTGGCATGCCTTGCTTGGCCGGTTTCCATGACCGGTTCCTTTCTTGGTGCCTCGCCTGGCGACGAGAGCCCTTTCCGGTGCTTTTCATTCCTTCCTGAAGTTCCGTTTCCATCTGGCTTTGTTTCCTTTCTTTCTGAAAAACATCCTTTATTTTTTTCCATGTGGTTGTGCCGGCTGTGAATTCTTAGTTATTATTTATCTGAAAACTCTGTATTTCATCTTCATTCTTAAAAGATGTATTTGCCGGATAGAGAATTCTGATCTAACGGGTTCGTTCTTTCATCACATTGACGCCGTTGTCTGCTGCCTCTTAGCCTGTGCTGCTCTGATGAGAGGGGTCAGTGGTCATCTGTGTCCTCATTCCTCCGTGCCAGGTGCATTGTCTGTCTCTGGCTGCTTTGACAGTTTTGTCTATGGTTTTGGTTTTCAGCCTGGCCATTTGTGGAGTTTTTTCACCAAAACATGCAGAAGAATTCAAAGAATTTTACAATGAACACCCAAGTACCCACAACCAAGTTTCTCCCGTTAACGTACTGTAGTTGCTTTCTTGCACATCTTGAAGATAGTGAAGGGTCCCAAGCAGGTCACAGGAAATGGGGCTTCTGCTCTGGGAAACTCAGAGGGTGTCAGAGTCTTCATTCTGCGGACTCTGGGTGCCCTGGGAGTTCCACACTGTGGGCCGGAGGGTCATCACCAGACACTGTCAGTACGAGCCCAGCAGGAAGTGTGTGCGGGCAGGTGTGGTGCCTGCAGGAAGCAGCTATCGAGCCAGGCACATAGGGATGAGTGGAAGGCCGGCGCTGGGGGACCTAGGAGGGAGCTTTTGGGAGGACAGATCAGTAGGGCAGAGGCTGGATAGTGGGCTTGCCTGGGGAGGGGGCCAGGCCGGGGTGTGCTAGTCTTTCAGGTGAGCAGGGGGCGACCAGGGCAGCTGACTCGAATGTGTGACTTTGAGGGAGGGGCTGCAGCTACCGTAGGGCTTTTATTCCAGAGGAACTTTATATTTGGTAATGGGATTTGAGTCTATATTGAGCAGAATTGTATGGGAATCTTCAGTGGCTTTGCTCCTAACTACATCATGGTCTCATTTATTTATTTTTTCCATTTAAAGGTATGGATGACAAGAATGCGACAAAGCTGAATGAACTCATTCAGGTTGGGTAAGTCCCAGTTTCCGTGTGAAACGTCACTTCTCTGGGTGTTTGTGTTTATCCTCTAAAATGCAGAAGCTGAAATGTTCTCAGTGGGGACCTTCCGAGCTAAAACCTCATCACCTGTCAGTTACGTGCTCAGTCCCAACAAAAGACGCTGGGTCCAGGGAGCGATGACTGCGCCCGAAGCCTGTACCTGCCCCAGGGAGGGAAGGAAGTGCCCTCTCTGGCCCCCTCCTTCCTGAGGGTCTCTGGCTGGCCGTTGTGGTCTCGACGCAGCCCTCAGGGCCCCGCTTTTTGTGCTCCTTTTCCTCCACCTTTGTGCGTGCTGTGGGGCTGGACCCCAGCTTCTAGGGCCTCTTCTTTCCATTGCATTTTTGTCGTGTTCTGGGCCACTTCTGACAGCTTCCTTGCCTTCTCGTGCCCCGGATGCTTCTGTCTCCGACTGGCTGCTCTCCTTCCCTCACACACCTGACTCCCGAGAGGGTACGTGCTCTCCTGGCCACACAAACACCCGGGCCCCTGATGGTCCGGTCGACATCTGCCCAGTTGCTGCTGTTGGGCTGCACTCCAGGGCAGGGACCTGCTACCCTACTCCACAGCCTGGGGGTTCCCTGCTCTACAGCTTGCGGGGGTCCCCACTCCACAGCCTGGAGGTCTCCACTCCTCAGCCTGGGGGGGTTCCCGTTCCACAGCCTAGGGGTTCCCAATGCACAGCCTGGTGGGGTTCTGTGCATGTGCATTTCTCACCTGGTGTGGGTCCTCATGGGTGGCCATCCCGTCTTAGATCTGTCCCGCCCACTGACCACACCAGAGCTGTCCCGGCAGCCTGGCTGGCTGCTCCCAGTTCACTGAACCCCAGATATTGGGTCTGCACAACCGGCCCCGATCTTTGTGGGTGTGCCCTGCCCTTGCACCCACTCCTGAAGCCCTTACCCATCTCTCTTCCATCCATAGCACTTTAGCCTTGGGCCTCTGGTTGCTTTTCCCCTTGGCCCTTCTCCCCTAGGCTTGTGTCTGATGACCTGGGAGCCCTCCTTGGCCCAGTGGGAGTAGTGCCTGCTGGGCCAGCACAGGCCTTCCGTCCAGTCCCAGCACAGCAGGTGTTGGGCATGATTCCCAGGCTCTGTGTGAGCTGCTACCAGCCTGCAGCCAACGACTGTAACTGGGTGACCACAGTCACCAGAAAGTGTAGCTTGCCCCAACACTGAGCAGACTTCCCAGAGTGGGTCTAGGGTACAGCCAGGGGCCACCGGCCATGGGGAGGGTGCTCACCACCTTGCCCAGGCACCCCTCCCAGCGTCAGAGCCCTGCTTCCTTCCCACTCTCGCTCCTGCTCTACCTCCCTCAGGCAGTATCTGGCTTAGCCTGAGCAGCACTGGGCACATTGGAGGAACTGTCTTCAGAAGGCCCAAGATCCAGGGCTTAGATAGTTTCTGATGTCACCTAACCAGTAGGCAAGGGGCTGTCCCGTGAGGGAAAACACTGCCCCAGGATCTGGACTTGGGGCAAATCTTACTTCACCTTTTATTTCGTTTCCTCCATGATTCATGGAATGAAGCCAGAGTTCTGGGATCTTTGTTTTATGCTTGAGGACAGTGCATGGTGTGGCCTGTCCGATGAGCATTCCTTTTGCCATAGCACAGATGTGCTGCTCAGCGGGGGCATGGTGGGCATCTGCAGCGCCATCTGCAGGAGAACTTATTTAAGAAATAGATTCCTTCTGATGACACAGGCACAGGCAGTTCCCAGGGCCCAGAGACACTTGACAAACAAATGCAGGTAGTAGCTTTGTTGAGGTCTTGGGCCTTTAACAAAAACCAAGGAAGGAAAAGAGAAGGAAATACTTACAAAGGGCATTCTAGGGACAACTGGGGGGCTTTGATTATGGGCTGTGTAGTTTCCTGAGTGATGACAGGGTTGTGGCTTGCAGGACTAGAGGTGCTCGCTAAAGTGTGCAGAGGGGAAGTGCCTTTTGGTATAAAGAACCCTCAGGTTGGCCGGGTGCGGTGGCTCCTGCCTGAAATCCCAGCACTTTGGGAGGCCAAAGCGGGTGGATCACAAGGTCAGGAGTTTGAAACCAGCATGACCAACATGGTGAAACTCCATCTCTGCTAAAAATACAAAAATTAGCTAGTTATGGTGGCAGACACCTGTAATCCCAGCTACTTGAGAGGCTGAGGCAGGAGAATTGGTTGAACCCAAGAGGCGGAGGTTGCAGTGAGCCAAGATTGCACCACTGCACTCCAGCCTGGGCAACAGAGGAGGACTCCATCTGGAGGGGGGAAAAAAAAGAAAAAAAAACCCTCAGGTGGTTCTGCTGAGGGAGGGCAAGGAGCAGGCATGGGCCTGGGCTATGTCTGTCCTCAGTAGCATGTACAGCAGCGCCCCTCCAGCCTCATCCAGCAGGTGCGTGGACAGCGGCATTGAAATGTGGCATGAGCTTACGCAGCACGCTTGGTGCCATTTACAGTCATGCCATCTGCCACTCTGAGAACCAAATGAAGAGGGAGACTGGCGTGGGTCCTCAGCTCCTCCAGGCCACATGTTGGGCATGCTGGCCAGAAGGCGGCATGGCTGAGTGTCGGCTGTCATCCTCTGCTGTGCTCCCGCAGTGGAGGGGCCCTGAGATGACTTTGAGTGTGGGCCTGGGCGGTGGGCCTGTCAGCAGGATGGCAAGATTGACTGCCCTTTTTCTTACAGAAGCCAGTGTCAAGGGAGCCCACCTGGCTACCATTTTGTCTGGAAAAGACTGGGCAGGTGGCAAAAGAAAGGGTGGGCTCAGGTGTGGGCGCTGATGGAGAATTTGCCCGTGTAGCCAAGGATTTTGGCAAATGGCAGGTGAAGGCAGTGCTGGCTCCTGGACAGAGTGCTGCGGGAGGCCCCGGCGAGAGTGGAAGCCTGCACTAAGGGACCTGGCCACGCTCACCGGGCTCTCTGGGCCACAGCCTCACCCGTCGTGTTGTCATCCTCCAGAGAGGTGTGAGACACGGAGAAAAGTTTGGAACAGCATGGTACCAGCAAGGAAACATTTCTGTCTGCACCCATAGAGAGATCTGGGGCAGAAGGGCTGCTGAGTAGTGTGATCATTGGTTCTGGAAATGTCTGGGTACCTGTGTGTGCCTGGCACAAGAATGGGTGCTGGTTATGCAGTGGTGACAGCTGTGGTGTGGCAGCTGATGCAGGTCCATTGAGCAGGTCACCTTAGTGTGTGGTGTAGGCATGTACAGTAACTGGGGATGAAAGTTACCGTGAAATTCACGTGGCAGGTGGGTGCAGACATGGCAACTGGCAGGAAGGGAACCTGCCTGGGGCATCTAGGGAAGGCTTTTCCAAGGTGGTGGCCAAGGTCTTAAAGAAAGAAGCGAGCAGGGGCCACACACAGAGTTGGGGAATCACCTGGCCCAGGGAAAGGAAGGTGGGAAGGAGGAACTGGGTCATGGAAGCCTCAGGAGGGGAGGGGAGAGGAAGCGTGCAGAGCTGAGGCTGGAGGGCTGGGCCAGGCCTGGCTCTGAGCACAGGAGGAGTTCCAGTAGCTCCCACTGTCTCAGGAAGGTAGTGTAGAGTTTGCAGCAGGAGAGCCCCTTGTTCTGGGTAAAACTGTGCCTCTCGTTCCCTGTGGAGAAGAGATGGGGATGCTGTTGGAGGTGGTGTGGTGTGGTGTGTACGTTATTTTTCTTTCTTTCCTTTTTTTTAAATAGAGGTGGGATTTTGCCTCTATTAATTTAATTTAACTTTACAATTCTAAAACCAAAAGAGCCCAGGCTGGTCTCAAACTCCTGGGCTCAAGTGACCCTCCCGTCTTGGCCTCCCAAAGCACTGATATTACAGGCATGATCCTCTGCACCTGACCCATTTGTTGCTTTAGTATTTTAACTTTTTTTCTTTTTGGTTTTTGTCATACAGTTCTGGAAGTTTGTTTTAAGACATTTTAGTTTTTGAGCAGTTTTAAGTTTACAGAAAAATTGTGTACAGAGCTGCGCCCCTCCCCTGCCCCACACATGATTTCCCCTGTTATTAACACTGTGTTGGTTTATTTTGTTTTGTTTTATTTTGTTTGAGACGGAGTCTTGCTCTGTCACCCAGGCTGAAGTGCACTGGCGCGATCTTGGCTCACTGCATCCATCTGCCTCCCAGGTTCAAGCAATTCTCGTGCCTTAGCTTCCCCAGTAGCTGGGATTACAGGCACCCACCACCACGCCTGGCTAATTTTTTGTATTTTTAGTGGAGACAGGGTTTCACCATGTTGGCCAGGCTGGTCTTGAACTCTCAACCTCAGGTTATCCTCCCGCCTTGACCTCCCAAAGTGCTGGGATTACAGGTGTTATTAACTATTTGCATTTGTGTGGTCCTTTTGTCACAATTCATGAGCCTTCCTTGACCCTTCTTCATCACCCAGAGTCCATAGTTTACTTACAGGCCCACTCAGCGTTGTGCCTTCTGTGGGTTTGGACAGATGGGTAATGACATGTGCCCACCCTTCCGGCATCACACGGGGGCAGTTTGCTGCCCTGAACATCCTGTGCTCTGCCTGTTGCTTCCTAGTGCCCCCAGCAGTCTCTGGTCTCTCTCTCTGGCTGCACCCCAGCAGTCTCTGGTCTCTCTCTCTAGCTGCACCCCAGCAGTCTCTGGTCTCTCTCTCTGGCTACACCCCAGCAGTCTCTGGTCTCTCTCTCTGGCTGCACCCCAGCAGCCACTGGTCTCTCACTGTCTCTAGCTGCACCTTTCCCAGAGTGTCGTCGTCACATTGGAATCATCCTAGGCTTAGTCTTTGTAGACTGGCCTCTTCACTTACAGTCCTAGAAGTTTTCACAAATTCGTAGATCTGCGTAGCTGCCACCGCTGTCAAGATACGGAACACTGCCAGCAACCCCGAAGTCCCCTTCTGTCCCTCCCCCACACCTTGCCCCGGGCACACTCTGCGCCACTCTCCATTCCCTGTAATTTTGCCTTTTCCGGAAAGCCATCTAAAGGGAATCGTGGTGTGCAGCCTTCTGAGATGGGCGTCCCCACTCAGCAGTGTGCCCTCGAGGCTCTTGCGTGGTGACTTGTGGATCTGCTGCAGCTTGTGCTTTGACCTGCTGGGTCGTGTTCCACGGTGTCGACATGTCGCACTCTGTTATCCCTTCCGAGTGGAGGTGCCCAGGGCTGTTGGCAGTTTGTTAGTGTTGGTGAAGAAGTTACCAGGCTGTGCCTCCAGGTTTTTGTGTGAGCGTGGTTTTCGGCCCCGGGGGGAGGGGGTGGGAGTGTGCGTTCGGCTTTACATGGAGCTGAGCGTGGTTTTCGGTCCCGGGGGAGGAGGTGGGAGTGTGCGTTTGGCTTTACGTGGAGCTGCCAGACTCTTCCAGGAGAGTTGCATTTGCTCCCCACACTCCCCAGCACTCAGCGTGTTCGGAGTGTTTGTCTTGCTAAAGGCACCCTAGTAGGTGTGGAGTGGCATCGTGCTGTGGATTTCATGTGTTTCCCTGATGACTCATGACGCCGAGCGTCTTTCTCCTGCTTATTTGCTATCTGTGGGTCTTTGGTGAGGTGCCCGTTCGTATCTTGTGCTGCCTCTTCTTCTTGAGTTTAGAGAATTCTTTGTACATTGTAGACACAAGTTTTCTGTTGGATCCTCCATCTGCAAATACTTCCTCCCAGACTGTGGCCTGTCTTTTCGTTGACTTACTGTCTTGCACAGAGTGAAAGTCCTTCGCTTTGATGAAGTCAGGTCTGTCACTGTTTTCTTCTGGGTTTATGCTTTTAATATGGCATCTAAGAACTCTTCGCCTAACCCAGGGTCACAGAGATGTCCCCCTGTGTTTTCTTCTAGAAATTTTCTAGTTTTACATTTAAATCCATGATCTACTTTGAATTAACTTTTGTGTACCATGTGAAGTGTAGGTGGAGCTTTGCTTTTTGCCTGTGGGTGTCAACCTGCATCATCTGAAAGGACTGTCCCTTCTCCACTGAGTGGCCTTTGCACCCTTGTCAAACATCAGTTGGCTGTGCCATGTGGGTCCATTCTGGACCTTCTCTTCTGTCAACTTTTGTGACCATTCTTTCACCAGCAGACACTCGTATTTATGAACAAACAGGAAACCTGTCAAGGTGAGAGATCAGGAAAATGAGTGAGGTGCCTGTGGGAGGCCACCCCTGGATTTCAGCCCCAGGGCGACTGGGGTATTTGACTTGCTGCTGCCCCTACCTCTCATGCAGACCTGTTTCAATTAACTGTGAATCTTGTTTTGATTTTAGAATTATAAAATTAAACTAAAGACTAAATGAATTGAGTAAAGGCCTAACCTAAAACAGAAGCTTACTACGTTGTTCACAGACCCAGAGGCATAAGTTTAGCATGTGCTTATTAGATTTATCAAGTGGCTTTGCAGAGAAGAAAATAAATCTGTCAGAAAGGAAAGCCAGGTTCCCGTGTACATAGAGGAATTACTCTTTTCGATTCAGAAATGCTATTCTATTCTGCAATGATGTTTCTATTCTGAAATGCTATTCACCTAGGCGTGGTGGCTCATGTCTGTAATCCCAGCACTTTCGGAGGCCGAGGCGGGTGGATCACTGGAGGACAGGAGTTCGAGACCAGCCGGACCAACATGGTGAAATCCCATCTGTATTAAAAATACAAAAATTAGCCAGTCGTGGTGGTGTATGCCTGTAGTCCCACCTACTCGGGAGGCTGAGGCATGAGAATCGCCTAAGGCCCTGGATTGGGAGGCAGAGGTTGTAGTGAGCCAAGATCGCATCACTGCACTCCAGCCTGGGCGACAGAGTGAGAGTCTGCCTTTAAAAAAAAAAAAAAAGCTACTCATGCAGGGGTGTATGAGGGCTGTTTGAGGGCTCACTTAGAGGTCAGCTTGTGGTTATTCTATAGGCAGCACCTCTTCAACCCCTGTGCCGGCCTGTCTGGAAAGTCCTGGCCTGTCCTACAGCTTCCAGGCTGGTGCGAGGGTTGGGAGGTGTGGACCATGTCCCGGGACTGTGACCAGGCCTAAGGGTCCTCCTGACTTTCGCACTTTAACATGGCTCTTCATCTTGTTCAGTGCCGCAGCCTCAGGTTAGTCGTAGAACTTCCATTTGAGAAAAGAAGACGGAGGATTGTAATCTCATAGTGGTTCCGTATGAATGCAGAAGGGTGCACTTAGTTTTATTGAAGGAAAAAGAAAAAAGGAAGTCACAAAATAGCAGTTTAACGGAAAATGTGATTATTGAAAACACAGGTGCCACATGACACAGCTCCACCAGCTGTTTAAATCTTGCCTACTACTGTTGTGTTTTGGGGCAGATGGAGTAAAAAACGGTGAGCGGGAACGTCCATTTGTTTCCAGAGCACTTCATTGGAGGAGATTGTTTTAGAATTGACTTGAGCCGGGTGCAGTGGCGCACGCCTGTAATCCCAGCACTTTGAGAGGCCGCGGCTGGCAAATCACTTGAGGTCAGGAGTTCCAGACTGGCCAACATGGAGAAACCTTTTCTCTACTAAAAATACAAAAATTTAGCCAGGGGTGGTGGTGGGTGCCTGTAGTCCCAGCTACTTGGGAGGCTGTGGCAGGAGGATCACTTGAGCCCAGCAGGCTGAGGTTGCAGTGAGCCGAGACTGCACCACTGCACTCCAGGCTGGGCGACACAGCGAGACTGCGTCTCAAAAGTAAAAAAATAAAAAATAAAAAAAAGAATTGACTCCATGCTTACTGACTGCTTTTGACCAATGTTCCCCCTGGTTCCTTCTGCTGCAGCCCTGCTCTGACACCATTAATGTTCATAAAACTGCTGTGGCACTTATCTGTGTATTTCACCTGGGTTCAGATGGTTTAAGAATTTTGTCTCAGTAGAACATGTTGTTCTCTGGGGACTCATCCTCTCTAAATTATCCCTCAAGACAGAAAATCTGTACAGTCAGAAAGCGGTTGAGGGCATGAAGCTTTTTTTCTGCCGTCTTCTTGCCTCTTTGGTCAGGCTTTCCCAAGCTCAACTCTGTTCTTTGGCATCCTGTGTTTGATTCCCAGCACAGAAGGCACTCAGTCAGTAGCTGGGTGGGCGCGTGGGTGAACAGACGGACACGTGAGTGGATCGATGGATGGACACATGAGTGGGTGGGTGGAGGCATGGTTAATGGATAGACGGAAGAGTAGCTGTCATGCACGAGGGATTGTTGAGCTTTCCATAGCTACTGAAACCCAGCTGCTGCCCCCACCCTTCTGCCCATTGGGACCTCACTGTTTGTTTGGTCTTATTATTTATTTATTTATTTTTTGAGACAGAGTCTCCCTCTGTTGCCCAGGCTGGAGTGCAGTGGCGCCATCTCGGCTCACTGCAAGCTCCGCCTCCCGGGTTCACACCGTTCTCCTGCCTCAGCCTTCCGAGTAGCTGGCACTACAGGCGCCCGCCACCACGCCCGGCTAATTTTTTATATTTTTAGTAGAGATGGGGTTTCACCATGTTAGCCAGGATGGTCTCGATATCCTGACATCTTGATCCACCCACCTCGGCCTCCCAAAGAGCTAAGCCTACAATAGTAGTGTGAGCCACTATTATTTTATTTATTTATTTATTTTTGAGATGGAGTTTCACTCTTGTTGCCCAGGCTGGAGCGCAATGGGGCAATCTCAGCTCACTGCAACCTCCGCCTCCTGGGTTCAAGTGATTCTCCAGTCTCAGCCTCCCGAGTAGCTGGGATTACAGCTGCATGCCACCACGCCTGGCTAATTTTTGTATTTTTAGTAGAGACAGGGTTTTGTCATATTGGTCAGGCTGGTCTCAAACTCCTGACCTCAGCTGGTCTGCCCACCTTGGCCTCCCAAAGTGCTGGGATTGCAGGTGTGAGCCACCGTGCCCGGCTTGTTTGGCCCTAAAGATTTGATTAAAGCCTTAGGTTTTTGGGGTGATGGTAAAATGTGTGGGGTATTGAGACTGCATAATGCTGAAATTAGAGCTAGGACCCTTTTAAAAGGAAGGGGATTGCAGCTTTGTTTACTGGGATATGGAGATTGTGGTGTCACCCTTTTTCCTGTCTGAGGTTGCTGGAACTGGCTCTCCCCATCAGATGCCCGTGCTCAGCAGAGGCTGCTCTTCCAGCCAAACTGTAGGGATCATCTGGAGAGTCCCTCCCACGCAGCACTCGCTTCAGACGCTCGTTCGTGTTTTGATAATTTTGGTCAGCAGTGTATTGGAATAAGATTTTCTAAAACTATACAAGTAGTACATAAATACAAGTCTTAAGCAATTTTCCAGCAATACATAGATAAAATATAAGACCCTCCTCACCACTCCATCCTGCTCATCTCATCAAAGCTCACCATTTACAGTCATTTCATGTATATCTTTCTGAATTTTTTTTTTAGTGAATTTACATAAGTAACTGTACAGGTACAAATATAGATACACACAGAGATGAAAATGTAATTTTTTACACATCTTTAGAATCACGCTGTATGTGTTCTGTAGCTTTTTTCATAGACTATTTCTTAGAAATTGAATAGCAATAGCAAATACAGAAGCAGCAACTCTCCTACCTGACATGTGCAACTGGGAGTTGGTGAATTGCTAAAATTGGTTAAGGCAGAAAGCCATAAAAACAAGATACACATGCCCTGAGCATTTTGTAAAACACAAGCCCATTGTCGTTCACCAGCCAGTGGGCCACTGACCAGAGCCATTTCTTGACTGGGGTCCATTCCTTGGAATTCAAGTTGGTTTTTCTCTCAGATCAGAAACTCCCCACAGGGAGGTCACATAGAGGTGGACTGAGAAGTCACAGAGGTAGACTGAGCTCACACACAGGTCATGGAGAGGTGGACTGAGGTCACACAGAGGTCACAGACAGGAGGACTTAGAGGTCACAGGTCATGGAAAGGTGGATTGAGGTCACATAGAGGTCACGAAAAGGTGGACTGAGGTCACACAGGTCATCTAGAAGTGGATTGAGGTCACACAGAGGTCACAGAAAGGTGGACTCAGAGGTCACGGAGAGGTGGACTGAGGTCACACAGAGGTCATCTAGAGGTGGATTGAGGTCACACAGTTCATGGAGAGGTGGACTGAGGTCCCACAGAGGTCATGGGGAGGTGGACTGAGAGGTCATAGAGGTCACAGAGAGGTGGACTGAGTTCACACACAGGTCATGGGGAGGTGGACTGAGAGGTCACACAGAGATCACCTAGAGATAGATTGAGGTCACAGTTCACGGAGAGGTGGATTGAGAGGTCACAGAGGTCATGGGGAGGTGGACTGAGGTCCCACAGAGTTCATGTAGAGGTGGATTGAGGTTACATAGAGGTCACGGGGAGGTGGATTGAGGTCACACAGGTCACGGGGAGGTGGACTGAGAGGTAACACAGAGGTCACAGGGAGGTGGACTGAGAGGTCACACAGAGGTCACGGGGAGGTGGACTGGGAGGTCACACAGAGGTCACGGGGAGGTGGACTGAGCAGGTCACACAGAGGTCATGGGGAGGTGGACTGAGAGGTCACAGAAAGGTAGACTGAGAGGTCATGGGGAGGAGGACTGAGCTTCTGCTCTGAGGGCCCAAAGTGGGAGGACTGCACAGAGCTGGGGCAGTGGAGAGAAGGGTGGCTGTCTGAGGGGACCCCAGGACAGTGGCTTTTACAGGAATGGGACATCAGCTTGTGCCAGGCCAGTCACCAAGGCAGGAGGGCACAGCACATTTTCTGTACACAGCAGTTGTCCCTTGGAGTTTGAAGTGTGGTCAGGAGAGTAGCAGGATGTGCAGAGTCACCATTTGTTTGTCACCGTGTCCTCCCACTGTCCTACGTGGGCTTGAGAGGCTGGGGTGGACGTTTGGCCAGGCCCCACCTGGCCTGGCTCAGCGCCTCTCTGTGTGCTGGCCCTTCCGTCCTTCTGTTGACTCACAGGCCTCAGCGTTCCTTCAAAACTCTTTTCCCAGGGCCACCACTGTGCGCTACAAAGGGCGGAACCTGCGGATCAAAGCGCCCATGTGCCGGGCCCTGAAGAAGCTCTGCGATCCGGATGGTAGGTGGATGGGCACTCCCAGGACCAGAGGCGGTACCCGTGGCATCCCATTCAGTGGCGGGCAGGCTGAGCTACAGCGTCGCTGCCACAGCTGCTTTGTGTCTGACCCTGCTTAATCCCAGGGCTGCACATGGACCACTCTTGAACTTGAAGTGCTCCCAACGTCCACTCTGTCAAGTTGAGCTCAGAGCCATGGCAGCAGTCAGCAGAGTGGTCGGTGGTTGTCAGGATCGAGTCTCCTATGACCTCTCTGGACCAGTCTGTGGCCTTTGCAAACCCCTGAGCAGCCGCACTGGAGTTTCTTCACCGGGGTTTCTCTACTGTCCTTGCCTCTGTTTGCAAGGTCATCTGCTCACAGCTGATTTCACTGGTTTTTCTGGCCAAGCGCTTGGTTTTCTACCTTAAGGTTGGCCTACACTAAACTTTCATGGTTCCTCTCCATTGCAGGCTTGAGTGATGAAGAGGACCAGAAGCCAGTGCGCCTGCCTCTGAAAGTCCCTATAGAGCTACAGCCACGGAACAACCACGCCTGGGCCCGCGTACAGAGCCTCGCCCAGAACCCGCGCCTCAGGTACCATGGCCTTTGTCATGCGGAGGGGTCCCAACTGCTTGAGCAGGACTGGAAGCAGTGTGTGTGTTTCCCTCAAGGAACTTCCAGGAGAAGCAGGTCCACCCCCATGCTCTGTCATCACACAAGGACACGGCAGTCTGGAGGTGACTGGAGTCCAGGGAGCACTGGGCTGCACTCCTGTACCTGGGCAGGGATGGTGGAGGGGATGTCGCGGTGAGAAGAGGAACTGCAGAGCCTTCCTCTCGTCCCCCAATAAGGCCTATACTGTTCCTCTCCCATCCACTTCTTGGAGACTCGTGGCTTGCGTATGCACAAGGTGCCACCGTGGAAATGGACTCTTTTCCATTTGTACATTTTAAAAAATTGAGGTGCCGGGTTGCGGAGGCTCACACCTGTAATCCCAGCACTTTGGGAGGCCGAGGCGGGTGGATCACGGGGTCAGGAGTTTGAGACCAGCCTGGCTAAGATGGTAAAATCCCGTCTCTACTAAAAATACAAAAAAAATTAGATGGGCGTGGTGGTGGGCACCTGTAATCCCAGCTACTCGGGAGGCTGAGGCAGGAGAACCACTTGAACGCGGGAGGCAGAGGTTGCGGTGAGCCGAGATCGCGCCATTGCACTCCAGCCTGAGCTTCTTTTTTTTTTTTTTCTGAGATGGAGTCTTGCTCTGTGGTCCAGGCTGGAGTGCAAATGGCACAATCTCAGCTCACTGCAACCTCCGTCTCCCAGGTTCAAGTGATTGTCCTGCATCAGCCTTCCGAGTAGCTGGGATTACAGGCGCCCGCCACCACACCTGGCTAATTTTTGTAGTAGAGACGGGTTTCACCATGTTGGCCAGGCTGGTCTTGAACTCCTGACCTCAGGTGATCCACCCACCTCGGCCTCCCAAAGTGTTGGGATTATAGGCGTGAGCCACCATGCCTGGCAAATTTAGCCATTTTTAAGTGTACAGTTCAGTGAGATTTAACACAATCACAGTGTTCTGCGGCCACCACCTCTGTCCAGCTCCAGAACATTTTCGTACGCTAGAAGAGGCCCCCGTGCACCTTAGCACTCACTCTTCGATGCTCACCTTCCCACGGCCGCTGGCACCTCCCAGTCCGCTTTGTGTCTCAGTGGACTTGCCTACTCTGGACGTTTCATAGAAATGGAACCACACGCAGAGGCCTCTGGGCCTGGCCTCTTTGACTGGGCGTGATGCGTTCGAGGTTCACCCGTCATAGCATGCCAGTACTTCATTTCTTCCGCTCGAATACTTTCCCCTCAGAATGTATTAACGCTGTCCATGCCCGCCCGCCCTGGAAGCCAGAAGGAGCTCGTAGACTAGGCAGAGGCTGTGCGCCAGCGCCCACATCCTGGCAGAGACCTTTTGCTGGCAAAGATGTTTCCTTTAGTTCCGTGTGACTCTCTGGCCATCACAGCTGGAAAGGCTGGTTTTTAGCCACAGGAGCCAAGGGCACTGCGGACGCCCGCTCCCGGGTGCCCCTCCGGAGGTCCTTTGTCTCTTGGCGCCCTCTTGCTGTAAGCGGCTCTTCAGATGGTTCCCTTCCTGTTCTACGAGCCTCACTTCCTCCTGTCTCTTGTCTCTGTAGGATGATCGTGGAGCTGCATCGAAAGGTCTCCAGCCTCATCGAGTTCTTGAAGCAGAAGTGGGCGCTCCATGAGGTGCGAGTTGTATCCTTTTCCAGCTACGGCAAACCCTCCAGGCTGCACTGCCTCTGCTGCCGGAGACGGACCTCGCCTCCCTGTGCTTGTCATCGTCATGGTCCCCACGGGCAGAACAGCTGTGCTGTGACATGGTGTACCTCTGGAACCATAACCTGGAACTCCTTATTCCGTGGGTGTGGAGCCCCCTCTGTGGCCTTGCAGTGCTAGAACTCAGTCCCAGCCAGCCCTCCACGATGGCAGTGGCCTGTGTCTGGCCCACGGGGTGTGGCCGGAGCATTCCTGCCAGCAGGTTGAGCAAAACAACCAAGGGTCAGCCCAGCCTTCTTCATGTCCATGGCTGGCTCCTGGCCCTGCCCACTCCCCACGTAGGCGTGGTGCATGTCAGGTGTGAATTTCCTGAAGGTACTAAGTGCCCAGGTCAGCACTGTTGGGTAGTGGTGTGAGGAAAGCCCCGGGTCGGGGGCATGACTTATACCCTGGGGGATGCCAGTGGGGAGCATGGCTCGTGTCTGCAGCCATGTGCCTGGTAAGCATCCGGACCTCAGTGCCAGCCAGCGTGGGCCTTCCTTGACGGGCACTCAGCGGAAGACACTCGAGGAGCGGCAGCTGCAGGACTCATGCTCTGCACTGACGCAGGAGAAGGTGACACTGCACTTGTTCCCAGGCGAGAACTGCACACTGACGCCGCTGCCGGGCGTGGCCCGCGTGGTGCACTCCAAGGCCTTCTGCACAGTGCACTGGCAGGAGGGTGGCCGGTGCAAGCAGAGTGCCAAGGACGCCCACGTGCTGCCCCCAGCCCAGATCCTGGGCATCCAGAGTGGGCAGGGCACTGCCCGGGGCCAGGTGAAATGCCCGCGGGGTGGAGCTGAGGGCAAGGGTGTGGGGCGGCCCCCTCCTGTGGCTGATGCCTCACAGAGCTCCGGAGAGAGTTCCCCCGAAAGCGCCCCCGGGGAGGGAGCCGCCCTAAGCTTGAGCAGCCCGGACGCTCCCGACAGGCCTCCTCCCAGGCACCAGGACACCGGGCCATGTCTTGAGAAGACCCCCGCAGAAGGCAGGGACAGTCCCACCCGGGAGCCAGGGGCCTTGCCATGTGCCTGTGGCCAGCTCCCAGACCTGGAGGACGAGCTCTCGCTCCTAGACCCCTTGCCCCGCTACCTGAAGTCCTGTCAGGACCTCATTGTCCCCGAGCAGTGCCGCTGTGCGGACACACGGCCTGGGAGCGAGCAGCCCCCTCTGGGCGGGGTGACCTCCCCTGAGGTGCTGGCTCCTGTCAGCAAGGAGGCTGCTGACCTTGCTCCCACTGGCCCGTCCCCAAGGCCCGGCCCCGGGCTCCTGCTGGATGTTTGCACTAAAGACTTGGCAGATGCACCCGCAGAGGAGCTCCAGGAGAAGGGGAGCCCCGTGGAGCCTCCGCCGCCTCAGGGACAGCCTGCCGCCAGGCCCCCAAAGGAGGTCCCCGCCAGCCGGCTGGCCCAGCAGCTCCGTGAGGAGGGCTGGAACCTGCAGACCTCCGAAAGCCTCACGCTGGCCGAAGTCTACCTCATGATGGGCAAGCCCAGCAAGCTGCAGCTAGAGTACGACTGGCTGGGGCCCGGCCGCCAGGACCCCCGCCCCGGCTCCCCGCCCACCACCCTCCACAAGCAGCGCCTCCTCAGCTGCCTCCTGAAGCTCATTTCCACCGAGGTCAACCCCAAGCTGGTGAGTGGGTTGGAGCCCAGTCCCTCTGGCGGCCCAAGGGAAGCCAGGCCCAGCCTTGGAGGGCTCCCTGCTGGGTAGCTAGGGCCAGCATGGGTGGGGTCCAGATGAGAGAGACAGGGTCCTGTGGCAGGGGGTCAGGAGCCCGCAGGACCTCAAGGAACGGGGAGAGGCCAGGACCCAGATGATCCGGGAGACAGAGGCTCTCCACAGACCACGTTCCTCTCCCTCGCGGAGGGATCCTCAGGCTCTTGAGTGTCCCCACTTACGTGCACGGCTCCAGAAGTGCAGTGATGAGTGGCCTGGGTGCTCTTTTCTGTGTGGGGCGTGGGAGAGGACGGCCAACAGGCAGGCAGTACCTCGTGAGCCTCCTTGTGTTCCTGGGAGTCTGCCAAGCCCAAGCGTGCAGCTGAAGGGACAACTTGCACAGGACCGAGGGTGACAGAGTGAGGCCTGGAGCCGAGCTGGCCTTCTGGCTCATCTGATCACTGTTAACAGGTTTCCACTGAGGGAATGACGGGTGTCGTTCTTGCTCTGGAAAGACCACCCCAGCAGCTGTGCAGATGTGGCAAAGTCAGAGGCTGTCACAGAAGAGCAGGGATGTGGTGCCGCAGCAGAACAGTGGAGCTGGGGACCAGACAGGACGGTCCCTGCAGTGTGTGGGTGGTCCCTGAGCCTGGGGAAGGGTCCCTTACCACAGGGAGGCCAGTTGGTGGAGCCGACGGCGCACCCAGGAGTAATCATACCCCACACCCCCAAGTCCAATAGGATCTCCGGGTCCTAGAGGGCAAGGTCCACGGCAGGCCCGTGCTGAAACAGCCTGTTTAGGGGCTGGCAAGCTGCTGGACATGAGTGAGGGGCTCAAAGGATGGGCTGGGGCAGGAGCTGCAGGTCACTGTGCACCCCTTAGTGCTGTTTCATGGTCAGAATGTGTGTGAGGCTCACATGTGCCTGTGCTGGGGGGACTTGGGACTTGGGCCCTCATGAGCCCCCACACACCTGCTGCTCCACACAGGCCGCCTTGCAGCTTCTAAGTGATGCTCACTTCTGCCTGCATTCCCCATGCCTCCTGCTGGTTTTCCACTCCCGCCCCCACCAGCCCGTGCAGGGCTTGCCCCGGAGAGTTGGTTCATCAACAGGTGGCAGGAATGTGCGGATGTGCCTGGGGAGCATCATGGGGGCTGGGGGAAAGAAAGTTCTTACAGGGGAGGTGGTGACTGAGCCCGAACCTCAGGCGCCTCTGAGGCCAAGCCTGAGGTGAAAGTGGCTCGGGGGTAGTGTGGTGGGGGGACACCAGGGTGGGTAAGCGGTGACCAGAAAGACAGTGCCTTTAGAAGGGTTTTCAGGTTTGGCTTTTGGTGGGCTCATGGGAGGGGCTGAGGAGAGACGTAGCGCCTGTGTTTGGGTGCCCCAGGGAAGGGGCCAGGGTAGGCTCCTGAGAGTTCAGGCAGCAGTTCTGGGACACAGAGCGGGTAGGAATCCCACGTAGAAAGGCATTCCCATCCCCTGGGAGCTAGTTACGGAGGCTGACTCTGGGTGGGCCTGGCAGACTGGACAGACCGCCAGGTGCAGCACCTGGCCCTGGACTGTCTCTTGCCTGGTGGAGCTGTGACAAGCGCCCCAAAAGGCCCAAGCCCCAGAGATGAGATGCTGGAGGCTGCTGAGCTGCTGTCGCAGGTGGAAGGAGCAGCATAGGAAGGGTCATGCGGTGGGAGGGGTCCTGGGGAAAGGCCGGGGTATGGGGACTAGGGGCTGAAGGCTCTGAGTGAGCAGACGGGTAGGGCTGTGCTGAGAGCACGGGGTGGAGGGCTTCTTAGTCCACAGGGAGGTTGCCCCAGGTGGAATGTGTGGGGTGTTCAGGAGAGTGAGGAGGAGGAGAGCCGAGAGGCTGGGGTACTGGCCGAGTCTTCTCAGCGGTGGTGGCATTTCTGTGGTGAGCCAGGCGGGGACCCCAGGACTTGGCAGCAGGCTCTGCGGGCTGTGGCACGGGCCTGCAGATCCCCTGGGGTTGGGCTTCGTGGGCCTGCACACCCCCCAAAGTTGGGCTTCATCCCTGCAGAGTGCTCTTTAGCTGTGCTTGTGTCTGATTCTAGAAAGTTGACCTGTATTTCCTTCCTCTGACTCACAAGCAGAGAGGCTGCTGCAGTCTCGTGCTGACTTTTTAATATAGCTTTGAGTTCTTGACACTTAACACTTGCCATCCGGCACCTATTCCCGCAGCCGATGCTGGCACTTCGGGCTGGTCCCCTCCCTCCCACCTCCACCGTAGCACGGGGAAAGGTACTTGTGAGGAAGGCAGTGGTTTTCATTACTTACCTGACCAGTGACTTTTAAAACTGGCAAGCTGCCGAGCGACCCTGGGGACACCGAGGCTGGGCGTCTCTGGCCCTGGCCTTTGCCGCCATGACACTGTGCTCTCTGAGCTCCATGGCGATCTCGCCTCCTACTCCAGGGCACGCAGCAGCCGCTTCTCGTGTGCTGAGTTTGGGTGTTGTTTGGCCCATTTCCGCCCCAGGCTCTGGAAGCAAACGCCGTCTCCACAGCCTCGGTGAGGCCCATCCAGGAGGAGCAGTCAGTGACGCCCCCAGGGAAGGTGGTGACCGTCAGCTCTCGCAGCCCCCGCTGCCCTCGGAACCAGGCTTCCCTCCGCAGCAGCAAGACCTTCCCGCCCAGCTCGGCACCCTGCTCCTCAGGTGAGGCTGTGGCAGCCACATTCCCTGTGCCTGGGCTGCCCTGATGGCATCCTCTCAGGCTTCAGGGGCCGTGCCGAAGCTGAGGGCACAGGTGTGTCTAGGCCTGACCCCACTGTCCAGCTTGCCACAGTCCAGCTGACATGGTGAAGATACAGAATCACTGCCTCCTCATGGGGAGGGCGACGCCAGGGCTTGTCACGAAGGACTTGTGGGGTCCCGGGGTGTAGAAGCTGGCAAGAAGCCGGCCTTTGCCAGGCTGGTCACTTTGATGTCTGCTTTATGGTGCCAGCAAAAGCCTCACTAATGTGCTGAGTTGGTTCGAAGTCCCTGAGAAGGTTGTTATTTTTCTGTTTTTCTTTACATGTAAAACCTCAGAATAGAGAATCCTTCAGTTAGGGGAGGTGCCAACAGGTGAACACAAGTCCCGGAAAGAACGATGGAACAGTCTGCCAGTCCCCAGTGTGCCCCTCTGCCAGCTGCATATAGGAAATAATTTAAATTCAGGGATCATAAATTGTGTTCCTGGTACATAAAACTCCAAGACAAGCACGACCAGTTTCCTGAGGCATCAGTTTCACTCGCTTTCAACCCATAGTATTTTTATAATAAAGCAGATTATCATGGTTAGGGTGGTAAATTTTTAAGTTTGAAAATGGTGAGTTTTAGACTGGGCATAGTGGCTCACACCTGTAATCCCAGCACTTTGGGAGGCCGAGGCAGGTGGATCACCTGAAGTCAGGAGTTCCAGACCAGCCTGGCCAACATGGTGAAACCCCATCTCTAGTGAAAATACAAAAAATTAGCTACTCAGGAGGCTGAGGCAGGAGAATCACTTGAACCCGGAAGGCGGGGGTTGCAATAAACCAAAATAGAGCCATTGCACTCCAGCTCAGGCTACAGAGCGAGACTCCGTCTCAAAAAAAAAAAAAAAAAAAAAAAAAAAAGGTGAGTTTTAAAGGTAAAATAAGGCCCAGAACAGTGACTCATGCCTATAATCCCAGCACCTTGGGAGACCAAGGCAAGAGGATCACTTGAAGCTAGGCTGGGCAACATAGCAAGACCTCATCTCTACAAAATATGAAAATAAAAAAAAGTAGTTGAACGTTGTGGCTCATACCTGTGGTCCCAGCTATTTGGGAGGCTGAGGTGGGAGGATCACTTGAACCCAAGAGTTCAAGGACGCACTGAGCCGTGATTGTGCCACTGTACTCCAGCCTGGGTGACAGAGCGGGCCAGGTGAGGGGTCCTGTGAGAGGGGGCCAGTCCCTACTATGAATGAATTTTATTTTTTTTGAGGTGGAGTTTCGCTCCATCGCCCAGGCTGGAGTGCAGTGGTATGATCTCAGCTCACTGCAGACTCCATGTTCTGGGTTCATGTGATGCTCCTGCCTCAGCCACCCGAGTAGTTGGGATTACAGGCATGTGCCACCACACTTGGCTAATTTCTGTTTTTAGGAGACAGGGTTTTGCTATGTTGGCCAGGCTGGCCTACCGTGAATTCTCAGGGTGGTTTACAGCAGCCCTGACAATGATGAAGACATGTAGCAGGGTCCCACAAGACTAACTCGCTCGTATTTCCTGTTCTTTTACCTCTGGGTCTGTTTTCTAAACACTCGAGATTTAGACCAGGGAGCAGCCAGCTATAGGCCTGCAGCCCAGATCCAGCCCACTGCTTGCTGTTTACAAATAAAGTTGTATTGGCACACAGCTACACTCATTTGTTCACATGTTGTCTGTAGTTGCTATTGTGCTACAGTGCACGGCTGAGTTGCCCCAGAGACAGTATGATCTACAGAGTGCACATTGGTTATCTGGCCCTTCACGAGGCAAGTTGACTGACTAGAGACCCTGAAGGCTCTTCTAGCCCTCGAACATCTTTGGTGTCTTATCTGCCTTTACTCCTGAGCACTGAGCGAAATGGTGAAGTGCTTTTGTCCTATCCAGGAGACCAGTGGTCTGCTCAAAATGGGAACAAGAATTTCAGCGAGAAGGATAGAAAATCAGTCTTTATATGGGACTGAGATAGAGGTCTCTCCTTTCAAGACAACCGAACGGGTTGCCGAGAGAATGCCTTTCTGACTTTCTTACCAACAGAATTCTGCGACCCTGGACCTGTTGCTAGGTGAATGCTGTCACATTGATTCTCTCCTCTCCTCTGCCAGGTTTGAGAAACCCTCCAAGACCCCTCTTGGTGCCTGGTCCCTCCGGCACAGGAAGCAATGACTCAGATGGCGGCCTTTTTGCCGTCCCGACAACCTTGCCACCCAACAGCCGACATGGGAAGCTCTTCTCTCCCAGTAAAGAAGCGGAGCTGACTTTCCGCCAGCATCTGAGCTCCATCAGCGTGAGTGTGTGGGGCGGGCCGCCCATGTGCGAGCGTCCCCATGGTGTGGAGAGCGCACCTTCAGGTGCCGGACGCTGCTTCCTTACAGATGCAGTCGGATTTCTTCCTGCCAAAGCCCCGGAAGCTGCGGAACCGGCACCTGCGGAAGCCACTGGTGGTCCAGGTCAGGGTCTTGTCAAGTCTGAACATGTGGCCTCGTGGCTGGGCCAACCGGGACACAGGGCTTCTTCCTTTTCTCGCGTTTTCATGGTGTAAAATGGGGAAATCCCGGCCCCTTCCTTCCCTCTTGTGAGTAGAGTAAAAATGCAAGTAATAGCAGGGAACTTAATGGTACCCAGAAGTAAAGGTAATCTTTCAACAACAGAGAAATCCACTTGCAAAAAAGACAGTTACAGGGATTCAAGTCCAAAGAATGTGCAGATTGGGATGTATTCATGGACTCTCAGCAGCTGTTTATAAACATTTAGTCGGTGGAGCAGTTGCCAGGGCATGTGGGTCCGCTGGAGCCCGGGCCTCTCATGAGCTCCCCGGGTCCCTGAGGATGCCGTATGCAAGCTTGGGGGACAGCCAGGGACTCAGGCACCTCAGAAGAAGAGCTTGGCATTCTGAAGCATAAAAATACAGAAAGTGAGGTGGGAAGTCTGAGATAATGATGGCCTTAGAAATTTATGGATGTGTGTTGTTTTGGATTAATCCACAGGTTTCCTTTTGTTAGACTCTTAGAAATCTCTTTCTCCCTTGAGATTAGTGTATTTACAAATGAGAGATTGCATGGACGGTCTTGGGAAGAAAGATGCCTGCTAAATCTTGGGTGTTCTTTGTTCAGACTAAGACCAGGGCTGGAAACTATGGCCCAGGGGCTACTTCCAGCCTGACTGTTGTTTTGTTTAGTTTAAAGCAGCTTTATAGATGGAGAATTCACGTATTGTAATGTCTGCCCATTTAAACCTTGTGACTCAGTGGTCACAAGGTGTACGACCATCACCATGGTCTAATCCCAGAACGTCACCACCCAGAACGGAAGCCCGGCACCTGTGAACTCACGTTGCTTCTCCCGCCAGCCCTTGGCAACCACAAATCCACTTTCTGTTTCTTTTTTTTTTTTTTTGAGACGGAGTCTCGCTCTGTCGCCCAGGCTGGAGTGCAGTGGCCGGATCTCAGCTCACTGCAAGCTCCGCCTCCCGGGTTCACGCCATTCTCCTGCCTCAGCCTCCAGAGTAGCTGGGACTACAGGCGCCCGCCACCTTGCCCGGCTAGTTTTTTTTTGTATTTTTTAGTAGAGACGGGGTTTCACCGGGTTAGCCAGAATGGTCTCGATCTCCTGACCTTGTGATCCGCCCGTCTCGGCCTCCCAAAGTGCTGGGATTACAGGCTTGAGCCACCGCGCCCGGCCTCCACTTTCTGTTTCTATGGATTTGTCTGTTCTGGGCATTTCCTATAAATGGGATCATACAATATGTGTTCTTTTCCACATCATATTTTTATAAATAAAGTTTTACTGGCACACAGCCATGATTATTCATTTCTGTACTATCTACTGTTTTCCACACGGATACGGTTAAGTATGGCCCCAAAACCTAAAATATTTCCTACCTGGCCCTTTACGGAAAAAATGTATCGATCTCTGCTATGAAAAGTGTAGCCTTTGGAATGAAAGTTCATGCTACTAGGCTGCGGCGTACCGCTGTCTCTAGTAGCACCTCCTCTCTAGTCTCTCCGATGCCAGTGTCCTGGGGCATTTCAGAGGGTCAGGGAACTGCAGCGGCACCCCCAGAGGCCGAAGCGCCTCAGACACTTGTAGGTCGAGAGACACTTTTCTGTTCGTGTTTTATCTTGATCACTAGCAGTTTCAGTGATGAACACGGTTTCTCAGATGTTGTCCTTGTCACTCAAACCTGCTGTAGCACATTCGGCCTAATTATTCACACACAAAAGCCCTGTGAAGGAGCACTTCATGCCCTTTGGTGCCTGTGTGTTACAAGCAGTGACTTTATTTTCCTTACCCCATGTGTGAGGAAGCCCAGAGTTGGGAGTGTCACTCATAAAAGTCCATGTCCAGTGGTTATAAACAGGTTTATATGACTAGTTGCATTCCAGCCAAATCCAGAAGAAAGTTCTGGATTAAAAGTGGATCAGGCCGGGCGCGGTGGCTCACACCTGTAATCCCAGCACTTTGGGAGGCTGAGGCGGGTGGACCACCTGAGGTCAGGAGTTCAGGACCAGCCTGGCCAACATGGTGAAACCCCGTCTCTACTACAAATACACAAATTAGCTGGGCGTGGTGGTGAGTGCCTGTAATCCCAGCTACTTGGGAGGCTGAGGCAGGAGAATCACTTGAACCTGGGAGGCAGAGATTTCAGTGAGCCAAGATTGCACCACTGCACTCTAGCCTGGGTGACAGAGCAAGACTCCATCTCAAAGAAAAAAAAGTGGATCACTGTGACATTCCTCCAGTTTTCCCTGGGAAACGTTTGATTACCTGGGTTTGTTTCAGAGAGAACCTAACTGAGGCTTGGGGTGCACAGGTCCTAACTGTCTGGGACGGTCCCAGACACCCTGTGTCATCGGCTCTGGAAGAAGAGCCCCACCTGGCTATGGTGGGCACCCTCTTATTTGGGACATTCCTTTGTAACTGGGAGTGATTTTTTGGCATGGGAGTTTGATCACCTTGATTGTTTACCATTTTCCCACAGAGAACACTGCTCCCTAGACCATCGGAAAACCAGTCCCACAACGTTTGTTCCTTCTCCATCCTGTCTAACTCTTCCGTAACTGGTAAGGACCCTGAGCTTTTCTGCGGTAGCTTGTCCCTCCTCCTCACATGAGGGCCCTGGCTTTGGAAACAATGGGTGCTTATTTCCATGGCTTATTTTCAGGCGTTCCTTTGTTCATTCTACCGACAAATACCTAGTGTGCCCTATGTGCTGGGCCGCAGGCTGCGGTGGCGGGCGAGGCGGCTAGTCCAAAGGGTGCCCTTCGTCTGTGGCCTCAGATGGCCTTGTGTGAGGTGCTTGGCTTGGTTCGAGTTGCGTCTCTTGTCTGCTATGTATACGTAACGTCTTGTCAGCCATTTTATGTAGTGGATGTGTTCTTGGGGTATATGGATTATGCTTCCACCAGTCTGTACATTTAGTGGGGACCTTGGTTCCTTGCAGTAGATCTTACACAGGGAGAAACCTCTAGTGAAGCACATACTGTGACTTCCCTTTTCTACCAGTGTTGACTTCCACATCTCTCACTGACTTATCACAAGACACTTACAGCTGTCGATTGCTTTTTCTCCTGCCTACTTGTCGGTTTTCAACTGTGGAAAGCCTGGCAAGATAAAACCAAATTGCAGTGGCAGCATCTTAGTCCAGAATCTGATGCTCTGACTGCCCCGGGGCCTGTACCTCAGCTCAGGGGCTTGTCACCCTTAAAGAGCCATTTCCACAGGATGACAGTGGTGACCGCAGCCTTCCAGTCGCTCCTGGGAGGCACAGTGGTGGGTGCCAGAGCTTATGTCATGCTGGGGGCCTGTGTGACCTCTGACTCCTCACATTAACATTTGGAATGTTCAGTGGCTTCCAGCTTGGCTCGGCTCCCACACCCCCCAACAGTGGCGGTAAAGGAAGCCCCCTGCGGCCCCATCCTGCTGTGAGGGCACGGTGGGCGGGCTCGACATGTCTGCTTTTGCCCTCGCCCTCGCAGGGAGAGGTTCGTTCCGGCCCATCCAGTCTTCTCTGACCAAAGCAGCTCTGTCTCGGCCGATCGTGCCCAAGGTCCTTCCACCCCAGGCCACGAGTCACCTGGCCAGTAAGTCTGTACCTGCATGGCCACAGCCACTGAGTGAGCCTCTGAGGGATGTTTTTGTGACCAGGTTTTTTGAATGTCTTCTTCTCCAAATCATAATGTCTCATTACCCTTCACCGAGAACATCTAAGCCCTTGGCTCTTGCATTGACATGAGGTGTGAGGGAGAAGCTGTTCCCTGAGCCCTCTTGGGACATCTCATGGGTTGTCAGTAGAGCAGAGAAGTGCAGCGTCCTTTTTGTTGCCAGGTGCTATCGACTTAGCAGCTACGAGTGCCGGCATCCTCTCTGGGAACCCCCTCCCTGCCTTGGACACCGAGGGCTTGTCTGGCATCTCTCCACTGTCTTCAGACGAGGTGACGGGCACCATCTCGGGGCAGGACTCCACTGGAACTCACCAGGATGGAGACGCCCTCCCTGCTGTGGGGGTGAGTATGTTTAGAAGGGCTTTTCAGCATTACCACCAACTTCTGGTGTGGACACCAAAGCCATGGGGCTGAGATCACCCTGGACTCCAGCTCTGCCTTTGGAGGAGAGTCTCCGGACCAGGGGTGCCATGGCGTGAGCAAGCTCTGTGTAGTACAAAGCAGGAGGGGCGTCGAGAGCCACTGAAGGAAAGTTGGGGTCAGGCTTGCCATGTGGCACTGGAGAACCCAGAGCTGAGACGGTGTGGAAACGCAGCTCTATCTGAGAGTGACTGTAACCAAGCTGGCAGCAGCAAGCCCACAACACTGAGCATCTCTTTCATCTGGGAAGATAGCAGCCTGCATGGCCTTGGCCATTGCTCCTTTATGAGGCTCTAAGCACCTGGTTTCTCTGGCCTCCCATGGCCACTTCAGAGCAGCCCCAAGGAGGGTGAGGTGGGCTGATGCTGTTAAGACTCCAGGGAGCCCAGCCCTGCCTGCTACAAAGTTGACTTCCTCATAGGACTTTACTTGACTCTTGGAAGCAACAAAAAATTGCAAGTACAGGACCCACACCTGAAAGTCGCCTTTCAGCGTTTTCGATCTCAGACTCCTATCCGTTTACTGTCCCTCTGCCGTTAGGAGGCCAGGGGGATGGAACACCTCTTTTTCTGGAACCCGGTCGCGGGCGAGGGCATGGGTGGCATCTGGTGCACCCTGCAGCTGCTCATGGGCGTGCTGTTCCTGCAGGGCTCCGACCCGTTCGTCAGCATCCCTTCGAGGCCTGAGCAGGAACCAGTGGCAGACGGTTTCCAGGTAGAGTGTGCTCTTGGGCTGCTGGGCAAAGCAGCCGCCCCAGGACTCCCTGCAGTGCCGTGAGCTGACACCTGCAGTCTTGCAGTGGCCTGGCTTCTCTCCTAGATTGTGCGGTGGCTTTGCTGTTCTTCTGCCTGCCGGGCCAACTGCCCAGGGTGGATAAAAGAATACGACTGTCCGCCACCTCAGACTTCCCTGCTCCCCTCTCCGAGGCAGGCTGTTTCAGACCCAGCTCTGGAAGAGCTCAGCTTTCTGGGAGGAGGAGGCCGTCAGCTAGTAACTCCCCCAGCCCCCACTCTCTTTCTGGCAGCGGTCAAAGCAGGTCCAGGTCACTGCAACCTGACCTTCTGACTCTGCCATACAGAGTGTTTTTGGGAGAAATACATTCCCCGAGTGTGTTCCTGAGTTGGAGGGATGAGGTGACTGCGGCGCTCATCACCCTATTGATTTGCCCACAAGCTAGGAGACTAAGCTGGTGTTTCCTCCTTTGTCATGGGTTCTGGTAGACCTGGTTGTGTCTGAAAAATTCCTGTCTCCCAGCAGGGCTCGCCTGTTCTGTCCTTATCTGAGCTGCCTAAGGCCCCTCTCCAGAATGGCGTCTCCACGCCGCTGTCCTCGTCAGAGAGCTGCAGCGCCCGGCTGTCCACGCCGCTGTCGTCGTCAGAGAGCTGCAGCACCCGGCTGTCTCCACCAGATGTCTCTGCTCTGCTCGACATCTCCCTGCCCGGCCCGCCTGAGGATGCGCTGTCACAGGGCGAGCCTGCCACACACATTAGCGACTCCATCATTGAGATCGCCATCAGCTCCGGTCAGTACGGTAAGGGCAGGGCGGCCTCCCAGCCCTTCCTGTCATCAGTTGTTGATCTCCTGCCCCGTGTCTGCCACACTTCCTGGGATATTCCAGTTTGTGATTTTTACGAATTGAAAACCTGCCACCTACAAGGTGCTGTCTGGCTCCGGCAGGGACGTTGCAGGTGGATAAGGTAGCTGTGGGACCTGAGGCAGCTGATGGCCTGGTAGGCTTGCTCCTGACCTTCAGGCGAGACAGTGGGATGGCCCCCAGGCACTCTTCAGCCTGGGGATCACACAGTATTTTCCTAGTTGATCTTGAACCTGAGCAGGCAGCCTGCGGGTCTTGCACAGCTTATGAAGCAGTTGGACTGGCCTGTGGGCTGTGGTCTCAACCTGCTGTCTGGGACAAAGCTGCTGGGAGCAGTGGTTTGTTGCTCACTGGTGCGACGCAGGCTGTGGGTTCAGAGAGTTGTGAGTTCACAGTGTGTTAGCATGTATCCTTGGGCAGATCCCCAACTTGTTGAACCTCCCTTTCCTAAGCAGTAAGTTGAGAATAAGGTACAGCTCCCAGGGCTGCTATGGGTGCCATGAGGTGACTCATGTGGAATCCGTGGTGGCCACTGCTATCGCCTTCACTCTGTGCTGCGCCCTTCCGCCCTGCAGAGCTGTTCTGCAGGTGCTGTGCTCCTTATCTGCAGAGCCATGCCATCTATCTGGTTCAGCAGGGCAGAGCCCTGTGGCCCTGCTGCCTTCTCCGTGGTGGGCTGGAGGAGCGAGGTGCCGTTCACCGCCCACAGCAAGGCATTTCTGATCTGGGGTCTTGGTTGGCAGGTGAAGGGGTCCCCCTTTCTCCAGCGAAACTGAACGGCAGTGACAGTTCCAAGAGCCTTCCCTCCCCGTCCAGCAGCCCCCAACCACACTGGATCGCCTCTCCCACCCACGACCCCCAGTGGTACCCCAGTGATTCCACCGACTCCTCGCTCAGCAGCCTGTTTGGTGAGTGTATGGGCAGGACTCCTGTCTCCTTTCCCAGAGCAGCAGGGGCTGGGCTCGGCGGGACGCTGGATTCTCATTCTACTCAAACTCCCATGAGGACTGTTGGCTTGTTCACTTCTCAAGTGTTTGTGTTTTTCTGAGTTAATATTTTTGGGTGTAATTTACATGTGGGTGTACACATTTTTAGTGTACAGTTCACCAAGCTGTGGCAAGCATGTACAGCCTGGTAACCCACAACCCAATGGAGACCTAGAGCGTTCTCGTGAGCCCAGATGCTGTGTTCTGTGTGCCTTCCCAGTCTGTTCAGGTAGCCTGGCCGCTCCCCACTAGGGTTCTCTCGAGGGCAGAAAAGGAAATGGTATCTTGGCACTCTCTTGGCTCTTCTCTTTCTGTGGTCAGTAAGGTATTCAGAAGTGGATGGTCCAGCTGCCACCTGGCGCATTCTTGAATACAGATCGGAGAGTTCAGAGGACGTGTTCGTCGTCCTGCCCCCCTGTCCGTCTGCCCACTGGGTAGCAGGTGTGGCCGGAAGGGGGTGTCATAGGCAAAGACACACCTGCTGCTGTAGCCTGCCCAGAGAGAGCTCCGGTTAAGATGTCTGGGGTCTTCGCGCCCACAGTTGTACGGGGCCAGGGCTTGTGGCTGGGCACATCCGGCATGATGGGCACCATGCCTGACAGCCCTGAACCATTGGGCACTTTGGGTCTGGGAGGTGCTGGGAGGGACCCAGCACCCTACAAGTGTTTCCTTTTGTCACATGTAGCAGTGCTGATGTTTCGACAGTCACATGTGAATCATGAGAAACTGGAAACAGGCCAGGCATAGTGGCTCATGTCTGTAATCCCAGTACTTCGGGAGGCCAAAGTAGGAGGATAGCTTGAGGCCAGGAGTTTGAGACCAGCCTTGGTAGCATAGAGAGACCTTGTCTCTACAGAAAATTTTAAAATGAGCCAGGTGTGGTGGTGCATGCCTATAGTCCCAGCAACTTGGAAGGCTGAGGTGGGAGGATTGCTTGAGCCTCTGAATTTGAGGCTGCGGTGAGCCATGATCACCACTGCACTGCAGCCTGGGCAAGAGCGAGACCCTGCCTCAAAAAAAAATTAAAAGGCCGGGCATGGTGGCTTATGCCTGTAATGCCAGCCCTTTGGGAGGCAGAAGCGGGCAGATCGCAAGGTCAGGAGATCGAGACCATCCTGTGAATGGTGAAAGCCCGTCTCTACTAAAAATACAAAAAATTAGCTGGGTGTGGAGGCGGGCTCCTGTAGTCTCAGCTACTCGGGAGGCTGAGGCGGGAGAATGGCGTGAACCCAGGAAGCGGAGCTTGCAGTGAGCCGAGGTTGTGCCACTGCACTCCAGCGTGGGTGACTGAGCGAGACTCCATCTCAAAAAAAAAAAAAAAATTAAAGTTGGAAACAACCTGCATAAGACTAGTCACACAGAAGACAGTATGGGAGTGGGGGATGGCAGTGAGAGTGGCAGACCATGATGGGGTTGGGGGGTGGCAGTGAGGGTGGGACACCGTGATGGGGGTGGGGATGGCAGTGAGAATGGGAGACCGTGGGACTCATGGAAAAGGTGTACATCTGTATGCATGAAGGCGTGTTAAACGAGAAGAGCTCATCACGGCGTGTTGAATCTCTCGGAAGCTCTTTGCACAAGTCTGTGGATTGGGGCCAGGGCCGGGGCTGGGGTTGGGGCCGGGGCTTGGCCTGGCTGCCCCCAGCCTCAGGACCCTTCTGCTGGACTGGTCCAGACCAAACAGGGTTGAGGGTGTTTTCCTCTGGCCTTTTCTCTGCAGCAAGCTTCATCTCCCCAGAGAAGAGCCGCAAGATGTTGCCAACTCCCATTGGGACCAACAGTGGCACCTCCTTGCTTGGCCCCAGCTTGTTGGACGGAAACTCGCGGGACTCATTTGTGTCCAGGTCCCTGGCTGATGTCGCAGAGGTGAGTGCATTGACCTCACAGCTGCACCTGACCACCACCCCTCGTGCCAGGGGTTGCCAGCACTCTTCCTGCACACCTGTGGGTTAGTAAGAGCTGTTTGCCAAGAGTGGAAGATCAGGAAACAGCACGTACACACTCGGGTCCGTGACTACTGAGAATGGAGAGATCTGGGGATGCTAGGCTGGCTCCCGTCCCCCCATGCAGAATGACAGACTTAGTCACAGCTGAGCTCTGCAGGTCTCTGAACTGGGAGCCCTGGTCTGGTGTGTAGAGCAGGGTCTCTGAAGGCAGCCAGAGCCAAGTGGGGATGTCACCTGTCCTTCACCGGCTGTGAGGTGCTGAGGTGTGGGTACCATTGTGGAGGAGTAAGGGGTGGTTGCAGCAGTTGTGTTGTCGGTGCTCCCATCCTAACAGCAGGACCTTTGAGCAGTGTCTCCCTGTCACATTGAGCTGCGGTGCAGGGGAGCTGAGACGGGCTCTGCTGTCCTCACGCTTCTCCCACGCCCAGGGTAGTGATAGGAGGAGTCACTGGGGCAGGTTCTTGATGCAAAGGCGAAACGTGGTTTGTGACTCTCCTCTTTTGGCCAGGTGCAGCGTCCCTCTTGCTGTTGGCCAGGCCATCTGGTTGTAGCCCCCAAGACCTCCACCACATGGTTTGCGTGGCATTTGTGGGCAGGTCAGGCTTGCAGGGTGAAGACAGGCCCGTTTCACTGTGTTGTAAGGTGCAGAGTGGCAGGTGTGTGAGCAACTGTGTGAGGGCTCTATGGACAGAGAGGGAACTCCAGGTCCAGGAGGTCACCTACATGAGCTTAGCCCATGTGAAAGTCCTGGAGCAGCATTCCCCAAATGTAGTCCCCACAATGTTGGGACATTGGTAGGTGTTCCTTGAGGATTTTGTAGGCAGATACTTGAGGGAAACCCTGGATCCAAAAAAGCTCAAAACACCTGTTTCTCACGGACACCTCCGCTACCCAGTATCCAAATGAGATTCGTGACTCTTGAGATGATTAACTCATGGGCAGGCTTTGGAGAATTCCAAGCCAAGCCGTGATACGATACGACTGAAAATTTTAACCAAATAATACACATAGACACAATTAATAGAGTAGATCTCCATCTCACAGTGTGTGGCATTTCTCAAACCTGTTTGGCCCCAGAATCATGATTCAGAGCACGCCTTGGAGTCTCATGTTTCCCGAGAAGCCGGTCTCTGTCTCTTCCTGTGTTTGTGCGCATGTTCCTAAGTGCTGGGCTCTGTGGAGATGGGCCTTGTGTACGAGCCCTGAGGCAGCATGCCAGGACCTTGCTGGTGAAAGGACGGGCCACAGCCCAGTGACAGGAGCCCCTTGGAGTCAGAAATGTAGAGTGTTAGCCTCACCCCAGTCAGAATTTGCACCTTTAATGAAATCCTGGGCAACAGATGGCACATGGGAGTGAGTAGCAGAGAAAGGGTGCAGTTGGTATTTGTGAAACGCTGCCCGTTGCGAGTAATGCAAACACGTATTCACCTGCAGAAAGAGCAAGTCAGCGTTTAGCATGGAATTTTCCCTAGAGCCCTCCACTCAGAACGTGAGTGTGTGTGTCAGCTGATCGTCGTCCTCTGGAAGAATGGTCTGAGGCATTTGTAGATGAAAGGGCTAGTGTGAAGGGGAGGGGTGGGGGTAGAGCTGGGTGTCCCTGGGATGAAAGGGGTGGGAGCTGATGATGGACACACAGGGGAAGGAGAATGACTCTTTGCTCTGCTTTTGAAAACAAATGTTAATTTGTCTGACATTTCCCATAATGAAAGCATAAAATTTCATTAACGCCATAGCTCTACTCAGAATTTTCCAGACTTCTTGCATTCACAGTGTCATGCAGTTCATTAAGGAATATTTTCGCAGGGTCTACTGTGTGCAAACAATGGCCTCTGTCCTCATGAGGCTTCTACTCTAGAGCAGGACACAGACGATAAGCAGTGAAAACGGCACATTCCACGTATTTGCTCATGGGACAAGATCCTGGTGCCGAGGCCCTCCCGTCCATCTCCTCAGCTCCATGCTGCCTCACACACTGGGTCATGGCCACCACCTTGGTTGTACTTTTCAGTCAAAGCCTTTTCCTGTCTCAGGGAACATGCCTGTTGCTTCTTTAAAAAGGAACGTTCTCCCCACGTGTCCTCATGTCTCTGACGGGAACATACTCCCCACATGTCCTCAGGACCGATGGGAACGTGTCCTTACCCCATGTGCTTGGGACTCGGACGGGATCGTGCCCCCACCTGTCCTCATGTCTGTGATGGGAACGTGCCCTCACATCCATAAGGGTCCATTCCCTCCATCTATGGTCCATTCCCTCTTGTGTCCCACCGTCTCCGTCCCAACCCCTGTCCCTCCTTCCTCCTGTGTTCCACCTCCAGCCTCAGTCCCAGTCCCTAGGCTTTTCTGCCACAGCCTCCCACCGCCCCCTCACTCTGCGTCTGTGTCCATGGGGCTGCCCCAGTCCCTGTCTCCGCTCACGCACTGTCTGTCACCTGTCTGCGGCCGCCCCCAGTCCACCAGTGGTCATGCTGCGCACTGTCTGTCCCTGCCTGTCTCGGGCGCTGAGATCCCTGTGTGCCTTTTCATCTGTCTGCATCTCGCGGGCAGCCCCTCAGTCCCTGTGTCTGCTCGCGCTTTGCTGTCTCTGTCCTGTCTCCATGAGCCTGGCCTCAGTCCCTGTGTCTGCTGCTGTACGCCACCTGTTGGGTGTAACCACGCCAGGGTCCTACAGGCGGGCAGAGGGACAGCACCTGTCCAGCTCATCAGGGTGTTGCTGGAGGCACACCTGCGTTCTCTGGCTTATCTAAGATTGTGCGGGTAGGCAACAGGTGATTCTGAAATACTGCACAGAGCCCTGGGCTGCCATCCATGGCTGGGTTCCTATGGCGGGAGTTGACAGAGCTTCTCGTCCTGTGTGGGGACCCGCCCTCCACTGAAGGGCCAGCCAGTCGCAGTGACTTGCTCTTCCTGTCTCCTCTTCCTGCAGGTTGTGGATTCCCAGCTGGTATGCATGATGAACGAAACAGCGTGATTACATTTTCCGCCGGTTCATAGCGACCTGGCCCAAGGATTTATCCCCGCCAGCTGAGCCTGGCCGCCGAGAAGCTCTGTTTGATGGTGGTGGAGGCGGCCCAGCTGTCAGTGACCTGTCCCAGTGACCACACGTCCCAGTGGCAGATAAAGCCCTCTTCGAGCTAGAGAAAAATAGATCAAGCCCAGCAGCCCCAGAAGATGGTCTGAACAGAGGCATCTCTGCAGCCCAGACTGTGCAACAGGCAGGAACGTGGCCGCAGAGCTGCTTCCCTACAAGCAGCAGGCAGCGGCATCCAAGGAGACTAGGAGAATTCTTGGGAAGGGCCAGCGTTAGAAATCACTGTGGTGCTAGAGCCGTTCTTCACGCCCATGTTAGGGTCTGCATAGTGATCCCATTTCAGCTCGTGCTCTGCCTCAATTGTTGTGTTGGACATTCCGGTGGCATTTCTTCTGAGACAAGGGAGTATGTGTGCCTTGGTGTAGTTGCTGTGCACTAGGAGCTGTGATCTCCCTCTCTGCAGGGAGACCCCAGCCCCTACTGCTTGCTTTCTGCCAAACCTGTGCCATTCATCAGCTGTGCCCTCTGTGGACTGTAACAGGCAGGACAGTTGGATGTGGCCTGGGCTCGTGCCGGTGGTGTCACACCCCAAGGCAGCTGTGGCTGAAGATACGATGTAGGGGCTGCTCTGCGGAGTCCTGGGGACCTGGGCTGGTGCCTCCCCTCCCTAGAGGTTTTGTTCGGACTCTTACCAGGGAGTGGGGGCAGGAAGAGTCCTGAACTATGCAGGTTGTGTGGACTTTACATGGGACCCTGCTAAGGTGGTTGGAAACGTTTTTCTTGTGTTTTAAGGATTAGGAGACATGGAAGAGGAAGAACGAAGTCCCCTCTGTAGTTGGTTTCCTTCCTGTGTCCCTTTGCAAGCTCCCAGGTGATCTAAGGTGTCATTTCTCCCTCCTGGGTTGACTCTTAAGCGCTAATATGATCACAGCGAAGAGTTTCTCGATAAGTCCTTAAATTCGATGTGTGACTGTTTGGCACTTGAGACAAATCTGCCTTTGCAGGGAAAGTGTCTCTCACGGGCATTGGTGTGGGCATGCCAGACATACGTGTTCCGTCCCTTGCATCCCTTTGCCTTGAGACTTCTGTGTCTCCTTCCCATTTGGGACACCCAGGCGAGGGCTCAGACATCTGGATGTGGTCAGACCTCTCCAAATGGATGCCTTAGTGGTGGTCTCCCTCCTTGCGCCCTCTCGGGTGGCCAGCATTCCTACTGCAGACGGCCCAACATCCAGTCTTTCCCCAGGACAGAGCTAACAAGGGCCCCTTTGCCTTCTCAGCCTCAGAAGTTCCAAGCACATGAGTCACCGTCCAGCTACATCCAGTGTGGCCTGGAGCTGCTACAGAGGTGTTGGGCAGGCCATACCTGTGCCGCCATCTTTCCCCTCCTGCCTCATTTCATCCCCCGCGGCATCCAGGATTGATTGTGCTTTCCTACTTGGACCTACTCTCCCTCCTCCCTACCATTCCTCCTTCCCGACCATGGCCCTCAAAGGCCAGCCCTAGTCCCTCCACTGCTTCTCTCCTCATCCACAGTGGAGAAGGTGAAAAGAGGAGGGAAAGGCCTTTGGTGTGGACAAGCAGGTGGATGCCCTCTGTCCTGCAGTCTCACCAGCCCACCACAGCCACTGTAGACCCACAGGCAGGCCCTGCACTGCACCAATGGGAGGACGTCAAGAGGACAGTGGACTTCCAGGCAAGAGCTTCCTTCTTTTGTCTCGAGAGTTTTCTTAAGAGCTCTTACTTACCAGGCTGGCTTCCCTCCTTCAGACCTTGGCATGAGATCTTAAGCAAACAGTCCTAAACCTCTTGGGGGTGAAAAAAGAAACGTGGTGCCCCTTGATTGGGAGAGAGACAGCAGTGTTTGAACCACAGCGCTTGTGTTTTGTGCTAAATATACCAGCTTCCGAAATTAGCATCTCATTGAGCCAGAGAAGACAAGGAGATCTCCTCTGTGTATCTGGCTTTGCTGCGTCTCTAGAGGGTTAGGATACCAGGCCGAGTTCAGACCACTGCTAGCTTTCTCATACTCCCACAGGCTGGACCAGGGATGCCAAGTCCTAACAGCACTGAGCTCCGTGTGCTTTTGCCAGTGACAGGAGGGTTTATGGCTGCTTGTCAGAGGCACTGCTTAGCTAAGGGTAGGAGAATTGATTTTGGGGTGGGATTTGGCACATGGGCTCTTTAGACAGCACCTACCGCGAATTGCTCCAAGCGATGAACTTCAATTAGGAGCAGCCGTGACTGCAGCGTTAACATCCGGTGGGGAGATGGGTTAAGGGGGAGGATGGGCTGACTCGTCTCCTGCTAATAAAAGCGGTAGTTCACAGAAGGGATTGCTCTCTCTATTTAATAACCTGGGCCGTTGTCTAAAATTTCCTTGCACATTAAAGGAAGTGAACAGCCATTTCTTCTTGCAGAAAACAAGTGGATTGCATTTCTCTATGGCCTAAATGAATATTTAACTAATAGCCTGCCAAACACTTAGGCAGCTATTAAAGGCTAGAATTTTCAAAAGATCCAAACAGAGACTTCCTGCATCTTCTGCAGCGCCAGGAAAGGTGATCGCATTATCGAGTGTGAGCCAGTGGCTTCCTTTGTGCATTTGAGCATGCTGTAATTAAGATGAGATCAGTTTCTTAGAAAAAGCTTTCGCGAATCCCTCTTTCGTTGTCTGGGATCTTTGCTGATTCGCCTTTTCTGGAGATTGGGACAGAGCATCTGTGGTCCAGGGCAGTTAGTCCTCTGGCCTTGGGGAATTATTTATGGATGTATGAGTGGCCGGGCACTGCACGCCTTGGGATACCCTGGATTAGTGGCTTCCCACCGGCTGTTCTGTCCTTCTGTATCTTGTAGCTGTAGGGTGCCAGCTCCGGTGGGGGGTCTTGGCCCGAAGCGTTTCACTGTAGTTGGCCTCCTTAGCTGCCCGCACCTCCAGGTTCACAGGCATGAGGAGGCCCATGGCTCTCGTTCTGGTGGATAACCTCTTTAGTTTAATAGCATCTTTAATTAGATCACAGCATTGAATTCAACGTTTCTTCTGCAAAGAAAGTTGTGGGGCATAAGACACCAGGAATGAGGGAGGAGGAAGACAGTTTTGTTTTCTCTTTAAACCTTGAGCTCTAGCCGATGCATTTGTCAGGAAATTCGACACTTTGTGTTAAGAAAACAAGGAGAAGAAGAGGCCACAACCACGGTGAAACCCACGCCTGTAATCCCAGCATGGGAGGCCCGGCTGGGTCTGAGGAGGTGAGGAGGTATAAGGAACCATCCTGACTGGCCATGGAAACCCCGTCTCTATTAAAAATACAAAATTAGCTAGAGTAGTGGTGCCGCCTGTAATCCCAGCTACTTGGGAGGCACAGAGGCCCAGGAGAATTGGCGAACTGAGAGGTGGAGGTTGCGGTGAGGCCGAGATCAGCATGCACTCAGCCTGGGCAGCAAAAACAGAAACTTGAGTCTCCAAGGAAAAAGCAAGGAAGAGTGATTTACAACCAGGAAGAGGCCCGCAGCGCACCCTTACGGCGGGTGTCAGGCGGCTCTCTGTGACATCACTGGCTGCGTGTGTCCTTGGGTTGGGTGAGGTGTGGGGAGCCAAGCCCCTGGCCCTGCCTCCTGCGCCCCGCCCCGCTTCTCTCCCTTTTCGGTTAAGCCATAGCGAGGCCTCCGCTCGTTTCAGATGTGAATTTGTTTTATAGATTATAAATATGCATATACGAAGATTGTATGTGTATAAAGCAAGTCACCTGCCTTTCCTGGTTATTTTTGGCCACCATATTAGCAAAATTATGGCTATTTATTCTTTACCAATTTCAGGAATAAAGGTGTTTTAGTTGGCCCCAATGCCAATAAGAGCTGTTAAACTTCTGTTTAAATTTCCAGTTCAACTTGTAAATGTTTTTATTGTGCATAAATACATACTAATGTTGATCTAAGGCCTGTCGTTTGTGCCTGTTCTTCAGGGCCACGTACCTGTGCGGGCCGTCCCTGGTGGGCAGGTGTGGCCCAGGTGAGGCCCCGCGATCGGCGCGCGGGCTCCGCCAGGCCGGGCTTCCTCCCGGGCGCAGCCGCTAGGGCCCTTGTACCGCCCAATGCAGGCTCCCAGCTCCCGCGAGGCAGCGTCGCGCCCCAATCGGCTGCGGGCGCGGCGCCGGCCGTTCAAAGCCTAAGTCGTCGGGGGGTGGGCGTGAGGGACGGGGCGGCGTCCCGATAGGCTGCGGAGGGATGATTGGCGTCTTGGCGCCCAATGGGCGCTGGCGGGCGGCCTTGGGTACCTGTGCTGGGCGGGCGGGAACGGCGCGCGGCGAGCTGAGGGTGGCGGCGGTCGACATGTTCCGGGGCCCGGAGAGCGAGGGCGGCCGCGCCGGCTCCAGGTGCGGCGCGGGGCACGCGGGAGGCAGGCGGGAAGCGCGACCACGTGGCGGGAGCGGGCGAGCCCTGGGCCTCGACGAGTTGCGTGGGGTTGGGGTGGGGTTGGGGGGCGACGCGACCTCACAGAGGCCCCCGGGGCCGCCGCCCGCCTCTCTGCGCCGCCGCCGCCCGACTGAGGCCCGAAGCCCGAGGGGCCGCTCGCCGAGGCCCGGGCTGTGGAGAGCTGCCCGCGACCGAGGCCGAGGGCGGGGAGGGGCGCCCCGGCTCTGGGAACAAAGCTGTGTGGAGGGCGGGCTGCGCTGCCTCGCGCCTGGGCGTCCGCGTTCCGTGGGGTGCGTTCCGTGGGGGGTTCCCCGGGGCTGGGGTGTGCCCGTGGGTGCGGCCCAGTCTGTGGGGTGCGTGTCCATGTTCCTTGGGGGGAGGTGTCCCCAAGGGGTGTGCGGCGGTGTGTTTGTGGGGTGTGTCTAGCGGTGCCCCCCTTCGTGTGTGTGTGGCCTGTGCCTGCCCGTGTCCCTGGGTGTGTGTGTGTGCGTGTTCCTGCCTGTGTCCCTGGTGTGTGTGTGTGTGTTCCCTGCCGTGTCCCCTGGTGTGTGGCCTGTGCCTGCCCATGTCCCTAGTGTGTGTGGCCTGTGCCCTGCCCGTGTCCCTGGTGTGTGTGTGGCCGCGTTCACCCCGTGTCCCTGGTGTGTGTGTGGCCGTGTTTCCCGTGTCCCTGGTGTGTGTGTGGCCCTGTGCCCTGCCCGTGTCCCCTGGTGTGTGTGTGGCCGTGTTCCCTGCCCGTGTCCCTGGTGTGTGTGTATGCGTGTTCCCCACCTGCCCACGTGTCCCTGGTGTGTGTGTGTGGCCATTTCCCTGCCAAGTGTCCCTGGTGTGTGTGTGGCCTGTGCCATGCCCATGACCGCGCTTCCACTAGTTCATGTGAGTCCGCTTCCTTTGGAAAGTGCCAGGGTGTCTGGGGAAGTCAGTTCTAGCTCCTTTAATCTTCAACCGGGGAAGGTGGACGGCGCTCCTGGGCTTCGCTGTAGGAAGAAGTGGGTTGGGACAAAGATTTCCTGACTCATGTTTAATAGCCAGGAACGCTCAGCACACTTTTCTTGTGTTTTTGAACTTTTAAAGCACTCCTTGGGTACTGGGACTCACATAAGTTAGAGTAGCAGAGCTTACAGGGTCTTTCGTCCACTGGAGCAGTGAGCTTGCATTGTGAAGTTTGGGTCGTCCGATGCCTGAGGTTTTCTGTGTGATGAGCCCCTCTGTGGCACAGCCTCGCCAGAGAAGTAGAAGAGAATGTGGGTCCCTTGAGGGTTAAGACAAATACTATGTTGCTTCTCGGTCTTTTGGCTAAGATCAAGTGAAGACAAATACTATATCGAATAAATACCAAATAAAAGAATTGCTCCAACTTGCTAAAATTAAAAACCCTTTAGATTGGCCAGGCGCGGTGAATCACGCCTGTAATCCCAGCACTTTGGGAGGCTGAGGTGGGCGATCACCTTAGGTTGAGAGTTTGAGACCAGCCTAGCCAACATGGTGAAACCCCGTCTCTACTAAAAATACAAAGATGAGCCGGATATGGTGGCGTGTGCCTGTAGTCCCAGCTGCTTGGAGAGGCTGAGGCAGGAGAACCACTTGAACCCAGAGACAGAGGTGGCAGTGAGCCAAGAATGATCTCTGCACTCCAGCCTGGGCGACAGAGCAAGACTCCATCTCAAAAAAAAAAAAAAAAACCCTTTAGATTTGAGGGAGTTAGGTCAGTATTCAGTAATACTCGTAACCAAATAATTAGCCCTGGCTGGGCGCGGTGGCTCACACCTGTAATCCCAGCACTTTGGGAGGCCAAGGTGGGTGGATCAAGAGATCGAGACCATCCTGGCTAACACAGTGAAACCCCGTCTCTATTAAAAATAAAAAAATTAGCCGGTTGTGGTGGTGGGCACCTGTAGTCCCAGCTACTCGGGAGGCTGAGGCAGGAGAAGGGTGTGAACCTGGGGGGCGGAGCTTACAGTGAGCCGAGATCACGCCACTGGACTCCAGCCTGGATGACAGAGTGAGACTCTGTCTCAAAAAAAAACAGCCCTTAATCCATGTAACAGTGATTATTTCTCACACCTAGGTCTGCACCAATGTGGGACCAGAAGTTTACACTGTAGTGCTCAGAGCGAATCTGGTTTCTGGTTTCTGGTTCCTGATGGCCAGGGTTTTGCACCATCCACACTAGTGGTGTGAGGAACTGCATCCCCAGCCCTGTCCCAGTTGTGTGCATTTAGTACGTTTCTTTTTGTTTGTGCCGCCTGGCACTGGCTGCCCAGTAAATAATGGTGTTTATTATCACCCTGAGTGACACCGATGTTTTTATGTTGACTTTCACACTCCAGAAGTTAGCTGCAGAGGTGCCATGCTAAAGTCATATTCACACTAGTTTGGGGGATTCGTTTCTGGACAGGATGTTGGGAAAGGGAGAAAGATCTTCCTTTTAGGATGGTGAGAAAGGAAAGCAGGTCTGAAATGGAATGATGAGATATCACTGGAAGCTTCTGCTTGGGGTCCACCAGAAGTTGCACGTTTGCCATTCATCTGAACGGGGTTGAGTTGCAGGGTGGGTGCCTTGTAAGCGTCACACTTTGTTTTGCTGTGAAGGGAATCAAGTGGTGGCTGTAAGATTACCCAGCCAGGTTTTCCTCTCTTGAGACCTTACATCTCTTGTTTTCTTACTGAGGGATTATCTTGTGTTAAAGGGATTTTGTAACAGCATTATGCTTTAGCCATGATTAACCTGAGATCTTCCTTTAAGTTGTAACATTTATATTTGTAAGGAATTTAATCTGAGTTTATTTCTCACTGCTTCTCTTTAAGACTGACCAGTCCCCTAATCCTTTCTGAAGCTCGGGGACGAACTGTTAGAGAGGGTCAGGAGCATGGAGACCCCCCCAAGGAGGGCCACACAGGTTTTCCCTCCCTCTCCAGTGCTGCAGTCCACTCCAGCTGTGTGAAGTTTTTCTTCTCCTGTGCGCTTGAGCTTCTGTTGTGTGTTTTGAATATCTTCACTGAACTATATTGAAGGGGTACCACAAGAGGCAAAAAACAATTGGGAAGCACCCCCCACCCACATTGTGAATTTGTCCCCAAATGTGTGAGTTCTAGCATTCCCCTCCCCCTACTAGGGTCATGGTGGTAAGTGTGCCTGTAGCCTAGAGAACGCCACACTGCGCCATTGTTGTTGGGATGTTTTGATTGAAAGGTCTATTGAACACTCAGTTCCATTCATCCGAGACCCCTTTGAGGCAGCCCAGCCCTGCAGTCTGTGTGAAACCTGCAGTAGGACCTGTTGCCTTTGTGATTGAGATGGCCGCTGCCCCTTCCCTGGGGCTAGGTCTGTATGTGCCATAATTTCTGCTAAAACATTCTTTGGTACCACTTTTTTTTCTTTGCTTGTTTTCAAATAAAATTCAGAAAAGCACATAGAACAATGTTAAATATTGTATTTCCTTTCACCCCAAAGTAACACTAGTCATTTCAAGTAACTACCACTCACCTCCTGTGCCCATTGGTACCCTTTCCACATGGAGGCCACAGACTCAATTTGGGTTTCACCTCTTCCGAATTTTGGAGCCCTGATGGCACCCAGTGTCTGTCACATCACTCACACGGAGCCTGGAACCACCTGCGCATAGCTCCAGCTCTCCTGTTTGAACGTGAAGCTCCACCGGAGTGCGGACTTGCTCTTTACTCCATCTGCAGCGTCTGGGGAAGGATCGCCAATGGTGGTGCTCAAGAAATGTGCAGGTTGAACTGAAGCAAGGGTGAAAGGCAGAGGAGACAGGAGACTGTGAATGTAGGGAGTGTGGGGTCAGGAAAGAGTCCTAGAGAGCATACAGTCAAGGCACATCTGCCTGGAATTGGATCTGACAGTTTGTGGCACCTTGAGGGCTTGAGAGAAGAGCCATGTTTCAAATAAGTCAGTAAAAGGAATTATAGCTCATGCTCAGCTCACATGAGACTTGATGATAAATTCTGTTCAATTCTAAAGATTACAGACCTTCATCCCTTATTTCCAAAGAGAGAGCTGTAGAGACCCACGCATGTTTAGACCTGCTACACTAGTCAAGAAAAATCATGCAGAATTGGCTGGGCGCAGTGGCTCACGCCTGTAATCCCAGCACTTTGGGAGGCCGAGGCAGGCGGATCACTTGAGGTCAGGAGTTTGAGACCAGCCTGGCCAACATGGTGAAACCCCATGTGTACTAAAAATGCAAAACGATAGCCAGGCACGGTGATGCGCACCTGTAATCCCATCTACTTCGAAGGCTGAGGCAGGAGAATTGCTTGAACCTGGGAGGTGGAGGTTGCAGTGAGCTGAGATCGCGTCACCGTATTCCAGCCTGGTAACAGAGGAAGACTCCATCTCAAAAAAATAAAATAGGCCAGACACAGTGGCTCATGCCTGTAATCCCAGCACTTTGGGAGGCTGAAGTGGGCGGATCACCTGAGGTCAGAAGTTCAAGACCAACCTGGCCAACATGGTGAAACCCTGTCTCTACTAAAAATAGAAAAATTAGCCAGGCATGGTGGTGGGCTTCTGTAGTCCCAGCTACTCGGGAGCCTGAGGCAGGAGAATTGCTGGAACCCAGGAGGTGGAGGTTGCAGTGAGCCGAGATCGTGCTGTTGCACTCTGGCCTGGGCAACAAGAGTGAGACTTCGTCTCAAAAAGAAAGCATGCAGAATTACCAGGGCTGTGTGATTCAAAAATGGATATGGAAGTCAGATGGCCTTATGGCCACTATCAGAGCACCTCACCTAAAATCTTGTTAAGTCGCCCACCCCCCGCAACCACCCTTTATTTTTTTTCCTTTTGTTGAAACAAGGTCTGACTCTTTCGCCCAGGCTGGTGTACAGTGATGCAATCATGGTTCACTGCAGCTTTGACCTCCTGGGCTCAAGCCTCCCTCAGCCTCCCGAGTAGCTGGGACTACAGGCGCATTCCACCACACCTGACTAATTTTTGTATTTTAAAAAATAATTTTTCTCAAGCATACCTGTCTTTTTTTTCTCCCTCCTCAAATCCTCCAGGAAATGGCGACTGCTGACAGGAAGTTTGGCATCCACCTCCCCCAACCTCCTGAGTGGACAGGGGCCCTGGGCACCACTTCAGAGGTCCGCCAGCACACGCTTGGCTTCTAGGGTAGAGTAGCCAGCCCATGGGTCTCTGCAGGCGGAGACTGAAGCACTTTCTGCCTTCCTGCTTTATAGCAGGAGATCTGAGAATTCCATTCACATCCAATCACAAGGAGCCCTCAGCGCTCTTTCTAGCTCTTTTGAGGAGAAAGTGTTATTTTTGTTAACTAAACCTTGAGTGGTCAGTGTTTGCAAAGCTTTCCAGTGAGATCTAACCTCGTATCATAGTTTTTGTGTGATGTTGAGCCCTGTAATTTCAAGTACAGTCATCCTTGGTATCTTGCGGGAGTTGGTTCCAGGACCCCCAGGATACCGGAATCCAAGGATGTGTAAGTCCTTGATATAAAGTGGTGTAGTGTTTGCATATAACCTATGCACATCCTCCCATATACTTTTAAATCATCTCTAGGTTACAAGGTTACATATAATACCATTCGGGGTCCCTGACTTCTCGCAACACCTAATACTATGCAAATAGTTCTTATACCGTATTACCTAGGGAATAATGACAGAAAAATAGTCTGTAGATGTTCAGTATAGATGCAACCATCCTTTTATTTCTGACATTTTGATCTGAGGTTGGTTGAATCCATGGAAGCAGAGCCTGTGGATACAGAGGTCTGACTTCGTTTCTAAACGTCTGGGATCACAGACAGTCCCGTCGCTTAGGAACAGTGAAAGAGCATGAGCCACTCACTGGTTTAAATCTCACTTTCAGTAAGCCTTTCTCAAATGCATTTAAAAAGTTTTTCCAGTTGTTCTGAATTCAGCATTTTACTGGTTTGCGAATGTAGAGGGTGCTCTGGGAATAGAGCTTTGTGGCAATTGCTTATTAGTTTTTAAGTTTAAGTTTTGCAATAAAAAGTGATTCAAGAGCCGGGTGCAGTGGCTCACACCTGTAATCCCAACACTTTGAGAGACTGACACAGGTGGATCACCGAAGGTCGGGAGTTTGAGACCAGCCTGACCAACATGGCGAAACCCCGTCTCTACTAAAAATACAAAATTACCCAGGTGTGGTGGCGCATGCCTGTAATCCTAGCTACTCAGAAGGCTGAGGCAGGAGAATTGCTTGAACCCAGGAGGCGGTGGTTGTGGTGAGCCAGGATCGCGCCATTGCACTCCATCCTGGGCAACAAGAACGAAACTCCGTCTCAAACAAAACAAAAACAAACAAAAAAGCTAGTCAGGTGTGGTGGTAGACACCTATAATCTGAGCTACTCGGGAGGCAAAGGCAGGAAAATCACTTGAACCCACTAGACAGAGGTTGCAGTGAGCCAAGATTGTGCCACTGCACTCCAGCCTGGGCGACGGAGCGAGACTCCATCTCAAAAAAACAAAAAAGAATACTTTTAAGGGAACCTGAAGAGCAGTAAGAAAAGTCTGGTGTCTGTAAACTAGTCATACCAGTATTAACTAATGGTGGTGTGTGATTTCTTAGTAGATGTTAAGAAAATACTTTTGCTGGGTGTGGTGGCTCATACCTGTAATCGCAGCACTTTGGGAGGCCAGGGTGGGCGGATCACTTGAGGTTAGGAGTTCGAGACCAACTTTGGCAATATGGCGAAACCCCATCTCTACTAAAAATACAAAAAATTAGCCAGCTGTGGTGGCGGGTGCCTGTAATCCCAGCTACTCAGGAGGCTGAGGTGGGAGGATCACTTGAGCCCAGGAGGCAGAGGTTGCAGTGAGCCAAAATCACGTCACTGCACTCCAGCCTGGGTGACAGAATAAGACCTTGTCTCAAAAAGAAAAAAACAAAATACTTTTACCCTGTGTAGCTGTGCCAAAATCCTTGCACAGTGACAAGCTTTCAGGGCTGCCATCAGTAATTGGCATGTACTCTGTGCTTGTAGGGCCATGAAGCCCCCAGGAGGAGAATCGAGCAATCTTTTTGGAAGTCCAGAAGAAGCTACTCCTTCCAGCAGGCCTAATAGGATGGCATCTAATATTTTTGGACCAACAGAAGAACCTCAGAACATACCCAAGAGGACAAATCCTCCAGGTATGGGCCTTTGGAAATCCTTAATCCTTTGGCCTCTACGATTCTCTTTTGAAAATATTTTCTGTTTCTTTATACTGAGCCTTTCCCATATTTTCTGGTTCAGGTAATTACTTGTCATCAGAGTTCTTCCAAAATGAAAACGTTCTGATTTGTACTTTCTCTCTTGAAGGTGGCTTGAGTAGTCTTGAATTCTCCATCTGTTCTGGAGACTCTGGTTGAATGCAGGCACTGAGGACACAAAGGTGGACAAGGGCTTCTGGTTCCTGCCAGGGAGCCGCTCCCAGTTGTTCCATCGACCCCTCTGAGATTCCTGAAATTACGTGCAAATTATTGTGCATTTAAACATTTTTCCTAGGGAGGGAAAGTGTTTTAATCGGATCATCAGTGGGATTGAAACTCTTAACAAGAAAGAATTGATCCAGCACACATCTACATAGTTCTTCAGTATTTACCCCACCTCCTGGTGGTTACAGTGGGAGGGACTCTTTGAAAAAGGTTTCTTGGCACTTTGGAAGGCTGAGGCGGGCGGATCACGAGGTCAGGAGATCAAGACCATCCTGGCGAACACAGTGAAACCCCACCTCTACTAAAAAAAAAATTAGCCGGGCGTGGTGACGGGCACCTGTAGTCCCAGCTACTCAGGAGGCTGAGGCAGGAGAATGGTGTGAACCCAGGTGGCGGAGGTTGCGGTGAGCCGAGATCGCACCACTGCACTCCAGCCTAGGTGACAGAGCAAGACTCCGTCTCAAAAAAAAAAAAAAAAAAAAAAAAGGTTTATCAGCTGGGCGCAGTGGCTCATGCCTGTAATCCCAGCACTTTGGGAGGCTGAGGCGGGTGGATCATGAGGTCAGGAGTTTGAGACCAGCCTGGCTGACATGGCGAAACTCCATTTCTACTAAAAATACAAAAATTAGCTGGGTATGGTGGTGCATGCCTATAATCGCAGCTACTGAGAAGGCTGAGGCAGGAGAATCACTTGAACCCGGGAGGCGGAGGTGGCAGTGAGCCAAAATCACGCTAGACTCCGTCTCAAAAAAAGAGAAAGAAAAAGGTTTCTCTTGGCTGATAGACTGTCCAGTTGAATAATCGCACAGTGAAGGTTACCTGAATGGCTTTCCCCGGTCTGTACAGGAGGGGAAAGCACGGTCTCTTCCATTCTTAGAAGGTTTGAGAGGCCATGCTGAGGTGTCATTGTGTCAGGCAGGTCCTGAATCAGAGCCAGCTCCACTCCCGACCTCACCCAGTTTTGGGGTACCAATATTTCCTGACCAAATGTAGAGGAAAAAAAGCAGTAGATCCAGAAGCTAGTTTTTTCTTTTTTTTTTTTTCTGTTTTGAGACAGGGTCTCACTGTGTCGCCCCGGCTGGAGTGCAGTGGCACCATCATGACTCACTGCATGCAGCCTTGACTTCCCAGGCTCAGGTGACCCTTTTTCCTCAGCCTCCTGAGTGGCTGGGACTACAGGCGTATGCCACCATGCTTAGCTAATTTTTTTTGTATTTTTTGTGGAGACAGGGTTTAACCATGTTGCCTAGGCTGGTCTGGAACTCCTGGGCTCAAGCCATCTGCTCACCTCGGTCTCTCAAATTGCTGAGATTACAGACATGCACCCTTGTGCCCAGCCGAAGCTAGGTTTGCTGCTTGCCTTGTTTTGTTTTGTTTTGTTTTGTTTTGTTTTGTTTTTGGTCTGTTTGGTTGCTTTTTTGGATGTAGTTAGAGAAGTGAGTGTTTTTTATTAAGTGACTAACATTCTCATTGTTTCCGGTTTATGAATTTAGGCCCAAGGACTCCTGCATGTCCTTTTTAGAAAGGATAGCAGAATAATACATCGCATGCAAGACAGAATCCTAACTGAGGTGTTTCCAGGTGTATGAGTCTGCTCACTTGGCCGCTACTCAGCAGAGTCATGTCTGGAGCTGTCCCTAGAGCGCTCTGTGGAAGGCAGGTGGTACTACTTTGCCCATTCCACATAGTCTCATGCCCGGGGGGAGCCCAGCCCCTTGCAGCTGGTGAGCCAGCCTCCACTCCTGGTCACAGTGTGTGGTGTCAGCTATCATGGCTCCCCATGCCAGGTTCCTGCTTCTCACGGTCCTTCTCACGGTTGTTGCAAGTTTTTCTATCCCTCCAGTGTTCTTCGAAGACAGTTTATGATGTATTATCAAGGGAAGCCTGAAAGGGAAACTGGTCACCACCCAACGAGATCTGGAGTCCTGCCCTCTTTCTACACTTAGTCACACAGACCTAGCCCCACAGCCCTCTAGTTGCACGGCCTGATTGAGAAAAGTATGCAGAGGCTGAGTGTGTGTGTAACAGACCACATCATAGCCATCGGACATTTACCAATTCCCATTTAGTGTTTCAGTGAATCTTCAGTAGTCTCTGTGTTCTGTGTTGGTCGCCTGGTTTAGATGTTCCGTGAGGCCGGGCGCGGTGGCTCAAGTCTGTAATCCCAGCACTTTGGGAGGCCGAGACGGGCGGATCACGAGGTCAGGAGATCGAGACCATCCTGGCTAACCCGGTGAAACCCCGTCTCTACTAAAAAATACAAAAAACTAGCCAGGCGAGGTGGTGGGCACCTGTAGTCCCAGCTACTCGGGAGGCTGAGGCCGGAGAATGGCGGGAACCCGGGAGGCGGAGCTTGTAGTGAGCCGAGATCCGGCCACTGCACTCCAGCCTGGGCGACAGAGCAAGACTCCGTCTCAAAAAAAAAAAAAAAAAAAAGATGTTCCGTGAATTGTTTTTCCTCTTCTAGCATTGATGACTGACATCTATGAATTGTTAATATTTACCGGGGGCTGTGCTAAGTGCTTTGCATGTGTATTTTTCATTTGGTCTTTGCTGTAACTAGGAGTAGGTGGTTTTGCTCCTTTCACAGAGGAGGATACTGAGGCTCGGAAAAGGTCACTGGCATGCATAAATCCCAAGCTAGTCAGTAGCAGAGCTGGCCTTTGAATCGGGGGTTTTCTGACTCCAGATTCCATGCCTTAAACTGACCTCCTGAATGTATCCACTGGGATAAATTTTTCAAAATGGAATTGGTGGATCAGATGGTATATGAGTTTAAAATATGGATAGATATTTCCAACCAGTTTTTCAAGGCATTGCCCGGTGTTTACCTATCTTGTGTATGTGCTTATTTGCACCAATAGTATTTATCTTTTAGTTTTGCTTTTTAAAACAAATCTTGTAGGCCAGGTGCGGTGGCTCATGCCTATAATCCCAGCATTTTGGGAGGCTGAGGTGGGAGGATTGCCTGAGCCCAGGAGTTTGAAACTGGCTTGGGCAACATAGCGAGGCCCAATCTCCCAAATAAATAAATGATATTTTTAAAAACAAAATAACACAGAGCCCTTGGAAATCGAAAATCTAGCAGGAGGAGAAAACATCTCTCGAGGTTATATTCAATTATTAGTGAATTTAGGCATGTTTTCTTGCTTCAAAGCTGAATTTATTTTTCAAGTAAAATGGTAACAGACATATGCAGTATGACCTCCTAGTTAAGAAGGTCAGAAGCAGAGGTTCATTGTTTAGGGTTGCACGTATACGTGGTAAAAATGTTTGTGGTTTCCACAAAATTGAGGCGTGTGGTAACCTTGGGTGAGAGGGAAGGAACACAGGAGTTTCTGGGAATGGGCACTGTTCTCATTGACCTGGGCAGTGGTTACCTGGTGTCTACCCTGTAGTTATGTGTGATAGTTAATGTCTTACAGACTTTTCTGTGTTATCTTTCACAGTTTATTTTTTTTAAATGAGTGGTGTCTTTGGCCAAAAACTATCTTCTATTTTAAAAAGCTGGAGTCACGTTTAAAAAAAAAAAGTAAGCTGTTGTAGCACAGCCAGGAACGATGCAGTGGGGGCTGGGGGTTGCACACATAGTTTTCTCCGCCCCGCCCCGTGGTCCTGACGGGCTTGTTGACACAGCCCCGCAGCATTGCCAAGGGCTTACTCAGCAGGCCAGGACTGTTCTAACCACTTCACCTGAATTTACTTGTTTAAGCCTCACCGGTGACCCTAGGTAGGTATTATTATTTCTTACTTTATTTTGTTTTGTTGGTTTTTTGAGACAGGATCTCAATGTGTCACCCAGGTTTCAGTGCAGTGGCAGAATCACAGCTCACCGTCTCCAACTTCTGAGCTCAGGCAATCCTCCCACCTCAACCTTCTGAGTAGCAGGACCACAGGCTAATTTTAAAATGTTTTTGTAGAGACAAGGTCTTACTTGTTTCCCAGGCTAGTCTTGAACTCCTGGACTCAAGCAGTCCTCCCACCTTGGCCTCCCACTGTGCTAAGATTACAGGTGTGAGCCGACGCACTTGGACTGTTTGTTACCTTTTTACAGTTAAGAAGATGGAGATGAAAGAAGGTTGACATAACTTGTCCAAGGTCTCACAGTTAATGAGCAGCTGAGCAGAGACTCTGACCCAGGCAGTCTGGCCACAGGACACTCTCCCCACCGTGCTGTGCTGCTTTCCCTGCCCAGAGGTTTCAAGCTTGGGGACTGTGGGTCCCTGGGAGGTCCATGGCTGAGGTTCAGAAGGTTTATAAACACCATGAAGTCATATGAAAAATGTACACATTTTTCTGCAGGGTGAGTCCCACATGTCGCCGGATGTTCTTTTATCACCTGCAAAAGGCAGACACACTCCCGCCCGAGCCCCCACTTGCTGTACTGTGTTACAGTCCTCCTTGTCAATGTGCTCTGTGCTCCTAGAACTGGTGTCCCAGAAAGCCACCCTGCTTTAGGCCCCACCCCCGCAGTGGGGCCCTCAGGAGGGTCTGAAGATGAGCAGGTGCACAGACCCCCAGCCGAGCCTCATCTCCACACAAGCAGGCATGGGCTCTTCATCTGGTTGCTTCTGTGGAGCAGTGTGGATTGTTAACACTAGGAAGTAACCGTTAAAAATGTATTTTTTTCCTGTAACCAGATTGCTCTAACTATACACTGTGTGTGAAAAAAGTTGTAGTCCTGCTAAAAGCTCCTCTGTCCCTGCCTATATAAATGAAACTCTAATGTCCCTACTTCAGAACACCGACTCCATTCCTTTGGGGTCGGTGTTTCCAGGTGGGCTGTCCTCAGTCATTACACATGAATAAACTCTCTTTAAGTTAAATAAATCAATTTACAAAATTTAATTTTTCGAGAACAGAAAATGCAAAAGATCGGCCAGGCGCGGTGGCTCTAGCCTGTAATCCCAGCACTTTGGGAGGCCGAGACGGGCGGATCACGAGGTCAGGAGATCGAGACCATCCTGGCTAACACAGTGAAACCCCGTCTCTACTAAAAAAATACAAAAAACTAGCCAGGCGAGGTGGCGGGCGCCTGTAGTCCCAGCTACTTGTGAGGCTGAGGCAGGAGAATGGCGTGAACCCAGGAGGCGGAGCTTGCAGTGAGCCCAGATCGCGCCACTGCACTCCAGCCTGGGCGACAAAGCGAGACTCCATCTCAAAAAAAAAAAAAAAGAAAATGCAAAAGATCAAAACTCTGTAAACAAAAAAAGGAGACTGTGTTAAGCAGTGTTGAGCCCCTGCATTCCCGCAGTCCTGTGTCTTCACACGTGTCGGTATCCCCTGTAGGTAACCGCTTTTCTTCATATAAAAGCAAATAAGAACACCCCCCGCTTTTACATGAAAACATTGCATGCTGTATGGATGGTTTGCACCCTTGTGTTTTCACTGGACAGGGCGTATAGATACCTCTTTATGAGTGCATAGAAAATAAGGTTAACGGCCGGGCGTGGTGCCTCACGCCTGTAATCCCAGCACTTTGGGAGGCCAAGGTGGGCGGATCACGAGGTCAGGAGATCGAGACCATCCTGGCGAACACAGTGAAACCCCATCTCTACTAAAAATACAAAAAAAATTATCCGGGCGTGGTGGCGGGCGCCTGTAGTCCCAGCTACTCAGGAGACTGAGGCAGGAGAATGGTGTGAACCCAGGAGGCGGAGGTTGCAGTGAGCTGAGATCGCGCCACTGCACTCCAGCCTGGGCGACAGAGCGAGACTCCGTCTCAAAAAAAAAAAAAGCCGGGCGCGGTGGCTCACGCCTGTAATCCCAGCACTTTGGGAGGCCGAGGCGGGCGGATCACAAGGTCAGGAGATCGAGACCACGGTGAAACCTCGTCTCTACTAAAAATACAAAAAATTAGCCGGGCGCGGTTGTGGGCGCCTGTAGTCCCAGCTACTCGGGAGGCTGAGGCAGGAGAATGGCGGGAACCCGGGAGGCGGAGCTTGCAGTGAGCTGAGATCCGGCCACTGCACTCCAGCCTGGGCGACAGAGCGAGACTCTGTCTCAAAAAAAAAAAAAAAAAAAAAAAAGAAAATAGGGTTAACATGTTTATTTCCATGCCAGGCACTGTTGCAAGCATTTGACATATGGCTACAGTAACTCACTGAGCTTTCTTCCAGTCCTGTGAGGGAGTCCTTTTATTACCCCATTCCACAGATGAGGACTGGGGGACACACAAAGGCCAAGTAACTTTCACAGGATCACACAGCAAGTCAGCAGAATGCATCATCTTTCCTTTTAGATTGTAAGTTCTTGGTACACCAGGGGCATGATTTTAATGACACCAACCTCCGTTTAGCACTTTGTCAAAAGCGGGTGCTTGGCGTTTGCTAAGTGAAGAGGTGGTCCGTTGGTCCCACAGGGTAGCCATCTTTCTGTAGAATGTTGGGCACAGGTATTTATGCTGAACATCTATCCCTTAGTCACCTGCTACTAGGAAGTTACATCTTAGAGGCACACTTTCATTATGGCTTATCAAGTCACTTACAGTTGGCAACAAAGATGTTACGTGTCTGTAATTTGCAGACATATCTAGTCACTGGAAGTACCGGCCAGAATGAGGTCAGAAGAATGACTAATAAATATTTTCAGGGTGGCAGATTTCCCTTGAATAGGGCATGTTATTAAATTCAAAACTCTATCTGTGTGACTTAAACATTTAGCTGTTTATTTTTAATCTACTGAAGAACTCTTCATGGGTTTTGTGAGGAGCACCAACAGGAAAGCATGAAATGTTCAAAGTTAAGGAAATTCTAGAGGGAAAATCTGCAGTTTGATGCCATCTCACCTCTAGAGGCCATCCTAGATCAGCTCAGTTCTAGACATGAGGGCTGCAGGCAGGCCCCTGATACAGCCATGGTTTTGACATAGATCTTCAGGGGTTTCGGTCTGAGCATCCTGCCCTGTTGGCCTGGAGCTCAGGGCTGGCACTAGGGGTTACTATGAGAGGAGGTCTGTAAAGCCCTGCAGGTGTGGGGTGGGCTCCGATGGACGTCTGGCTGCTCAGTGTTCTGTGATTGTTTCTGCAGGGGGTAAAGGAAGTGGTATCTTTGACGAATCAACCCCCGTGCAAACTCGACAGCACCTGAACCCACCTGGAGGGAAGACCAGTGACATTTTTGGGTCTCCGGTTACTGCCACTTCACGCTTGGCACACCCAAACAAACCCAAGGTATGGACTGCATTCCGACATGACAGAGCAGCAGCAGGTATGCCAGGTACTCTTTCCAAAAAGGCTCCAAGGCAGATGTGACATGTTTTTAGGGAGAATCATGGTGGGTGACGTGGATCGTCCTGGATGCAAAAGCATTAGTCATCGAGTTTGGAAGTTCCCCTGCGTCACCCAGGAAACAGTCCAGCCTTGTGCTGACTGAAGCCGTGGGGGAAGCTGCTCCTGTGCCGGTGGCGGATGCCCACTGCCCACGGGCTGCGGCGGCTCCTCACTGCAGCGCTGTGGGGCACGGAGAAGAGATGGAACAGAACGTGCAGCAGAGGAGCCGGGCCCTGTCCGTCTTCTACTCTTCCTGTTTCATCTTGGAAAGGAAAAGCGACAGTTCTTTTTTGATGGGCTTTTCCCCACACAGTTGAGGTCCTCAACTGGTTACCTGTGCAGATTGTCAGCACTTGACTAAAGCGTAGCTGACGCCTCTGACCCAGTAATGGCATCAGTAGAATAAGATAAGTGACCTGGAAAGGAGAGGAACGCCTGAGCAATGTGACCTCGGGCATGGCCTTAGCAGGGATTGATTAGATCTGCAGCCTCCCTGGGCTATGGTGGAAGGCTTGCCTAAGGCCAGTCTCAGCTTCCCTGGGACCAGAGCCTGCACTGCCTTAGCTTGGACATTAGTTTGAGTGGTGGCATAACATTTCTAGGGTTTACTGCAGCCACCATTCGTCAGTAAGAAAGGCCAGGATTTATTACTAACATAATTAGCAATATTTTTTAATATGTTTATTCACTTTTCTACCTTTTTTGTGGTTAAAAGATATGGTCTAGTTCCCTAAAGCAGAAAATTCTTAAAATAAAATTCGTAACCATTTCTGGAGTTACTTAAGCTTAGAAAACTGCTGCACGTTTACCGGTTTATATGCTGGAAGATGGCCCATTGAAGAATTGAAATGGAAATGTAAACAGAAAGGAGAGGACATGACTGGATGAGAGTGTCGACTGCGGCCAGCCTGGTTTAGATTGCCCTACATCTCTCTTGTGCTGGCGTCTCTGCAGCGACATCTCTTTCCATTGTAAAGTCTCATAGGACCCGTTAGACTCTGCTGAGGTTTGGTTGGGTTTTTTTGTTTGTTTGTTTTCTTTGAGACAGAGTCTCATTCTGTCGCCCAGGCTGGAGTGCAGTGGCACGATCTCAACTCACTGCAGCCACTATCTCCCGGGTTCAAGCAATTCTGCCTCAGCCTCCCGAGTAGCCAGTATTACAGGCGTGCACCAACATGTCTGGCTAATTGTTGTATTTTTAGAAGAGATGGGGTTTCACCATGTTGGCCAGGCTGGTCTTGAACTCCTGGCCTCAAGTGATCCACCTGCCTCAACCTCCCAAAGTGCTGGGATTACACACGTGAGCCACTGTGCCCAGCCATGCTGTCTGAGTTATTTTCAAGAGAGCATCTCTTTGGGAAGTATCTTTGGGGGCTTTACTACAAGCTGAACTTTGGCCAGATCAGAAATGTCCTAAAAGTCAGCAATTCAGCCGAGCGCAGTGGCTCACGCCTGTAATCCCAGCACTTTGGGAGGCTGAGGCAGGTGGATCATGAGGTCAGGAGATCAAGACCATCCTGGCTAACATGGTGAAACCCCATCTCTACTAATAATAAGGACCTGGGCATGGTGGCGGGTGCCTGTAGTCTCAGCTACTTGAGAGGCTGAGGCAGGAGAACTGCTTGAACCCAGAAGGCAGAGGGCGCAGTGAGCCAAGATCACACCACTGCACTCCAGCCTGGGAGACAGAGTGAGACTCTGTCTCAAAAAAAAAAAAAGTGAAAAGGCAACCCACAAAATGGGAGAAAATATTTGCAAATCATATTTGATAAGGGGTTACTATCCAGAGTATATAAAGAATGCCTACAACTCAACAACAAAATAACAAACCCGATTCAGAAATGGCAGTAGACTTGAATGTACATTTCTCCAAAGAAGAGATACAGGCAGCCAAAAAGACACCTGAAAATATGCAGTGTCATTAGCAACTGGGGACATGCACATCAGAAACCCGTGAAATGCCAGTGCATGCCTGCTTGGATCGTGTGATGTAAAAATGGAAAGTAAAAGTTGGTGAGGATGCGGTGAAACTGGAACCCTCATGCATTGCTGGTGGGAATGGAAAAGCGTGCAGTGGCTGTGGATACTGCCAGTTCCTCAGAGTTGAACAGGATTACCACATAACCGAACAATTCTGCTCTTAAGTATGTACTCAAAAGACTTGAAAACAAGGAGTCAAACACTAGATCCTTGCACCAGGATTATTCACAGTAGCCCAAGGGCGGGGATGACTCAGTTGTCCATCCACAGATGAATGGGTAAACAACATGTGGTCTGTCCATACAGTGGAATATTAAAGGAATGGAGCATTGACACACGCTGCAGCATGGATGAACCTTGAAAATATTATGCCAAGTATTTAAACATTTGACTTTGAGGCTGGGCACAGTGGCTCACGCCTATACTCCCAGCACTTTGGGAGGCTGAGGCAGGCGGATCACTTGAGCCCAGGAGTTTGAGGCGAGCTGGGCAACGTGGCAAAAACCATGTCTCTACAAAAAATACAAAAAATAGCCGGGTGTGGTGGCTCACGCCTGTAGTCCCCACTACTTGGGAGGCTGAGGTGTGAGGATCGCTTCAGCCCAGGAGGTAGAGGCTGCAGTGAGCCGAGATCACAGCACCGCACTCCCACCTGAGTGACTGAACAAGACTCTTGTCTCCAAAAAAAAAAAAAAAAATTGACTTTGATATTTAAGGAATCATTAATATTTGGAGTTCTGAGGGTGTTATTGTTATTTTTTAGAGGATGTTTTAAGAGCTACATCTTGAAATATGTATGGATAAATGAAATACCACATTTGTTTCAGAATAATCTGTAGAGGGTTTGGGGGGACTGAGGTCAGATGCACAAACATTTTTGTAAATTAAAAGATTATATGCCCTGGTTTTCATTGTCCATTTCAATGAGGGTAAAATTTTCTGAGTGAGTCTTGACTCGGTGGTTTGCCTGTTGCAGGATCATGTTTTCTTATGTGAAGGAGAAGAACCACAGTCGGACCTGACAGGTGAGCTTGTGTTTTCTTTCCCTTCTCTTGAGTGGCCTCATTCTTTCTGGAAGAGCTGCTGCTGTGTCCCCTGAGAATGAGGGTCTTTCTCTGCACCTTCCAGGCTACCTGATTAAAATAAGCTCGGGTGTGTCCACTGCAGGAGGATTCAGCATTTGAAGAAGGCTGGGATGAAACCTTGGGACTTTGCGGTCTTGCTCATCAGCCTAGGCCCAGGGCCATGGGGTCGTCTCCCAGAAACGGATCTGTGTAGTGAAGGGCAGGCATCCCAAACTTACAGTGAACTCAAGGCCAAGCGCAGAGCTGGCAGAACTAATCGAGAAGAGAGGGGCCCGGGGAGGGGTGGGGGATGGGGAGGCGGGTGTCTCCATGGTGGGTCACCCAGGGGAGCGAGCCACTGCTCAGGCTGAGCAGCAGACTTCGACTCTCCCTGCGGCTCTTCAGCCTGACCGTGGGCATCGGTTTCTGCCTGTGGGTCTCCATTTCCCTTAACTAATGACCAAGATTTGTGGGATTTCATTCACCTTGGAAAAGTCCAGGGTAACAGCCACAGGGCCTGCCTTTGCCTCGCTAAGCCCTCGGCTAGGACACATTTGCTCTCCTCCTCATGGTCACTCTCAGGGAGCTTGAGATGGAAGAAATGGTGTCTAACAAGCAGTATGAAGAAACAATTCACTTAGGAAGAAATCTAGGAGTATTTACAGTAGCAAGCCCCAACTTTATGCCCATTTCAAAACTGCATCTGCTAATTGCAGTGAGTTGTTTTGGTACCAGATGAAAAGCCTGTCTGTATTGTCTTCTCTTTCCCAGTTACAGCGTGAATTTCTTGCAAGTTGCTCTATGACACACTGTTTATTTCCACAGCCTGCCTGTCAGGGTCACGGGTTGCCTCTAATGCGATGGTGTGCTAACTTTGTGTCCCACAGCAGCAACAAGCATCCCAGCTGGAGCACAGCCAGGTGAGAAAGGCAGCGCCAAAGAAGCAGGCCTCGCCAAGGAGCAGGAGCCCACGCCCACAGTCGACAGCCACGAGCCCCGGCTGGGGCCGCGGCCTCGCTCTCACAACAAGGTCCTAAACCCACCGGGAGGCAAATCCAGCATCTCCTTCTACTAAAAGAAGCCACTGCTCCACCCGGAGCCAGACCAGAAACTCAAGAGATAGGGTAGCAATGTTTTCATTTCCTTTTGCCCAAATGAGCGGGGTGGGAAGAGGGTTAGTCGTGTGTGAGCCTGGCTGCTCAGCGTCTCCACGGCCGTCTTGAGAGCTGCCTGGAGACCCGTGCCTTCCAGACGGCTGGGAGGTGCCTCTGTGGGGATGAAATGGGGCACCCCTAACCATCGCTCGTGTGTAGGCCAGGTTTGAGAGGAACTGGAAGGGGGGTGAGGGTGGGGAGGTGGGGCAGGGCATGGTCCTTGGATCAACAGTCTGCCAGCTGACTGGATGTCTAGGAATGACTGAAAGAAACCAAAACAACCTGTCCGCCGCTGCTGTGGAATGGAGGAGGCGTAAGCAGAAACACTAACAGTATATTGCCCTCTTAGCAGAACGGCTTCCATTCTGGAGATCACGGCTGCTAAATCCAGCGTCCCCACTTTGTTTTACCCCCAGCGTATTTGTTCTGCAGTCTTTTCTTGAAACATCTTGATTGCTTTTCCTCGGCAGCTTTCAAAAAACCAAATAGTTGTTATCTGTCTTCTGCTTTATGGAAGATTTTTTTGGTGCCCTGACCCTCTGAAGTGCCCAGTTCCTGCCATCTGAAACCTCGGCCTGATCTGATCTCATGTCAGAGGGCTGGTCTTGGTCCTTTACATGCCAGTTTTGCTTGTGAGTTCTTCCTTTTTCCCTCTTATCAGCCTTAAGTCTAGGCCTCTGTTGTTCTCCAATGAGGTAGACAGTTCCCTTCACAAGCCACAGTTCTTCCCATAAATGAGGCCTACTGACCTCTGCGGGACTTTCCAAATCTATTCAGATACATATGAGTAAGTGGCTTATTTAAGTTCTTCCTGTGTCTGTCTTTATTCCTTAATTGGTTGGTGGAAAGAAGAGATGCTTGGGAACCTTGGGTTCTTAGGTTGGAATTCTTTAATAATATCTAAAAAGCTATTTTTAAATACCAGCTTTACATAAATGATTGTTGACTCTGGTCTGTTTCTGACACCTTTCCAGAAAAAAGTCAGTTGTTCAGGTACACCAAAGAGGAAGAAGAGCTGTGTAGGCCACCCTCTACAAAGCTTTATAGAACCTCTGGATCTAACTCACAAACAAGCTTCCGCAAGAGACTACAGACCTTAGGCCAGGAGATGAAAGAGTTCAGTAGCAAAGTCACACCTGTCCAATTCCCTGAGCTTTGCTCACTCAGCTAATGGGATGGCAAAGGTGGTGTTGCTTTCATCTTCAGGCAGAAGCCCCTCCCCATCTCCCTAAAGGGCTGCAAGCTCAGTTCTCATGCTCTCCTTGGGTGGGCATCTGTTAACAGAGGAGAATGTCTGGGTGGTGGCAGCTTTGCTCTGAGTGCCTACAAAGCTAATGCTTGGTGCTAGAAACATCATCATTATTAAACTTTAGAAAAGCAGCAGCCATGTCCAGTGAGGCTCACGCTGCCTCAGTGCTTAAGTGCCTGCAGACGCTGCCTGCCAAGCTCCCCTTCCTACACCTGGCACGCTGAGGGGTCTGCACAAGGCTTTGTCAACCAAAGACAGCTCCCCCTTTTGATTGCCTGTAGACTTTGGAGCCAAGAAACACTCTGCGTGACTCTGCATACACCTCACGTGGTTTAGCTTCAAAGTCATTGATGCAACTTAAAAGGAAACAGTTTAATGCTGGAAATGAACTACCATTTATAACTTTTTTTTTTAATTGAGAAAATGATTCACGAATTCCAAATCAGATTGCCAGGAAGAAATAGGACATGACCGTACTGGGATCTGTGATTCTCCCAGCCCCTGCTGTCCACTAGGTGAGAGGAAAAACTCTTTACTTCTGCCCCTGGCAGGGACTTCTGGGTGATGGGAGAAACCAGAGATGGGAATGAGGAAAATATGAACTTTAGCAGAAGCCTCTGGGCAGCTGTGACGGAGCCCCTGACGTTACTTTTCTCGCATCTGTCCCGCCTTTCCCTCTGCGAGGCTGTGGGGCGGGATTCAGAGTGCTTAGTCTGGTCACTGGGAGAAGAGGAGTTCCTGCACATGCAAGTCCTGCTCTGTGGCTGTCATTTGCATTTGGGAGGTGTTCTGTACGTCTGTATGTTGGGGACTGCCTGTATTTGGAAGGTTTAAAAACCTAGCATCCTGTTCTCACCCTCTAAGCTGCATTGAGAAATGACTTGTCTCTGTATTTGTATTAAGCCTTAACACTTTTCTTAAGTGCATTCGGTGCCAACATTTTTCTAGAGCTATACCAAAACAAAAAGCCTGTACTCACATCACAATGTCATTTTGATAGGAGCGTTTTGTTATTTTTACAAGGCAGAATGGGGTGTAACAGTTGAATTAAACTTAGCAATCATGTGCTCAGAGCCTTTGCTGTCAGTTGCGTGTGTCCCTTACAGTCCCTTCCCCCACAGCTCTTCTTGCTGAAAGGGTTTGCCTGTTTGTTTTGTTGTTTTGCATTTAGCCAGAGGATGCCAAAATTAATCTTCTCAAAGCTTTGAGTACAATAATTGGGGGAATAAGCCAGTTTTGTTTTCTGTTTCTGTAACTTAAGTGAAGGGTTTTTTTCCCCTTGTATACCACTTGTCCTAACATATCCTTAAAGTGTTGAACCTGCCTCTGGCCTGGCTTGCGATGCGTAGGTGAGGAGAAGCAGAGAGCTTGTCATGTTCAAGTCCTGTCAAGAAAACAGGTGGGCATGGTGGCTCGGGCCTCTAGTCTTTGGGAGGCCAGGGTGGGAGGATTACTTGAGCTCAGGAGTTTGAGACCAGCCTAGACAACATACTGGGACCCTGTCTCTACAAAAAAACTTTTTAAAATTAGCCGGGTGTGGTGGTACATGCCTGTAGTCCCAGCTACTCTGGAGGCGGAGTGAGACAGGAGGATCACTTGAGACCAGGAGGTTGAGGCTGTAGTGAGTGATGATCATGCCACTGTACTTCAGCCTGGACCACAGAGCAAGACCCTGTGTCAAAAAAAGAAAAAAAAAATTGAGTTTCTTTCCTTCTGATGTATTAGCTGTTTTCATATGTCGTCAGACATACTTAATATCCTTACAGGCATTATGTGGATTCAGGGTAAACGTCTCAGACTGTGAGCCTGAGAGTCCCTCTCTAGAAGGCTCCACACCATTCTGCCTGCTAGATCGGGGCCAGATGAGATTAAAGTCAACGCTTGAGAAAGAAAACCAACATGCATTAACTGAAACACCATTTCCACTTGTTCATCTACAGGGTGTAGAGCGAATTCCAAGAACCCGGCTAGGCAATGACACACTAAGTTTCCTATTTCTAGCGGCTGCCAAAGCCATCAGCAAGCATGGAAACCTCTGAGAGTCTCAACTCCTCTGTCTCCAGAGGCCTGGCACTGGCCAAGTCTAGAAGGATGCAGGGTGGCGCCACCTGGTACAGGGTGAGGGTGTGAAGAACAGACCTTGAACGGTTGCCACCTCAAGCCCTGTGCCTTGTCCAGGAATACACAGGCTCTTTTGATGGCAGATAACTTTGCCATATGATCTTTGTGGTGTGCCCTGTGAGCGTGTAGATGCCTCCTCCCGTGCTGGCTGCTTAATTTCTTCTGCGCTCATAATCCTTACCATCTTGAAGATCATCATTGAAATATTCCTGTTTTATGTGTGGCTACAAAGTGCTATCTAAAGATGCTCTCTAAAACTCAACTCACGAAGATGAGAGGAACATCACAGGGAACTGTGTGACTTCTTAGCAGGCATTAGGGCAGATACTTAGAAATTAAAGCTGAATTTTAGAAACTTACATCTTACATTTTACAAGCCTATCTTACATTTTAAGGTCTTTTAATGAGAAAAAGTTGCATCCCAAATAATATTTCCAAATCTGAAAGGAAGTCAACTCCTCTATTACTAGAAGTTCTTTCTTTTTTTTTTAGACAGAGCCATTCTGTCACCCAGGCTGGAGTGCAGTGGCACAATCTCTGCTCACTGCAGCCTCAACCTCCCAGGCTCAAGTGATCCTCTCACCTCAGCCTCCCAAGTAGCTGGGACTGCGGGCATGCACCACCACGCCTGGCTGATTATTACTATTTTTTATTTTTATTTTTGGTAGAGTCTGGGTTTCACCTCCTCGGCCTCCCAAAGTGCTGGGATTACAGGTGTGAGCCACTGTGCCCAGCTGTAAGAGGTTCTGATTCAGCACCGCCTTTCAGGAGCAGGCCAGCTGTATGATTCCATAAGCGTCGAGAATTACCCAGCATATCATCTTGTTATAATTTCATTGTTGTAACCAACTTCAAGTAACAAATCTGCCCAATCATGGTAGTGATAATTAATCAGTTGAGTTGATGGCCGAGTCTGTTGGCCTCTCCCTGTGGTAGCAGTGCTCCTAGTGTGCTACCTCAGGAATTCAAAGGGCTCAGATTTCTCAAAGGTATAAAGCAGAAGCTTTAAACATCCCCCAGAATGCAAGCTTGCTCTAACTTACTCACCAGGAAGGATTATAGATTACATCTGTTTGCCCAGCCTTGTCATTTTCACTTTATAGAACCTCACAACTCTCCATAGCCTTTATTGCACGTTATTTGCTGGAGATGGTGCCATGTGCCTTTCATGGATTAGCTGACATTCCTAATGAGCTGGATATTTTAGGCTGTTTTGCAGGCTTAGAAATTGAGATTTGGGGCCAGGTGCGGTGGCTCACGCCTGTAATCCCAACACTAGGAGGCTGAGGCGGGTGGATCACCTGAGGTTGAGTTTGAGACCGGCCTGACCAGTATGGTAAAACCCCGTCTCTACTAAAAATTAGAAAAATTAGCTGGGTGTGGTGGCACGCACCTATAGTCCCAGGTACTCGGGAGGCCGAGGCAGGAGAATGGCTTGAACCTGGGAGGTGGAGGTACCAGTGAGCTGAGATGGCGCCACTGCACTCTAGCCTGGGCAACAAAGTGAGACTCCATCTCAGGAAAAAAAAAAAGAAATGGAGATTTGGCAAAATTAAGTCACTTGGGATCCCAGGAAATTGGAATCTGAGACTGAAACCTCTTAGTGGGATGGTTGAACGTCTATACGGCAAATTACGTTGCAAGGAGAAAATGTGAAAACACAATAGGGCCTGGCATGGTGGCTGACACCTATCTAAGCACTTTGGGAGGCCAAGGGGAGGACCGCTTGAGGCCAGGGGTTCAAGACCAGCCAGGGTAACATAGTGAGACCTCCTCTACAAAAATGTTTTTGAAATTGGCCCAGCAGTGGTGGTGCACACCTGTAGACCCAACTACTTAGGAGGCTGAGGTAGGATCACTTGAGCCTAAGAGTTCAAGTGAGCCCTGATCATGCCAGTGCCTCCAGCCTGAGCAGCAGAGTGAGACCCTGCCTCTAAAAACTGAACCAAAAAAATTCAGTAGGGTGTCAGCTACGGGAGTTACTGTTCAGGTGCAATCAGGTTAGGATGAGAGGATCTGAACTGATGAGCATTTCAGTGGGTGAAAAACGGTAAGTGGCCATTCCTATTAGCATTAAGCAGTCACTGATGTGGTTTCATCAGAATTCACAATACATCTGTGGCTCCCAGTTTCAAAGTCTTGGGTTCATGGTGTCCCCCTGCCCAGCAAAATAAAGTGCAAATCTTACGGAGCAACACATTTTCAGTTCAGGCCTCAAGCACTTCCAGAGACAAAAGTCCAGGGGACAGTAGCTCAGAACGGGGGAAAGGGGAGCCTGAGCCAAGAGTCAACCAGGATGACACGCAGAATCAGACCTGCAAAGGCTGCAGATACTGTAGTTATGAGGCACACACACAAAGCTTAAAGATAAATACGTGGTTGGAAGTATAAGAGCCTATCAAAACTGCTAGAATATAAGAAATCAAATAGGACAAAAATAGAATAATTGGCTGGGTGCAGTGGCTCACGCCTGTAATCCCCGCACTCTGGGAGGCCAAGGGAGACGGGTGAATCACTTGAGGTCAGCAGTTCGAGACCAGCCTGGCCAACATGGTGAAACCCTGTCTCTACTAAAAAAAAAAAAAAAAAAAAAAAAGATTCAGGCGTTAATGGCGCGTCGGTAGTCCCAGCTACTCAGGAGGCTGAGGCACGAGAATCGCTTGGACCCAGGAGGCGAAGGTTACAGTGAGCCGAGATCGTGCCATTGCATTCCAGCCTGGGCGACAAGAGCGAAACACCGTCTCAAAAAAAAAAATCGCTGAAATTAATAACCCAATGGATGGGTTAAACAGATTGCACATAGCTGAAAAGAAACCGAAAATCTGGCCGGGCGCGGTGGCTCTCGCCTGTCATCCCAACACTCTGGGAGGTCGAGGCGGGCGGATCACTTGAGACCAGCCTGGCCAACATGGCGAAACCCCGTCTCTAAAATACCAAATACTAAAAGTACAAAATTAGCTGGTCTGTAATCCCAGCTACTCCGGAGGCTGAGGCAGGAGAATCACTTGAACCCGGAAGGCGGAGGTTGCAGTGAGCCGGGATCGCGCCACTGCACTCCAGCCTGGGGGACAGAGCGAAACTCCATCTCAAAAAAAAAAAAAAAAACACGAAAATCTGAAGCAGTCACACAGTGCGTTAGGGACACGTGGGCGAAAGGAAGGAGGCCACGCTGCTGGGTTTCAGGATGAGATGGGCGGTGAGGGTGCATTCACAGAATCCCGGGGGGAGCCAGCTGACTGCGGAAGGCACTAGGAGAGGGGAGGCACTGGGAAGGGAGGCGCTGGGCGCGGACTGAGCGGGGCGCAGTGCTGTAGGGAACGCAGGCTCATCAGGGCGGCCGGGGTGGAGACGCAGGCGCTGAGCCTTCACCTAAAGCCGCCGGCGTGTGCAGAGCCCGGAGATGCGACCGAGGTCACCGAAAGCCCAGGGTGGCGGAGACGTGCTCAAGGTACCGCGCGCTGGGGATACCGACCACCGCCGCCCCGCGGATCCCACCATCCTGGAGAACATCTCCCTCTGCCCTCCTCAGCCAAGCTTCCGGCCCGAAGCCCGGCTTCCTCTGACGTCACGGCCCCTGCGCCCCCTGGCGTCGCGGCTGCGGCTGGGCGCGCGGGCACCGCCCCCTCTGGCTGGAGGGCGGGACTTCCGGCGATTGAGTGACGGGCGCTTCCTCGGCAGCAGCGGCGGCGGCTGAGCCCTGAGGCGACAGCAGCTGCGGGAGGCGACGGGCCGCGGCCTGCGGGACCTGAGGCAGCCGGGGAGGGCCGGGCGCGCCGGCCAGATAGCGAGCCGCGCTGGCGGCGGCGGTGGCCGCGATGATGGAGATCCAGATGGACGAGGGCGGCGGCGTGGTGGTGTACCAGGACGACTACTGCTCCGGCTCTGTGATGTCGGAGCGGGTGTCGGGCCTGGCGGGCTCCATCTACCGCGAGTTCGAGCGCCTCATCCACTGCTACGACGAGGAGGTGGTCAAGGAGCTCATGCCTCTGGTGGTGAACGTGCTGGAGAACCTAGACTCGGTGCTCAGCGAGAACCAGGAGCACGAGGTGGAGCTGGAGCTGCTGCGCGAGGACAACGAGCAGCTGCTCACCCAGTACGAGCGCGAGAAGGCGCTGCGCAGGCAGGCGGAGGAGGTGCGTGGGCCGCGGGACCCGCCCGCATCCCCGTCGCGGACCCCCAGCCAGCCCCGGGTCCGGGACCCACACCTGTCCCGACCTCAGACCTCGCCCCGGCGCCCCGGACCCCCAGACCCCGCCCCGAGACCCGCCTGGACCCCCATCCCCCTCCCCGGGACTTCCCCACCCCCTGTGCCCGCCGTGAGACACCTCCCTAGAGCACCCCCCGCCTGCCCCGGGACCCCACCCCGATCCCCGGGGACCCCCTTTTCCGCCCAGGCCTGGGCCCTGGCCCCCTCCTCCGGGCCCCCAGCCCTGAACGCTCAGCCCCAAACCCGATGTGCCTGGCATCATCCCCGAGAGCTCAGCCTCAAAGCCAGGCCTCACTCTCCCCTCCCCACCCACCTCTGCATGCCAATTCCCTTTGCTTTCGTGCGTGTGTTCAGTCAAAACCGTTTCCCGACCCCAAGTGCTACCTCTGTCGGCTGCCATTCTAAACCCACCTGGAAAAGGAATGTTTGGTGTTCTTAGGGTGCTGCAGCCGTCTGTTGATGTTGGAGACCTTGCCTTGTCCCTAAGCCCGCATTTTGAAGGTCTGTGACATGGGTGAATTGGGTGGTTGATGTAAACACAGAACAAGGCCGCAGGCGGGCTGCTCCTCTGTCAGCAGAAGGAACGCTCGAGTTCTGGAGGTGATCTCTTTGCCCCTTGGTGCCTTGCTTGGCGAGATTGTTAGCTGATGTAGGCAGGGCTGAGAAACCACTCTGGCTTCTGAGGAGTTAAAAGTCTGAGTTGGAAGCGTTTAATTCTGTACTAGGATGTCTCCATAACCTGGAAATCGCTTATTTGTGAAGCAGTTACAAGAGCCGTGCCCTGTGGGGAGCTCCACTTCGCTACCTTCATTCACCATCAGATACTGAGCTCGGCCTGCCTGCGTGTGGGCCCAGAGCCTCGCCCTTTGTGGGAAACAGGTTCAGGGAGGCTGGTTCCCATCCCTACTTTGCCTCTGTGACCTTGGCCTGTCGACTGCCTGGGGTTTGATTTTCCATCAAAGGAGTGAATTGCACTAGGCCGATCTCTAAGCCCAGAAATTGCCTCATTCTAGGAGTTAGGTAATGCTGTTTGACTTATGAATAGACGTGTCTTAGGAAATGAGCTTCAATTCCTTTTCAATTAATTTGGATTAACACATTCTTGACTTTAATAGGAAAATAAAAGATGGTGTCAGTATTTTGGCTTTTTCTGAAACCAAGGTGATTTATGGCCTAGTTTGATTTAAAGCGTGTTTATAAAAATAATAACAGTATGTTATATCATTCCTCCTTTACTGCGGTTTCTATTGCGTTTGGGTCATGTCTGTCGGGAGGCGGTTGTGTGTTGATTGGAATGCCGCGGTTCCAGCAAAACTGAGTTAAAGTTCTCAACCTAAGGGAACGCAAGGGTTCATGGATTTTGGAGCTCAGGGTGACTGTAGGCATTTTACTGGGAAGGAAACTTGTCCCAAGAAGTGGAGGGGCTGAACCAAGGTCACCCACCCCAGAAGTGCCCAGCCAGGATGCAGAGTGAACCCGACGCTGGCCTGGGTGCTTGCTTCCATGTCAGGCAGCTGCAGGCACCGGAGGGTTGCTCCCCAGAAGCCTGGAGTGCCAGGGCTCCCCTCGCTCAGCTGTGGAGCTGTGGTTGCCCTGCTCTGCTGGGCACTGCCCTCCACTTCTCTCCCACACTCAGTGGCCTGACCTAGATTTCAGGTGGGTTTCTTTTCTTTCACCTTGTACCTATGTGGTCAGTATAGTGGACGAGAAGGAACTGACAGGAGAAAATCAAGATGGACAACGTTAAGGCTAGAAATTATAACCTTGCCGCTTAAAAATGAGCTCTGCATGGGATAGGCGCTGCCCAGCTCTGTGCGGTTCACATGTAAGCTGCCGTGAGTGCATCTGCCCTCCCCCAGGGCTCCCGCTGGACTGAGCTGGCGGGTGTGCTTGCGGTTTGCAAAGCTATCGCCTTTAGTCTGAGACCCACCATTGCCCCAGCTCTTTAGAGAAGCTGCAGGGAGAGCTTCGGAGCGGAGCCCTGAAGCCAACCAATGCTTGGCCAGCATGGAGGCTGTGATTAAACGCTAATAGTGCGCCCTTGGAAAGACCTGAGGGCCTTACAACTAAGGAAAAGGGCTCGATGCTGTCAACATTTGGCATGCCTCCTCCTCTACTGAATCAAGCAGACCTTCATTTCCAGCTTTGTAGACCATTGCGCCCCGTGGGTCAGCGTCTTGTCTAGGCAGGGACTTGTGATCACATAGACGTGTGTCTGATAAGAGGGCAGCGGGACGTCACTCGCTGCAGGCATGTCTTGTTGCAGAGGAGCTCCTGGGTGAGCTGTCAGCAGAAGCTCCGTCCCCAGCCACTCAGCTCAAGAAGGCTTAGTCAGAGCTGAGTAACCTGAGCCACTGCAGCCTCTGAGCAGACAGAATCTGCAGGGTTTTGAAAAAGCCTGAGCAGAGCAGACATCCCTGTTCCCATCTTCTTGCCGGTAATAACCACAGTGATTCCCAGTGTGCTCTGAGACCAGGCAGCTGGGTGTATGGGAGTGACGGGAGCTAGAGAGGGTGGGGTCTCCCGAGAGAGTGACCCAAGCCGTGGAGTCTGCAGACCCCAGCCTGAGTGTCAGCCCGGCCCTCAGGAGCCATACACCCTGGGTCCATCCTCTTCCCCTCGCTGGGCTGCAGTGGCCGCGGACTTCGCAAGTCAGTTTCATCTCAAGATCCAAGCACCATCACTGGCTGTTGGTTGCCTGGAGAACTGTGGGCAGGCAGATGTAGCAGAGTCAGGGCAGAGCCCTTGACGGGTTCTCAGGGCCACCGTGGACGGCAGGCACCGGACATTGCTGTCCACCTACCAGACAGTGCAGTTTCTGGTTGTGCAGTTTCTGTTACAAAGTTTTTTAAATCCCTCAAGTTCTTTCTCAGTGGAAAAGAAGGTGGGAAACGGCAGCCGAACGGGGTGGGGGCTGGCGAGGAGCAGATGCTGCCTCCACATGCGCCATCCGGTGCAGCTCCAGAGGAGGCTGTGCAGAGCCACCACGTTTGCCGTGCTTACCCGGGCAGCAAAGAGCCCTTAGCCCGTAGTGATCAACCGCTTAGCTCACAAGAGGAGAAATAAGGTGTGAGCGATGACATGTGAGTATTAGGAGTCATTATTTGCCTTAAAATCTTCTTAACCCTAAAGAAACTGCTGCTGGTAACAGCCCCCAGGCTCATGGCGGCAGCTGGAGCGGGTGTTCTCTCAACAAGACCAGATCATGATGTTTGCTGATCATTCAGCATTTGATGCTATGTAAGGAAAGGATGCAAGGAAAGACAGTTTTATCCAAAACTTACTTTTTCCTAGTTAAATAAAAGTTATCAGCCGGGCACAGTGGCTCACATCTGTAATCCCAGCACTTTGGGAGGCTGAGGCAGGCAAGAGATGAGGTCTCACCATGTTGCCCAGGCTGGTCTCAAACTCCTGGACTCAAGCAATCCTCCCACCTCAGCTTCCCAACATTTGACATTGAACTCCTGACCTCCTCATCTCAGGTCAGGAGTTCGAGACTAGCCTGGCCAACCTGGCAAAACCCCGTCCCTACTAAAAAAAACAAAAGAAAAAAAAATTAACCGGATGTGGTGGCGGCGCCTGCAGTCCCAGCTACTCGGGAGGCTGAGGCAGGAGAATCACTTGAACCTGGGAGGAGGATGTTCCGGTGAACTGAGATCACACCACTGCACTCCAGCCTGGGCGACAAGAGTGAGACTCTGTCTCTAAATAAATAAATAAATAAATTTCATTCATTTCCTAGAGTATTTGGGCAGGATTCAGCTGGAGAAAACAAATACCATCATCCTGCTCTACAGAGATGATCAGTCTGCCATTTTTTCCTCTTTTTTTTTTCTGCCTCCGCCCCAGATGATCTGCAGGAAGTTTTTTCCATAAATGAATTAAGATGCATCAGGAATTTTTATTCTTGTTTTTCATATGACGAATAGTAAATTCACCACTGCTTGGCCAGAGTGTGTGATTTCTTCTCCTGCCGTGTTATGATATTAAGAACAGTTTTTTTAAAAATGTTTTTTAGGCCGGGCGCGGTGGCTCAAGACTGTAATCCCAGCACTTTGGGAGGCCGAGACGGGTGGATCACGAGGTCAGGAGATCGAGACCATCCTGGCTAACACGGTGAAACCCCGTCTCTACTAAAAAATACAAAAAAGTAGCCAGGCGAGGTGGCGGGCGCCTGTAGTCCCAGCTACTCGGGAGGCTGAGGCAGGAGAATGGCGTGAACCCGGGAGGCGGAGCTTGCAGTGAGCTGAGATCGCGCCACTGCACTCCAGCCTGGGCGACAGAGCGAGACTCCGTCTCAAAAAAATAAAAATAAAAATAAAAATGTTTTTAAAATGAAGCTATCAAAATGGGGCCGCCAGAGCTGCCTTTCCTAGGTGCCTCTGAAAGCTGGTCTGGTGTAGCAGCACCACTCACCAGGAGTACAGCAGTCTCCCTAAAAGTGGAACAAATACTTGTAGGAACCATGGAGAAGGAGGTACCTGCTAGCCAGAGGGAACACGGGACAGAGGCCAAAGTGGCCTGGAGTCTGCTGGGCGCAGCCTGCCCCTCTGCCCCTCTGCTGCGGGAGCTCCTGGACCACACTGGCAGCAGTCAGACGGGGCCAAGAGCTGAGAGAAGTCAGTTCTTCCAAAATTAAGATTTCTAAATGAAATATCTGTTTGAATTTTAAGTTTTTAAAAACTGTTTTGAAATAATGTCCAGAAAGGTTGCAGAATTAACACTCCTCACCCAGCGTCCCAAGTGCGGGCGTCTTCCCACACTGCTTTCTCTGGCTGTGTGAGGGGCTCAGGGGTCCCTGTGTTCTTGTTGTGTCCTATGTTCTGCGGTGGCCCTTCATTCTCTGCTCTTTGTGACCTTGACCATTGCGTCAGTCACTTTGCAGCTGTGCGTCGGTCTGGCTGATGGGCCCTGGGGACCAGACATGGGGCACGTCCTCAGGCCTCAGCAGGAAGACCCATGGCGTGCAGAGCCTGCTAGATCCTTAATCTGTGCCAGATGGGCATGAGGTGAGGGGCACATGATTTTTGGATGGGTCCCTTTCCCCAGGTTCCCATTTATTATCAGGGCGGGAGGATGAGCTATTAGTGCATGAAAATCACTGCAGAAGATCGCCAGGAGCTGCATGGAGTGCCGGCTCTCTGGACTTGTTTTCCTTTGCTCTGTTGAAAGTTGGGCTCCCAAAGCCAGGCGCAGTGGCTCACGCCTGTAATCCCAACACTTTGAAAGGCTGAGGCGGGTGGATCATGAGGTCAGGAGTTTGAGACCAGCCTGGCCAGTATGGTGAAACCCCGTTTCTACTAAAAATACAAAAATTAGCTGGGTGTGGTGGTGCACGCCTGTAATCCCAGCTACTTGGAAGGCTAAGGCAGGAGAATCGCTTGAACACAGGAGGCGGAGGTTGCAGTGAGCCGAGATCGCAATGCCACTGCACTCCAGCCTGGGCAATAGAGGGAGACTCCGTCTCAAAAAAAGAAAGAAAGTTGGGGTCCCGAGCTCCCCTTGTCACCCTGAGTGTCCATCTGCCACTAGGTCCTGCTGTTCTTTTGGCCTCAGGAGTTCTTTAATGCCCCCACTTTTCATCTCCTTTGCTGCTTTCTGCTTCCAGTCACCACCATCCCAGGGTCTCCTGGCCACTCCCACCCCCGCCACTTCGCCAGCCCAGAGAACCCTCATAAAGCATAGCTGGTCTCTGAGTGCTACGCTGGATTCCAGGCAGGGGCGTTAGCTGATTGCTCTCCTGAGGCAGACTGGACGTCTCAGACGCCGATAACATGAGGGGATCTGAGTGACAAGGTGGGCCAGGACACTGGGTGGACAGAGTGAGGCTGTCTCCCCCAGGTGATCCCCCACCCGGCCCACCTGTCACCAGCCTCACCTGCCTCTGGTCTTCTGGCCGCCCCCCGTCCTGCAGACCTGCAGCTCCTGCCAGCTAGACCACCTCCCCCCACCCCACTCTCGGGGTTTACCTGGCCACTTCCCGTCCCTGCCTGATTTGCTGGTGTCTGCCTCCCCAGTGCACCTGCAGAGAAGCCCCCATCACCCACCCTGCCCGCCCCTGCCTGGGGAACTGGCACAACTTCCACAACTTAAGCCGTTCCCTGCCAACAAGGGGCCGGCACCCTCTGGTTCATTCAGCCTGAGCCTGTTGTTTCTCTCGGCACACCCGGAGATGCTGGTCATCTGTGTGTGTGGATAAGGGGAAGCCGGCTTCCCCTGCCTCTGCGCACATCTCACCGAACTGTGCAGTTCCTGAAGGTCAAGAACTGTCTCTTCGGAGCAGCCTTTCTGTCTGACAGAACATTCTGGGATGATGGAAATGTTGTATTTGGTGCTGTCTACTTCAGTAGCTGCTGGCCACATAGGGCCATTGAGCATTTTAGGTGTGACTCATGGAACTGACGAACTGGGTTTTTAGTTGTATTTACTTATTTTAGAGATGAGATCTTGCCATGTTGCCCAGGCTGGTATCAAACTCCTGGACCAAAGCAATCATCCCACCTCAGCCTCCCGATTAGCTGGGACTACAGGCTCATGCCACCATGCCCGGCTGTGTTTTATTTTAATTAATGTAAACATGTGGCCAAGGCTTCCATACCGGACAGTGCGGCTGTGGGCAGTCTAGCTGAGCTGCCTGCGCGTAAGGGCAGATGGTGAGTTACTCAGCTTCATGCAAGAAAGGTAGATGCTTAAAGGGTGGGTTTGTTTCCTGTTTAATGAACATTTTCCAGAAAGTGGGGGGATCCCGTAGCAGTGGGTTTCAGATACAGGAGACCAGACAGGAGAAAATATTGTGAGATGGGAAAGTGGATGCCAGCAACAGGAAACAGCAGAGAGGGGCTGAAGTTCTCGAAAGGCCAAGAAGAGCCTGGTGGGAAATCGGTCTTACCTCAGAACTGCCTGTGCTCAGGGCACAGGATCGACTTTTTCGCCTTGGGCTGCTTTTTCTTTTCTTTCTGTGGGTGAGAATTTTATTGCAGTATCATTGATATACCCTGAACTGTACATACTTAAGGAGTACAATTTGATGAGTTTTGAAATATGTATGAACACCTGAAGCCATCCCTGCAGTCCAAGCAGTGTAGATGCCCAGACCCCAGAGTTCCCTGTGCCCTGTGTAACCCCCCTCTGACCCCTCCTTGCCCCACCTGTCCCCAGGTAACCACTGATCTGCCTTCTGTCACTGTAGGTTGATTTGCATTTTCTTTTTTTTTTTTTTTTTTTTTTTTGAGACAGAGTCTTGCTTTGTCGCCCAGGCTGGGGTGCAGTGGCCGGATCTCAGCTCACTGCAAGCTCCGCCTCCCGGGTTTAGACCATTCTCCTGCCTCAGCCTCCCGAGTAGCTGGGACTACAGGCGCCCGCCACCTCGCCCGGCTAGTTTTTTTTTTTGTATTTTTTAGTAGAGACGGGGTTTCACCGTGTTAGCCAGGATGGTCTCGATCTCCTGACCTCGTGATCCGCCCGTCTCGGCCTCCCAAAGTGCTGGGATTACAGGCTTGAGCCACCGCGCCCGGCCTGATTTGCATTTTCTAGAGCTTTGCATAATGGCCTCCTGCAGTGCATACATGGTTTCCTATGACCTCCTCCACTCAGTACAGTGATTCGGGGACTCACCCAGACCGTGTGTCCTTTCTCCATGACCAAGCAGGGTCCCAGCAGTGCTGTTTGTCCATCCGCCTGCCTGCAGGGGAGCTGGGCGGCTTGCTTTTACGTAACCTTCACACGTGAGCGGTTTGTAAGCCCGCTCACCCCGGGGCAGGGTGTTGGGCCAAGCACTGCTCGGGATAGGCTGGCGGTGAAACCCAGAGGCTAGAATCTGCTTATGAGGGGGATGAGTCTTTGCGGAGACCCTTAGAGCCCAAAACATCATTACCCTGTTGCATTTTTTTTTGAGCCACTGTTAGGGCAAGAGATCCGGGGCATGCCACGTGAAATGCGACAGGGCCTTTCCTCAAGATGGCTCCTCTGTGCGGTGGGTTTCCCACACAGGGCCTAAGGCATTTCGATTCTTGTTATCAACAACCAGATTCAAAACTTGCCTTTCGTTTAAGTTTCTGGGTGCCCTTTCCTCCCCAGGCCTCTGGGGAGTTTTGGGCCCCTGTTCCCTAACCTTTCCCCAGCCAGCCTTCCCATCACCTTTCCTTCTCCCCAGGAAATGAATTCCCAGATAAATGCACAGTCCCAGTGAGCCCTTGCACAGGTGTGTCTCTACGTCCCTGCCTGAGGTTAGAGCATTCATGTTTTGAGAGCAAGGACCCTTTGTCTACTGAGAAGAGCGAACTGAGGCACGGTTAGCAGGCCCCCCGTTCAGTGCAACCAGAGGGAGTCAGAGGCTGGGGCTGGTTAGGAAGTTTCAGAAGCCAGTGTAAACTCCTAAGAATGCGCCCAGAGAATAAAAGTTTACTTGAGAATAATTTTTCCCAGGGAGATATTTCATAGGATGGGACATTTAAGTTGGGTTTTAGTTTTATCTTCATTTTTCTTCCGCTGGTACCAACCATATAAATTTATATATATATCTGTATATGTGTATGTATATATATCCCAATACAAATGTATATGTACTAGTAAGACAGATGGGGAAATATATATATACATTTCCCCATCTGTCTTACCCATTCTTGAAAATCAGTGTGTATTCAACTAGTTGGGATTTGTTTCATGTGGACGCTGAACCGAGCAGTCCCTTTCACAGAAACGTGAGGAAGCCTTGCTTTTCAACCTGATTTTTGGATTCCCGAGCTGGTGTCCGGATCTCTCCGCCCCACATGTAACACCTGAATGAAGAAATGTCCTTCCCTCCACCCGTGTGCCGTCCAGCAGGCTTCGGGGGCAGCTTTGTAACTCCAGGGCCACCCCCTGCACGTCCTCTCTCTGCGTTTTAGATCTGGGTGGCCGGGCAGTTGTGGGAAATGGAAGGAGCTCCGACTGCCCCCTGCCAGCCCTGGGTAACCACAGCCATGCAAGGTCCCTGCCTGTACCTGGGAACTAGCTGTGAAGGGCATCCGCCAGGGATGTGCCCAGTGCCCAACTGTTTGCCTGCTTAAGATAAAAGACCAAAAAGTGGCCGGGCGCGGTGGCTCACGCCTGTAATCCCAGCACTTTGGGAGGCCGAGACGGGCGGATCACGAGGTCAGGAGATCGAGACCATCCTGGCTAACACGGTGAAACCCCGTCTCTACTAAAAAATACAAAAAACTAGCCGGGCGAAGTGGCGGGTGCCTGTAGTCCCAGCTACTCGGGAGGCTGAGGCAGGAGAATGGCGTGAACCCGGGAGGCGGAGCTTGCAGTGAGCTGAGATCCGGCCACTGCACTCCAGCCTGGGTGACAGAGCGAGACTCCGTCTCAAAAAAAAAAAAAAAAAAAAAAAAGACCAAAAATGAGCCTTTTTCCTTGGAAATTCATACTGCCCCCTCATTCCCAGGGAAGGAAACAAATTGATCGGTATTGCAGAAGAACGAGATCTTTGATTCGTGTCGACATTCGTTTCTAACCAACCAGCCAGAGCTGAATTGTTTCTCGCTGGTGAGCCTGGCCTAACGGACATATGAGAGGGGAGGTTTGGATTTTTTGTTTTTATTTATTTATTTATTTATTGAGACGTAGTCTCGATCTGTTGCTCAGGCTGGATTGTAGTGGCACGATCTCGGCTCACTGCAACCTCCGCCCTCCAGGTTCAAGCAATTCTCCTGCCTCAGCCTCCGGAATACCTGGGATTACAGGCGCCCGCCACCACACCCGGCTAATTTTTTATATTTTTGACAGAGATGGGGTTTCACCATGTTCACCAGGCTGGTCTTGAACTGCTGACTTCAGGTGATCTGCCCACCTCAGCCTCCCAAAGTGCTGGGATTACAGGCATGAGCCACTGCACCGGCTGTTGGATTTAATGTGTTACTTTACTCACCAGGAAAGTGTCCATGAGTTGTGAAAGTTACCAAAAGCCTGTTGATCGCCCTGTGAAAGAACTTACCTGGCCATTGCTCTGACATTCTGAGTCCAGAATATTGTCGTCTTGATTTTATATTTGACATGAAAAGTCAGTCACTGTGTAACTTTGTTTACATATAAAAGGAAGGATGATCTCATTCTATGGAATACTAAAATACCTGACTTGGATTACTAGATTTTGGAAGACCCTATGCTCTCAGGTCATTTCTTTTTTTTTTTTTTTTTTTTTTTTGAGACAGTCTCCCTCTGTCATGCAATGGCGCGATCTCCGCTCACTGCAACCTTCGCCTCCCAGGTTCAAACGATTCTCCTGCCTCACCTCCTTAGCTGGGATTACAGGTGTGCACCACTATGCCCGGCTAATTTTGGTATTTTTAGTAGAGACGGGGTTTCACCTTGTTGGTCAGGCTCGTCTCGAACTCCTGACCTCGTGATCCGCCCACCTTGGCCTCCCAAAGGGCTTGGATTACAGGAGTGAGCCACTGTGCCCGTTTATTTCAATATGTATCTTGACATTCACCAAGAATGCTAGGCACGGTGGCTCATGCCTATAATCCCAGCACTTTGGGAAGCTGAGGTGGATGAATGACCTGAGGTTAGGAGTTTGAGACCAGCCTGGCCAACATGGCAAAACCCCGTCTCTACTAAAAATACAAAAATTAGCCAGGTGTGACTGGGCGCAGTGGCCCACACCTGTAATCCCAGCACTTTGGGAGGCTGAGGCAGGCAGATCACGAGATCAAGGAGATCGAGACTATCCTGGCTAACACAGTGGAGCCCCATCTCTACTAAAAATACAAAAAAATTAGCCAGGTGTGGTGGTGGGCGCCTGTGATCCTAGGTACTTGGGAGGCTGAAGCAGGAGAATCGCTTGAACCCGGGAGGCAGAGGTTGCAGTGAGCTGAGATTGCGTTACGGCACTCCAGCCTGGGCAACAGAACAAGACTGTCTCAAAAAAAATAAAATAAAAATTAGTCAGGTGTGGTGGTGGGTGCCTATAATCCTAGCTACTTGGGAGGCTGGGAGGCTGAGGCAGGAGAATCACTTGAACCCAGGAGGCAGAGGTTGCAGTGAGCCAAGATCGCGCCACTGCACTCCAGCCTGGGTGACGGAGGAAAGAAAAAAAGAGAGAAAGAGAGAGAGAAGAGAAGAGAAGAAATTCACCGAAAAGCAAATTCTGAAAACATAAGTTGAATTTAATTTTCAAGCAGAGCCCTTCGATCGTGGGAGGGATGGGGAAGTACATCTTAAAAACATGTCTAAAAAGGGAATCCTGTGGCATATTGGTACCTAGACGTGAGAGTTGTTTCGTGTCTCAGCTGAGGAACGACACCCGTGTTTGCCTTCATTTTGTAATCTCGAGTCATTGCTCCGTGGGATGCTCAAAGGTGACCCACGGGTAGCCTCACACGTCCGGCTGCCACACGGCGTTTCACTAGACTCGCCTGGAGAGGTAGTCGTGTCAAAGACACGCTGCCCTGCAGCACGGATCACGAGCACGTGCACAGAAACCTTTCACTTTGCTACCGTCACACCTTCAGCAGGTCGGGGACCAAGATACTACTGCGCTGTATTCCGGGTAGTTCTTTTATTTCTTTATAACCTAGTACTATGCAGGCCCATTCAACAAAAACGCTGATAGTTAAAATGTTATGTTTCTCAGCTCCGTTCATATTTTGTGATCATGCTTTATAGACTTAAATTCATCTCTCTTCCCCAAGTCCCCACCACTGAAAATGCTTAGTTCTCTCTCTCTATTTTTTTTTTTTTTTCCTGAGACGGAGTCTCGTTCTGTCACCCAGGCTGGAGTGCAGTGGCGCTATCTCGGCTGACTGCAAGCTCCGCCTCCTGGGTTCACGCCATTCTCCTGCCTCAGCCTCCCGAGTAGCTGGGACTACAGGCGCCTGCCACCACCACGCCTGGCTAATCTTTTTTGTATCTTTAGTAGAGATGGGGTTTCACCTTGTTAGGGTGGTCTCGATCTCCTGACCTCGTGATCCTCCCATCTCAGCCTCCCAAAGTGCTGGGACTACAGGTGTGAGCCACCATGCCCATCTGAAAATTTTTGGTTCTCTTAAATCAGAAGTAAATGTGTTTTTTTTTTTTTTTTTTTTTTTGACAGAGTTTCACTCTTGTTGCCCAGGCTGGAGTGCAATGTCATGGCCTCGGCTTACTGAAACCTCCACCTCCCGGGTTCAAGAGATTCTCCTGCCTCAGCCTCCTGAGTAGCTGGGATTACAGGCATGCACCACCACGCCCGGCTAATTTTGTATTTTTAGTAGAGACGGGGTTTCACCACGTTGGCCAGGTTGGTCTTGAACTCCTGATCTCAGGTGATCCCCCCACCTCAGCCTCCTAAAGTGCTGGGATTACAGGCGTGAGTCACCGCGCCCGGCCTATGATTTTTTTTTTTTTTTTTTTGAGATGGAGTTTCGCTCTTATTGGCCAGGCTGGAGTGCAATGGCGCAATCTTGGCTCACTGCAACCTCTGCCTCCTGAGTTCAAGCGATCCTCCTGCCTCAGCCCCATTAGTAGCTGGGACTACAAGTGTGTGCCACCATGCCCGGCTAATTTTTGTATTTTTAGTAGAGACAGGGTTTCTCCATGTTGGTCAGGCTTGTCTCGAACTCCCGACCTCAGGTGATCCACCCGCCTCAGCCTCCCAAAGATGCTCAGGGCTAGACTAATGCTGGGATTACAAGCATGAGCCACCGCCCCTGGCCAATGATCTTTAAATAAAAATATTCTCTGGGCCGGGTGCAGTGGCTCACACCTGTAATACCAGTGCTTTGGGTAGCCAAGGCAGGCAGATTCCTTGAGGTCAGGAGTTCGAGAGCAGCCTGGCCAACGTGGTGAAACCCTGTCTCTACTAAAAATACAAAAGTTGGCCAGGTGCAGTGGCTCACGCCTGTAATCCCAGCACTTTGGGAGGCCGAGGTGGGCGGATCACAAGGTCAGGAGATCGAGACCATGCTGGCTAACTCGGTGAAACCCCGTCTCTACTAAACTACAAAAAATTAGCCAGGCGAGGTGGCGGGCGCCTGTAGTCCCAGCTACTCGGGAGGCTGAGGCAGGAGAATGGCATGAACCCGGGAGGCAGAGGTTGCAGTGAGCCGAGATCACGCCACTGTACTCCAGCCTGGGCGACAGAGCGAGACTCCGTCTCAAAAAAAAAAAAAAAAATACAAAAGTTAGTGGGGCGTGGTGGTGGGCGCCTGTAATCCCAGCTACTCAGAGGTTGAGGCAGGAGAATCGCTTGAACCTGGGAGATGGAGGTTGCAGTAAGCCAAGATCTCACTACTGCACACCAGCCTGGGCAACAGAGCCGTCTCCAAAAAATACAAATAAATAAGAATTTTCGCTCTTCCGGGGACATTGTCTGCAGGTACTCAGAATGGTCCAGCGTTTGACATACCGACGTAGGCTTTCCTACAATACAGCCTCTAACAGAACTAGGCTGTCCCGAACCCCTGGTAATAGAATTGTTTATACTAAGAAGATTGGGAAAGCACCAAAATCTGCACGTGGTTTGTGCCCAGGCAGACTTCGAGGGGTTCGTGCTGTAAGACCTAAAGTTCTTATGAGATTGTCCAAAACAAAGAAACATGTCATCAGGGCCTATGGTGGTTCCATGTGTGCTAAATGTGTTCGTGACAGGATCAAGCGTGCTTTCCTTATCAAGGAGCAGAAAATCGTTGTGAAAATGTTGAAGGCACAAGCACAGAGTCAGAAAGCTAAATAAAAAAAATGAAACTTTTTTAAGTAATAAAAATGAAAAGATGTAAAAATCAATAAATAAATAAATAAGAGTTTTTCAGCATCCAGCCCCAAAAGCCCCATCAGAGGACTCTTCACTTCCTCAAGATGAGTTTTCTGTCACCCCAAGTCTAGCCCTGAGCATCTTCTCACTGAAATCAAGAACTCAACCTTAGGGGCTGGGCCTCCTCACCTGTAGTCGCTGTGCTTCGGGAGGCTGTGGCAGAAGGATTGCTTGAGCCCAGTAGGTCAAGGCTGCAGTGAGCCTTGGTCATGCTGCTGTACTCCAGTCTGGGTAACAGAGCAAGACCCATCTCCATAGAGCAAGACCCCATCTCAAGCAGTCTTCCTGCCTCAACCTCCCAAGTAGCTGGCACTATGGGCATGCAACAGTATGCTGAGCTAATGATTTTTTGCAAAGGTAAGGTCTTATTATATTGCCCAGACTGGGCTCGAACTCTTAGCCTCAAGTGGCACTCCTGCCTCAGCCACCCAAAGTGCTGTTATTACAGATGTGAGCCACTGTGCCCGGCCTGAGACCTCATCTTTAAAAGGAAAAAAAAAATGGCCCCTTGCTAAGGGGCAGAGACCTGGCGCTTTCTGACAGGTGAGTTGCATAACCAAAAAATAAATATGTGTGTAGGTGATTCAGAATGATTCTCAAATTAATCTAGAAGGAGAAATTAGGAATAACCAAGAAAATGTTGAAAAGGAAGATGTAAGAGGGAGAGCAGATATTAGATACTAGAAGGTACCGTAACACCACAACACCAGTTTAAAAACCTGTGGTGCTGGCTCAGAAACAGACTGAAATATAGCCAGGCACAGTGGCTCATGCCTGTAATCCCAACAGTCTGGGAGGCTGAGAGGGGATCGCTGGAACCCAGGAGTTTGAGATCGGCCTGGGTAACATAGGGAGACCCTATCTCTACAACAGAAACACAAAAATTAGCCCAATGTGGTGGTGGCACGTGCCTGTGTTCCCAGCTGCCCGGGAGACTGAGATGGGAGGATTCCTTGAGCCCACGAGGTCAAGGCTACAGTGAGCCTTGACTGTGCCACTGCACTCCAGCCTGGGTGACAGAGCAAGACCCTGTCCCAAAAAAATTGAAAAATAAAAGTAAAGGGGAAAAAAGCCTCATTTAAAAAAAAAAAAAAAAAGTGTAAAAGAAATGTTGAGAGTTCTACAAAATGGCTCTGTCCCCCTTTTAGGGGGAATGTAAGTTGGGACAACCTCTGAAGAGTCACTTAGCAGTGCATGACCACATCCTTGGAGAGCAGGAGGCCAGCAGGCGGATGTACAAAGACGTATGCGCACACAGCTTTGTTTGTTTGTTTGTTTTTCTTTTGAGACAGAATCTCGCTCTTGTTGCCAGGCTGGAGTGCAATGGCGCGATCTTGGCTCACTGCAACCTAGGTTCAAGCAATTCTCCTACCTCAGCCTCCTGAGTAGCTGGGATTACAGGCGCACATTGCCACGCCCAGCTAATTTTTTATATTTTTAGTAGAGACGGGGGTTTCACCGTGTTAGCCAGGCTGGTCTTGAACTCCTGACCTCAGGTGATCCACCTGCCTTGGCCTCCCAAAGTGCTAGGATTACAGGCGTGAGCCACCGCGCCCGGCTAGCCTTTTTATAATAGCAAACATTTTAAAGCAACCTGAAAGTCCATAAAGAGATAATGGATTGAGCAAACTGTGCTCTACCCACACACTCCCAGCAGAACACACACCTGCCAAAAATGGAAGTGGTAGAATGTGCCTGTTGGTGTTAAAAGGCATTTCAATATAAATCAGTGAATAAATCAGGTTACAAACACTGTGTACAAGATGATCGCACATCTGCTCTACGCACACACATACAAATCCAGAAGCCCGTCACACAATTTTTAACTGACCCTATAGACAGAGCCTTGTAATTTAAAATTTTTTCTGTTTTTACCTAACACCGATTTTCCTACAAAAACATACATTGTTTGTATAATTCTTTTCATTTTTTATATAACAGGAAATAAAATTACCTACTTTAAAAAATATCCAGGCTGGGCGTGGGGGCTCATGCCTGTAATCCCAGCATTTTGGGAGGCCAAGGCGGGTGGATCACCTGACGTCAGGGGTTCGAGGCCAGCCTGGCTAACATGGTGAATCCCCGTCTCTACTAAAAATACAAAGAATTAGCCGGGCGTAGTGGTGGGCGCCTGTCATCCCAACTACCTGGGAGGCTGAGGCAGGAGAATCGCTTGCACTTGGTGGGGGAGGTTGCAGTGAGCTGAGGTCGTGCCATTGCATTCCAGCCTGGGCAACAAGAGCAAAACTTTGTCTCAAAAAAAAAAAAGAAAAAAAAACCAAGGCCAGGCGTGGTGGCTCACACCTGTAATCCCAGCACTTTGGGAGGCCGAGGTGGGAGGTTTGCTTGAGCTCAGGAGTCTGAGACCAGCCTGGGCAATATAGTGAGACCCTATCTCTACAAAACCTTGTTTTTTTTTTTTGAAGGAGAGCGAGGATCTCACTGTCATCCGGGAGTGCAGTGGTACCAGCCTCAGGGCTCACTGCAGCCCCGACCTCCTGGGCTCAGGTGATCCTCCCACCACAGCCTCCCAGCTCACTGGAACTACAGGCAAACGCCATTGTGTCCAGCTAATTTTTTTATTTTTTTGTAGAGATGGGATTTCGCCATGTTGTGTCTAACTCCTGGAGTCAATCAGTCCACTCACCTCGGCCTCCCAAAGTTCTGGGATTACAGGCATGAGCCACCACTCCCAGCCTACAGAAACTTTTTGTTTTTTCATTTTGTTTTGTTTTTTGGAGACAGAGTCTCACTCTGTTGCCCGGGCTGGAGTGCAGTGGCAGGATCCCAGCTCACTATAACCTCCGCCTCCCAGGTTCAAGCAATTCCTCTGCTTCGCCCTCCTGAGTAACTGGGATTACAGGCGCCCGCCACCACGCCCAGCTAATTTTTTTTATTTTTAGTGGAGACGGGGTTTCACTATGTTAGCCAGGATAGTCTCCATCTCCTGACCTCGTGATCTGCCCGCATCCGCCTCCCAGAGTGCTGGGATTACAGGTGTGAGCCACCGCGCCCAGACAACTTTTTGTTAAAAATTATCATCAGGCTGGGCGTGGTAGCTCACGCCTGTGATCCCAGCACTCTGGGAGGCGGAGGCGGGCAGATCGCAAGGTCAGGAGATCGAGACCATTCTAGCTAACACTGTGAAACCCCGTCTCTACTAAAAAACGCAAAAAATTAGCTCGTTGTAGTGGCGGGCGCCTGTAGTCCCAGCTGCTGGGGAGGCTGAGGCAGGAGAATGGCGTGAACCCGGGAGGCGGAGGTCGCAGTGAGCAGAGATCCCGCCACTGCACTCCAGCCTGGGCGACAGAGCGAGACTCCATCTCAAAAAAAGAAAAAAAAAATTCTTATCAGTCGATTAATAGCATGTGTGTGTTCTTCATATCCTAGTTGTAGCCACAGTTAATTCAAAACCACTTATTTTTATTTTTTGTGCCGCTGCACAGAAAAATCATGCGTTTTCCCAGCTGTGGAGTGTTCGTTTTTCTTCATTTTCCTTAAGTTGCATGTGATGCCCGTAACACAGGCCCTTCCTGCTGCCTCCTGCTCCCTGCCTGCCCCTCCCACCGCCTCTGTGGTTTTCTGCCCTCTCAGTAACTGCACAGGATGAGTCACCTCTTGGGCAGAGCCCCAGTGGTTTCAACACAAAGACCTTTTTAGAAGCTGCTGCTATAGGAGGAAGCGTCGAGGGGCCTAGTATACGGGTGGGAGAGTGGGTAGAGTTATTATAGGGAACACAGCTGTGGCCACTACCCATGAATCTTCCAGATCCTGAAAGATGAAATCCACTGCCCGGTTTGTATTCCCATCTTCTGAGAAACCCTTTGTCTTCAGAACCCAGCTAACACTGGGTACAGTCGCTCAGGCCTGTAATCCCAGCACTTTGGGAGGCTGAGGTGGGAGGATCGCTTGAGCCCAGGCGTTTGAGACCAACCTGGGAACCATAGCAAGACTAAAATTTTTTTTTTTTTTTTTTTTTTTTTTTTTGAGACGGAGTCTCGCTCTGTCGCCCAGGCTGAAGTGCAGTGACGCGATGTCGGCTCACTGCAAGCTCTGCCTCCCAGGTTCACGCCATTCTCCTGCCTCAGCCTCCCGAGTAGCTGGGACTACAGGCACCCGCCACCACACCCGGCTAGTTTTTTGTATTTTTAGTGGAGACGGGGTTTCACCTTGTTAGCCAGGATGGAGTTGATCTTCTGGCCTCGTGATCCGCCCACCTCGGCCTCCCAAAGTGCTGGGACTACAGGCTTGAGCCACCGTGCCCAGCCAATTTTTTTTTTTTTTTTTTTTTTTTTTGAGATGGAGTCTTGATCTGTCTTCCAGGCTGGAGTATAGCGGGGTGATCTGGGCTCACTGCAATCTCCACCTCCTAGGTTCAAGTGATTCTCCTGCTTCAGCCTCCCAAGTAGCTGAGATTACAGGCGTGTGCCACCACACCTAGCTAATTTTGTATTTTTTAGTAGAAACAGGGTTTTACCATGTTGGTCAGGCTGGTCTCGAACTCCTAACCTCAGATGATCCGCCCGCCTCGCCCTCCCGAAGTTCTGGAATGAGGCAGGAGAATCGCTTGAACCCAGGAGGTGCAGGTTGTGGTGTATTTTTTTGTAGAAACAGGATTTCACCATATTGGTCACGCTGGTCTCGAACACTCACTCAGACTGGTGGTTCACAGCGTGAGCCACTGTGCCCGGCCTCTACAAAAAAATTTTTTTAATTAGCCAGGCCTGGTGACACATGCCTGTGGTCCCAGCTACTCAGGAGGTGGAGGCAGGAGGATCATTTGAGCCCAGGTGCTCAAGGCTGCAGCGAGTTGTGATCGCACCACTGCAGTCCAGCCTCAGAGACAGAGCAAGACTCTGTCTAAAAATAAAAATAAAAAACGAGTTCACGCCTGTAATCCCAGCACTTCGGGAGGCCGAGGCGGACGGATCACGAGGTCAGGAGATCGAGACCATCCTGGCTAACACAGTGAAACCCCGTCTCTACTAAAAATACAAAAAACTAGCCGGGCGTGCTGGCGGCGCCTGTAGTCCAGGCTACTCGGGAGGCTGAGGCAGGAGAATGGCGTGAACCCGGGAGGCGGAGCTTGCAGTGAGCCGAGATCGCGCCACTGGACTGCAGCCTGGGCGACAGAGCGAGACTCCGTCTCAAAAAAAAAAAAAAGAAAGAAAAGAAAGCCCAGCTGGTATTTGTGGTTCTTCCGGTGCAATTTCTTGATAATACTCCCCAGTTTTCTACTCTGTAAAAACAAGGTGTTAACAGCTCCCTCTCTGGGCTTCTGTAGGAATTACACTCAGGGCATCGATGCCTGGCCAGAGGCCTGGCCACACCTGGGGCCTCACTGGCCCCTTTGCTCCTCACACCTTTCATGAGCTGCTTTTATTTTGCAAAGTGTTTTGTTTTCATTTGGTTTGATAATAATTTTGTCCTGAAACTTACCGCATAAGGTTAAGATTCCAAACCTAGACCATTCTTGCTGCCTTTTTATTTAAGGACTAGGAGCAAGACTGTGTTGCTGGTTATCCCAGTAACGATGGTGTCCTGAGCTGAGTTGCAACTGAGATGCAGAAAAGTAGGCTCAGCCTTGTTCTGAGGCGTGGAGTTGAGAGGAGTCAGACGGCTCCATTGCAAACAGGACTGGCTGCATGCTCATGGATCCCAGTGCATAAATGGAAACACAGGGCTCTGTGTTCAAAAATGAGCAAACATTTCAAGATGGCAGCGGCCAAGCCAAGCATGGAGCCTTCTGAGTGCAGGGTCCTGCATTGCTGCCTGGGTCTCGTGCAGCCGTGAAGACGGCCGTGATTGGAAACAACAGGCTCCCTTCACAGCAAATCCTCCCCGGACAGGAGAGTGCTGGCATGTCCCGGGGTTGTGAGCACCGCCGGAGGGAGAGGAGGGTGCGATCATGCAGTCCTGGAGGGCTGTCCCGCCCTGCTCCCATGGCTCCTCACTGTGCCTCAAGAGGGTGGTGGCCACAGCCATGTGGCGGGAAGCCCCCATTCCAGCCTGGCCACTGGCCAGCTTGTGGCCTTGGGGACATCTTTGGCCCCTGGGCCCTCTAAGCCTGCGGTCCTTCAAGTGAAAGGCGGCTGCTCCACACTCACTTACGATGCCTGCTCTTTCCCTCCCTTCCATGCACAGAAATTCATTGAGTTTGAAGATGCTCTGGAGCAAGAGAAGAAAGAGCTGCAAATCCAGGTGGAGCACTATGAGTTCCAGACGCGCCAGCTGGAGCTGAAGGCCAAGAACTATGCCGATCAGAGTAAGTGGCTGGCGGGAGCCTGGGGGTGCACCTGATGGGCGCTGCCCTGGGACGGCTCTGGCTGGGGAGGACGTGGGGCGCCTTCTACACAAGCGGACGAGAGGAAGCCCAGTGCGAGCCTCAGCTATGTATTCCAGCTCTTTGCACTGCTGCCTGTTTCTGTAATGGGCCCCAAATTGTGTGTGGACATAAGTAAATAAGGTCCCTGTGGCCCCAGAGCACTTTTGCTTCAGAGTGGATTCTGACCCCCAGATCACAAGTCTGAGGTCCTGAAGGTCCTTCCTGCACCTTTTGAACAGAGCTCCTGCAGCCCTGGGTCCCCACCTCTTCGCACTGCTGAGGAGTGACGGCTCCTTCTCAGGCAGGGGGGTGGGCCCGATGGTGTAGCCCCACTGGAGTGACAGCACCTAGGTGGGGGCACAGCTGATCAGGGCGTCTGTCCCCTGCAAGGCAAAGTGGCGAGAGGGATTTATTATTATTATTATAAGAACAATTGGTTTACTTATCTTTAAAAGTCTTTGCTTCAACTCTACTGTCAATGTTATAGGCCAGGCATGACGGCATGCGCCTGTGGTCTCAGCTGGGCTGACGTTGAGGCTGCAGTGTGGGCACAGAGAGACTCCATCTCTAAAAAAAAAAAAAAAAAAAAAAAAGGGCCGGGCGCGGTGGCTCACGCCTGTGATCCCAACACTTTGGGAGGCTGAGGTGGGTGGATCACCTGAGCTCAGGATTTCGAGACCAGCCTGGCCAACATGGCGAAACCCCGTCTCTACTAAAAATACAAAAATTAGCCGGGCATGGTGGCACACACCTGTAGTCCCAGCTACTAATGGGGCTGAGGCAGGAGGATCGCTTGAACCCAGGAGGTGGAGGTTGCAGTGAGCCAAGATCGTGCCATTGCACTCCAGCCTGGGTGACGGAGTGAGACTACGTCTCAAAAAAGAAAAATTTTAAAAAGAAGAAGTGATGATTTCCTGTGTAATTTTCCTTTTCTGTAATTAGATGTTTTGTTTTGTTTGGGGACAGAGTTTCACTCTTTTCGCCCAGGCTGGAGTGCAATGGTGCGATCTCAGCTCCCTGCAACCTCTGCCTCCCGGGTTCAAGTGATTTTCCTGCCTCAGCCTCCCGAGTAGCTGGGATTACAGGCACCTGCCACCACGCCCGGCTAATTTTTTTGTATTTTTAGGAGAGATGGGGTTTCACTGTATTAGCCAGGATGGTCTCGATCTGACCTCGTGATCCGCCCGCCTCGACCTCCGAAAGTGCTGGGATTACAGGAGTGAGCCACCATGCCTGGCCCCAGATGTTTTAATAATTGCAACTGATCCGGCTGCAGTTTCCCTAGCTACCTCAACAGCAGGTTCCTTCATCTCTGAAAAGTTAAGATCAAATTGGGGAAAGAAACTGTTTCGATATGTTAGACCTACTGCTATCCCCAGCCAAGGCCTAAAGGCTGCTGTGCTGACAGTGACCTGCTGACGAGTCTGGGGCCCGAGGGTGACCGCGGTGGCAGCTTCCACACACAGGTGAACACGCTGGCATTCACAGTGCAGAGCAAACCCAAGGGCCGTGCTGAGCATATCTAGGTGATGCCTTTCCATAATTACAGAGTGTCTCCTGGCCCCTCAGCTTTCAGTGCATTTCGTGTGTGAAACATTCTTAGCTCTCTTCTTAGAAGGAGAAAAACATAAGCTCAAATTACAGGCAGGGCTGGGAACAGTGGTTCACACCTGTAACTTCCACACTTTGGGAGGCCGAGGTGGGAGGATCCCTTGAGCTCAAGAGTTCAAGACCAGCCTGGGCAACCTGGTGAAACCCCATCTCTACAAAAAATACAAAAATTAGCCAGTCATGGTGGCTCACAGACTTGTGGGCCCAGCTACTTGGGAGGCTGAGGTAGAGGATTGCTCAAACCCAGGAGGCAGAGGCTGCCGTAAGCCTTGATCATGCCACTGCACCCTAGCCTGGGTGACAGAGAGAGACCCTGTCTCAAAAAAAAGGAAATCAAATTACAGGCTGAGGCTGTTCACTGGGCCGGCACCAGGAGTAGGGGCCAGATGAGGGCAGAGAGCTGGCCCCGGCTCCCTCCAGGTGGTGGCTGTGCTCTGCCCCAGCGGGAGCTCACAGAGAGGCTGCGGGGCTCTGATCCCACCCAGACAGGCAGCCCTTCCCGCGGCCACAGCCGTTGCCGGGGTCAGCACAAACCTGGGATGGCTGATTGGCTCCCTCCTCCAGCAGCCAGTTACATGTGTGTAGCGTGCACTGTCTATAACTCGTGTACTGTGTGTGGCATCTGTGAGTGTTGAGTGCTGTGTTTGTCCTCTGAGTTGTGTGCTGTGTGGAGTGTCTGTGTGTCGTGTGCTGTGTGTGGCGTCTGAGTCGTGTGCTGTGTGTGGCGTCTGTGTGTCGTGTGCTGTGTGCGGGTCTGTGAGTCGTGCACTGTGTGCAGCGTCTGAGTGTCTATGTGCGGCGTTGTGTGCTATGTGCAGTGTCTGTGTGAGTCATGTGCTGTGTGTGGCGTCTGTGAGTGTCGTGTGCTTTGTGCAGCATCTGTGAGCTGTGTGTTATTTACTGTGTGTTAGTCACATTTGCTGCGTGCAGCATCTGTTAGTCACATGTGTCGGGTGTCGTGTCTGTAAGTCCTGTGTTGTGTGCGCTGTCTGTACGACGTGTGTCAGGTGTGGCATCTGAGTTATGCTGTTGGGTGCTGTGTCTAAGTCACGTGTGTCAGGTGTGATGTCTGTACGCACCTCCGGCTCCTTTGGGAGACCAGACTGACCGCTTGGCACTGATGCCTGTGCTGCTCCTTGGGATGGGATCCCCATGCTGGCAGCGCAGCCTCCCTGGGTGACTGGTAGAGATGCAAGAGCCCAGCGTAGACTGCCGCGGCCTCCAAGGATATGCCGGGCCAGCTAGCCCCCAGGCCACAGAGCAGGATGGCCAAAGTGAGATGCTGAACCACATAATCTGTGAAGTCATTTCCAAACAGACACCACAAAGCCGGGGAGGATGGGAGGGCAGCACGCCGAGGACAGGGCACAAACTGGTGGAGGACCTTACCATGTGCTCCCCGGGGCTGTCTCTCACCTCGCCACGCCAGCCCTCCCCATCGGTGTGCTGCGGACAGAGCTGAGGTTTGAACACAGCCGTGGAGGCGGCCATCAGGCCGGGGGCACGCTTGCTCCATCAGTGGGACATGGAGTGGGGTCCCCTGGGTGCGGATGCCCATCAACCTATCATGCTGCTTCTGCGTCTCTTGGGCAGAGCACATCTGGGGCCAGAGGGGACCATGTTGGTGTCACGGGGGGCCTCCCGTTTAAGGGAGACATGACTGTCAGCCCAGAAGGCTCACGGTCATGATTGGTCTCCCCAGCCCTTGGCGTGTGTGCGGGACCCCACTGCTTGTTCTGCCAGGCGCGTCCCTTTGACTTGTCTTAGAGGTTACTCACTTCGAATCCCGCCTCCTCCCATAAGCTTATTGTGCACCTGTTCCCGTGCCTGGCGTGCCTGGGTTTTGCCTGCATCTCAGGCTCCTGGCTGACTTTAGCACAGAGAGCGCCTGTGGGTTTCCCCACCCCCGTAGTTAACTCCCAACAGAGCCAAGTGTTCTCCCATGGCACAGCGCACACACAGCAGCCCCCCAGACAGCCTTGTACTTACGGGGCTGCTGCTGGTTGCCCCAGGCCCCAGCCTTGTCCTGGAACCCTCTCCCTCCACGGTTACAACCCAGAGTTCAGGGCCATCGAGAAGCGGCTTGTGCGGCTCAGACAGTGATTGTGTTTTCCAGTTTCCCGGTTGGAGGAGCGGGAGTCGGAGATGAAGAAGGAGTATAATGCCCTACACCAGCGGCACACAGAGGTGGGTGCCCAGAGGCGGGCGCAGAGGTGAGGGTTCAAGAGAGGACCGCAGCCTGATGCCTGCGACTCTTGTGGACCGTGGTTTTCTTCCCTAGCGGGTCCCTGTTCTAGCATTTGCTGCCAGGCTTGAAGGCTGTCAGCCTCAGGCTGGTTAGATTCCCCTCCAGGACGCTGTCTTGATTTCTGCCCCCACAGGGAAGCCGGAAAAGCCTCACAGGTTAGAGAGGGGAGGGAGAGAGCCCCCCCACGGCAGAGCTAATGCAGACATTTCCCTCCTCGCAGATGATACAGACCTACGTGGAGCACATCGAGAGGTCCAAGATGCAGCAGGTCGGAGGAAACAGCCAGACCGAGAGCAGCCTGCCGGGGCGGAGGTATGCGGGGCGCGGGGGGCGGAGGTACGCAGGGCAGGCACGGGCCGGGGTCATGGTGCTTGTTATGGCCCGCGCTCTGGGCTCAGGACGACAGGGAGCGCTCTGGAGACCCAGGAGGAGGGAGCTGGTTGGAGTGTGGCTGAGCAGGGATGTGGGGGGGCTGCCCTGGGCGATGGGCATGTGTGGAGCCCCTGTGTCCCTTCTGGGTTGGTCCACAGTTCAGTCAGGGAGGCCCCGGGAAGCTTGCACACATTTAACCTTACTATCCACAGATTCTGTGTTTGCAAATTTATCTCCTCACTAAAATGTATCTGTGACCTCAGCCGGGCACAGTGACTTATGCCTGTAATCCTAGAACTTTGGGAGGCCAAGGCGGGAGGATTACTTGAGTACAGGAGTTCGAGCTCATCTTGGGCAACCAGCAAGATCTTGTCTTTACAAAAAAACAAAAAATGTTTAAAAATTAACTAAGCATGGGGTGGCACTTCTAGGACATACTGCCTCAAATAACTGCCTGTAGTCGCAGCTACTCAGGAGGCCAAGAGAGGAGGATAGCTTGAGCCCAGGGGCTGGAGGCTGCAGTGATCTACAGTCGCGCCTCTACACTCCCGCCTGGGCAGCAGAGTGAGCCCTTGTCTCTACAAAATAAAATAAGAAAATCATCTGCTCATGTGAAGTCAAAGAATAAACAACAAAAAAAGAGGCTGGCATGGTGGCTCACGCCTGTAATTCCAGCACTTTGGGAGGCCGAGGTGGGTGGATCACTTGAGGTCAGGAGCTCGAGACTAGCCTGACCGATGTGGTGAAACCCTGTCTCTATTAAAAATACAAAAATAGACTGGGCACAGTGGCTCACACCTGTTATTCCAGCACTTTGGGAGGCCAAGGCGGGCAGATCATGAGATCAGGAGATCGAGACCATCCTGGCTTACACAGTGAAACCCCGTCGCTACTAAAAATACAAAAAACTAGCCAGGAGTGGTGGCGGGCGCCTGTAGTCCCAGCTACTCTGGAGACTGAGGCAGGAGAACCACTTGAACCTGGGAGGCAGAGGTTGCAGTGAGCCAAGATCATGCCACTGCACTCCAGCCTGGGCAGCAGAGTGAGACTCTGTCTCAAAAAAAAAAAAAAATTCAGGGTGGGCGCAGTGGCTCACACCTGTAATCCCAACAGTTTGGAAGGTTGAGGCAGGCAGATCACTTGAGGTCAGGAGTTTGAGACCAGCCTGGCCAACATGGTGAAACCCCGTTCCTACTAAAAATACAAAAATTAGCTGGGTGTGGTGGTGCATGTCTGTAGTCCCAGCTACTCTGGAGGCTGACACAGGAGAATCACCTTAACCCAGGACGCGGAGGTAGCAGCAAGCCAAGATCACACCACCGTGCTCCAGCCTGGGTGCTAGAGAGACCCGATCTCAAAAAAGAAAGAAAGGAAATCAGTGCTCAGGCACTTCACAGTCCTTTGCAGACAGGCACACGGTGGAGAAATGGGAGTCCCTGCGCTGGCTCCCCACAGAGGTGGGACAAAGCGATGTTCTGCCTCCTGTTCAGCTCCTGTCCGGATGCCTGGGGAGGAGGCAGGAGGGCTAGACAGTGTCATGTGTCATGCATGAGGCCAGTGCTGGGGCCAGTTCCAGGGGGCTCCAAGCCCAGCTGTGACACCAGTTAGTGGGGTGGTCAGTCACCCTATATTTCCAACCTCGTTTTCGCTTTTGTAAAATAAAGGAAATAGAACTGACCGGGATGCATTGCTTTGAGGACTTGAGGTCACAATCTTATACGCGTCCCTGCATGCGTACATATTTCCCCTTGGGGCAATGGTTATGTTTGCGGGACTTTCTAGAACATCCTGCCTCAAATAACTGACTGTGTGGATGAGCCGGGAGCCTTGGCCAGCCCTGTACTGAGTCTCATTCCTTCCCCAGGGTGAGGATATCGGTGGGTTTCCAGGGCTCGGTGCTGCTTTTCCTCAGAGAGCGGGGGGAGCCTGCCCAGACTGGGCTCCTCTCCATTTTCTGTGCCCTTTGAGTCAGGAGAAAGCCGGGCTGCAGGCCCCAGGGAGCAGAGCATCAAAGATCTTGCCAGGGTATTGCCAGCTCCAGGGGACTGGCCACGGGAGACCAGAGACGCGACCTGGGCTGGGGAGGCTGTCACTGTCGTTCTGAGTCTAGCAGCGGGGAGCAGGGGCATGAAGTGTGAAGCCCGCAGGCCACAGAGCTGGGGCAGCTGGAGGCGGGGACGTCTGTTTCGGCCCCTGAGCCTCCCACAGCCAGGGCTGCGATGGCAAAAGCCTCCCTCACACCCCATCAAGGCCTGGCCAGCCGCGAAAGCTGCTTCATGCCTGCCTGTTCTGGGGGTTACACCTGCAAACGAGAAGGGTCAGGACATCCAGCTCTGGGCTTCATGGGTCACATTCTGGATGATGCAGGAGAAGCTGTAAGACTCTGCGTCCGAGTCTCTGGACGTGAGAGCAAATGCATGGTGTGTGCGAAGGCCCAGCTGGCCAGGGGGGTGCCGTGAAGCCTGCAGCAGCGGGTCCTCAGGCAATCTCGCTGCCCTCAGCTGGAGGAGACACCTGCAGTTGTCCCGTGATAAGCACTCGCCCTGAGAATGGGCGGCGCCGGCCATCTGCCTACCCGGAGCACCGTGAGAACCACGCCGGGGCGTGCGGCTGCCAGCGTGGCAAGCTGTGAAAGCCTTGCAGGTGTTTCCATCAGATCCCAGAGTGGGAGATTCTCATTCACAGCTCCCGCCTCATGGCACGCATGCTGGGACATCCTCACCTCTGGCTCTCGGTGGTTGGAAGAGGATTCCCAGCTAACTGGAATTAAAATCTAACCTGGACCCAGGATCTTCGTGTTGTTTTTGTGGGGAGCTGGGGGCCGAGGCGGGCAGTTTGGTCATCCCCCAGGAGCTGCAGCATTCCAGAACCTTCAGCTGCCTCCCTGCCAGCGCAGCCTCAGAGAGGAGCACCTCAGAGGCTGTGCCGGAGGGCGCACGGGCAAGAGGAGCCCAGCAACAGTGTGCCCAGTTCATCCCAGATCCCAGAGGTGTGTCGTGTGAACTCAGGACGCCGGCCGAGAGCCCAGGTTCCGAGTCGCAGTGGTCCCCACCCCAGGCCCACAGACCACCCGAGAGGTCCTGAGAGCCCCACGGCCACATGAGCTCAGCCAAGAGCAGAGGCTGCCCCAGCTCCAGAGCCGCCTGACGCTGCCGTCGTCATGGGCCAGACCAGGCCCACCTGGAAGAGGCGCACGGCTGCGGGGCAAGGAGTACTTTGTCCTGCATGTTTCTCTCGTGTGAGGCAGAAGGTGGCCCGGGAACCTGCTGTCGAGGTGTCTCCGCGGGACCCAGGGCCCTGAGCTGCATCTGGGCTGGGCACTGCACCCGTCCCTCAGCTCCTCCTGGTGCTCACAGTTCAGGGGGAAGCCCCACAGTGGTGCACCTCGTCCTTGTCAGGGCCCCACTGCTGGGGTCCCCTGTGCAGCTCCACCACGGCTCCTGAAGGCTATGTCAGGGCTGCTGTGCTCCCTTCGGGGAACCAGACCGTGCCCTCTGGAAGAAGCCCCTCGATCATTTTGTACGGGATGGATCTGGGGCGCTCTCCTGTCAGTGCTGCCACAACCAAGTCCTTCTGCCTGACCTGGCCCCAGCCATTCACTTCCTCTGGGCACACGGGACTTTTGGCACCGGCCGTGGGGGCAACGCCAGCAGCAGTGGCTGTGTGGTAGGGGCCTTCCCCAGCCATGGACCCCGGAGGCCTCCATGTGTGAAACAGGAGCCCCGCACCTCTGCAGGAGAGAGAGGGGTCTGTCATCCAGATTCACGCCAAAGCTTTGGTTGCCATGACGGGATCCAGCCAGAAGGCACCTGCAGTGGGGTCTGAGCGGCTGCATCGCTCTGGCCCCTGGACCTCCTTGCCAGATCTCCACAGCATGTGAGAAGATGTTGGCCCCGTGGGACGAAGGGGCTGGGGCTGGCGGCCCGGTCTCTCTGAGCGTGCTGTGGCCCTGAGAGGAGTGTGCTCCGTGGGGGGCAACAGGAGGAGCAGGGCTGTGGCTGGGCTGCCCCTGCCTCCCTCCCTGGCCAGCAGTGGTGCTGAGCTGCGTTACCAGCGCACGGAATTGGTCACGCCTGCTGTTGCAGTGGTAGCATCAAGAGCCACCTCTGGGCTCGTGTGTCCCCTGCCTCCCCAGGCTGAGCCTGGCCGGGAAGGAGAGGGTGGGGCTCACGTGCTGTCTGCCACCTGCCTGCAGATGTGGACGGCAGCCGCATCCTCCCACCTCTGAAGGCATGAGCCGGCCGAAGGAGGAAGGCACAGCCCCTCCCCTATCCCGAGTGCTTGCCTTTGTGGGGTCAGGGGCGCTGGGACAGGCCTTGGGGATCTGTGCTGTTGCTGGGCAGTTGAGCTGGAAGGAGCCCGTCCCTGTTAGACACCTGCTCTCTCTCCTTTGGTGTGGACTCTGACCTGCCACAACCTTTGGTCCCTTGGGGGACACATATTTGAGTCAGTCCCATCTGCTCAGCCAAAACCCCTTGGCTCGCCATGAGGGCACCGTCCATCCTCAGTGCTGAGCGCCATCCCTCCTGACCCAGACGGACATTTTCCTTCACGCCTGGCGTGGCTTCCTGAATGTGTGTCTGGAATACACTCGGTGTTAGGTGCAAACACCAGGCGGTGTTCTCGGACCGCTGCTGCAGAGGGCTTGCGGACAGGAGTGTGTGTGTCTCTGTAGCCACGTGTGTGCCGTCACCGCATGCCACGTGTACACATATGCCGGGCGCTGTCTCGAGACATTCGCACGGCGCACTGCACTGGGGACACGTGGCACTGGCTGAACTGCCACACAGCCCCGTTCCAGGGCCTCTTGTCAAAGCCAAGCGGGCTCGTGTGTCACGTGTCTGTCCCTTGTGGGTGCCTGTGTGTGGCTTCTGTCTCATCGGGGCACGGCGGCCCTGCATGCCTTGCATCACCACATGCTGGCAGTCCGTGTGAGCATCGTGTGAGCGTCCGTGTGAGCATCCGTGTGAACGTCCGTGTGAGCATCTGAGCGTGTGAGCGTCTGTGTGAGTGTCCGTGTGAGCATCCATGTGAGCATGTGAGTGTCCGTGTGAGCATCCGTGTGAGCATCCGTGTGAGCATCTCTGTGAGCGTGTGAGCATCTGTGTGAGCATCTGCGTGAGCATCCGTGTGAGCGTCCGTGTGAGTGTGTGAGTGTCCGTGTGAGCGTCCGTGTGAGCGTGTGACCGTGTTGAGTGTCCATGTGAGCGTCCATGTGAGCATGTGGGCATCCATGTGAGCATGTGACCATCCGTGTTGAGCGTCCATGTGACCATCCGTATGAGCATCCGTGTGAGCGTCCATGTGACCCTCCATATGAGCGTCCGTGTGAGCATCCATGTGAGCGTGTAAGCGTCCATGTGAGCGTCCATGTGAGTGTCCGTGTGAGCATGTGACTGTCCATGTGAGCGTCCGTGTGTCTGTGTGAGCATGTGAGCATCTGTGGCAGCATCCGTGGGAGCATCTATGTGAGTGTGTGAGCGTCCATGTGACCATGTGAGCATCCGTATAAGCATTTGACCGTCCGTGTGAGCATCCGTGTGAGCATGTGAGCATCCGTGTGACTGTCTGTGTGAGCATGTGACCGTCCGTGTTGAGCATCCGTGTGACTGTCCATGTGAGCGTCTGTGTGGGCATGTGACTGAGCGTCTGTGTGAGCATCCATGTAAGTGTGTGAGCATCTGCGTGAGCGTCCATGTGAGCGTCCGTGTGAGCATGTGACTGTCCATGTGAGCATCCGTGTGAGCGTCCATGTGAGCATGTGAGCATCCGTGGGAGCATCCATGTGAGCGTCCGTGTGAGCGTCCATGGGAGTATCCGTGGAAGCATCCATGTGAGCGTGGGAGTGTCCATGTGAGCGTCTGTGTGAGGGTGTGACCGTCTGTGTGACCGTCCGTGTGAGCATCCATGTGAGCATGTGACCGTCCATGTGAGCATCCGTGTGAGCATCCGAGTGAGCATGTGACCATATGACCATCCATGTGAGTGTGTGACCGTCCATGTGAGCATCTGTGTGACCGTCTGTGTGAGTGTCCATGTGAGCATCCTTGTGAGCGTGTGACCATTTGTGTGAGCGTCCATGTGACCGTCTGTGTGACCATCCAAGCGTGTGACCATCCGTGTGAGCATCCAAGTGAGCGTGTGACCATCCGTATGACCGTCTGTGTGACCATGTAAGCGTATGACCATCTGTGTGACCGTCCGTGTGAGCATCTGTATGACCATCCATGTGAGCATGTGACTGTCCGTGTAAGCATGTGACCATCCGTGTGAGCATGTGACTATCCGTGTGACCATGTGACCGTCCATGTGAGCATCCGTGTGAGTGTATGACCATCCATGTGAGCATCCCTGTGACCATCCATGTGAGCATGTGAGTATCCAAGCATGTGACTGTGTGAGCATGTGACCACTCATGTGACCATCCATGTGAGTGTCCATGTGAGCATGTGACCATCCATGTGAGCGTCCATGTGACCGTCTGTATGACCGTCTATGTGAGCACGTGACCATCCGTGTGAGCATCCATGTGAGCGTCTATGTGAGCGTCTCACCATATGTGTGATCGTCCACGTGACCATCTGTGTGAGCATTTGACTATCCGTGTGAGCATGTGAGCATCCGTGTGACCGTCCCTGTGACCGTCCATGTGAGCCTGACTATCTGTGTGAGTGTGAGCATCCGTGTGACTGTCTGTGTGACCGTCCGTGTGAGCGTGTGTCTGTGTGACCATCCATGTGAGCATCCATGTGAATGTCCAAGTGAGCGTCCATGTGACTGTGTGAGCATGTGAACATCTATGTAAGTGTGTAACCGTCTGTGTGTCTGTACGACCATCTGTGTGACTGTCCATGTGAGCGTCTGTGTGACCATCCGTGTGACCATCCGTGTGACCATCCGTGTGAGCGTGTGACCATCTGTGTGAGCATGTGACTGTGTGAGCGTGTGACCATCCGTGTGACCATCCGTGTGACCATCCGTGTGAGCGTCCGTGTGAGCATTCGTGTGAGTGTGTGACCATCCATTTGAGCGTCTGTGTGACCATCCATGTGAGCGTGTGCACACGCTGCTGCCCACGCCCTCTAACGCCTGTCTCCTTATCATCACATGCTGACCGTCTGTGTGACCGTCCATGCAAGCGTGCGACAGTCCATGTGAGCGTGTGTGCACACTGCTGCCACACCCTCTAATACCTGTCTCCTTGTCTCGCCCTCTGTACCATCACCACGTGCTGACCATCCATGTAGCGTGTGCGCATGCTGCTGCCACGCCCTCTAACGCCTGTCTCCTTGTCTCGCCCTCTGTGCTGTCGCTGCCGTGTGCTGCCGTGTCTGTCGCTGCCCTGCAGTCCTCGCCAGTCGTGGAGGAAAAGGTAAAACCCATGAGGTGTGTCTACTGTGGTGCTGGGGGCCAAACAGCGGGCACATTAGGGCGTCGGTTATCAGCCCAAGATGGCTGCTTGGTCTGCTGTGAGGTGTTTCCTGTGGCAGATGTGAGAGGTCGGAAGGGCCGCCTGGCCGTGTTCATGAGACTGACACTGAGAAGGTGACAACCGCTGGGTCCCCTGCACAGCCACGCAGTCGGGCAGCGCCGCCCTCCCGGCCGTCTATGCTCTGCCCTCGCTCCACAAGTACCGCCTTGGTCACAGACGAAGGCACAGCGCCGACTCCTGCTAAGGAGGGGCGTGGGTCAGGTGGGGCTGGTGCTGACTCGGGGGGCCGATGGGCCAAGGAAGGCCCCCCTCTGCATCAGTCGGACCTGGACTCGTCGCCCAGCTCCCTCACTCACCAGCCTGTGTCAGAGCCGGCAGCACACCCATGATCCCAAGGGCAGCGTGATCCCCGAGGGTGGCGTGACCCCTGGGGCGGTGGTCTCTGAACCAGGGAGCATCTGCATCCCCTGAGGCAGCCACCAGGGCAAATCGGGGGTACGGGGTTAGTCGGCAAACGCTCACGAGCCTGAGGCCAGGGCCTGGGGGCCAGTGGGGAAGAGCAAAGGAAAGAGCAAAGGCAGCTCCTGATCCCGGGTGATTTCCATCGGAGGCGGTGGCCTGGCTGAGCTGCAGCCCGTCGTGTAGCTGTGTGGGTGGGAGAGCCGTACGTGCATTCCTTTGGCCTCCTGGGAGGCCAGAGGTCCCTCTGTCCCTGCTGTCCCCTGTAGCATCTGGTGACAGCTGGGACCACATCGGTTTCGGTCTAGGGACTGAAACGTGTCTGATGGTGTCAGGACTGGGCCTCAGGAGAGGCGCTGCCCGCACCAGCGTTGGGAGCCCAGTGGAAGTGGGGCCAGGAGGCCCCTGGCACATACAGGGCGGTTGAGGCCCAGCCTCCCACTGGGTTCATGCTCCCAGGGCCTGGTGGCTGGCTGCCTTCACGGTGGCCAGGCAACCTCATGGTTATTGCCAGAGCAGCTTGAGTGCCATGGACCAGCGGCCAAGATGGCACAGCCCGGCCCCAGCTGGCCCTGGGACCCTTGTGCTACAGGATACGGTGTTGTCCTGAACATGACAGACCAGACGGCCAGTCCCCAGAGCTGTATGCACCCCGCAAGGAGAGACCCCTTCCCAGGGTCATTCTTCGGAGCTCCCAGTCAGCAGCGCCCGCTGCGCTCCCCCGTTGCCATCTGCATTCTCCAAGCATGGCCAGAGCGGGTTCCTTGGACCCCTGAGGAAGCTCCCTTCCTTCCTACAGCCTCAGGACTGAGATGTACGCAGCAGAGGCTGTGGTGCCAGCAGACTCTAAATTCTTGTCCTGAATAGCCCTGAGCAGTGTGGGCTCCAGCGTCGGACTGCGTGGCCTGCCCCCCAAGACCTGAGGAGGTGGGGAGTCGGCCTGGCCTCCGGGACCTCTGGGCTGTTGACTGGAAGCCTCCCGTGGAGGAGGACGTGAAGGGAGACCTTGGGCTCCATCCCTGCTCTTGCTTACGGCCCACAGGAGGTCATCCTTAGGGACTGAGCCCACAGCAGGGGGCACCGAGCACTGTCCTGACACCTCCAGCTCCCCGACGCTCCTACCGTCTTGCCAGGCTGTCCAAGGCCAGGCAGTCCCAGGGTCCGTCTTCAGGCTCGGGGCTCCCTGACAGCAGAGGCGATGCGTGGGGAGGGACAAGACGCCTCAGGCTCCGGCTCCGGCTCCGGCTCTGGCAGATGTGTCAGGGTCAGTCCTTCCTCTGCACGTGTCGTGTTCAGATATTTTGCAGTGAGGCAGCCTCACGAACAGGAGCAATGAGGATGGCAGGAGGGCCAAGGAGCAAGGCACAGGGGCAGGAAGGCTGGATCCCTCTGCTGGTGCCGGGGGCAGAGGCAGGGCCGGCGGTAACACCACAGGGAGGCCGGGCTGGGCGCGCAGGAGACCACGGTCCGCAAAGGCATTGCTCACAGTGGCCGCGCGGCGCTGACTGTGATGCCAAGTCCCGCGGCCGGCCCTGCTGTGGGGCTTCTCAGCACACCCGGCTTGTGTCCGTTTAAAATTGAACTTAATAAAAATGAGAAACTGCAGCATCATGGGAGGGGAAACCCCACGTAGGATCGTAACTGAGTAGATGCTCGAGCTGGGCTGCGGGCTGGTGTGGAGTGGCCCTGTCACTCAAGGCCTGCTTGCCCTGGGAGGGCTTGGGTTCTCTTCACCGCCACCCTCTAACCATCGCTTCCTCTCCTCTCGCCCCCCATTTCAGCAGGAAGGAGCGCCCCACCTCCCTGAACGTGTTCCCCCTGGCTGACGGCACGGTACGTGCACAGATGGGGGGCAAGCTCGTGCCTGCGGGGGACCACTGGCACCTGAGTGACCTCGGCCAGCTGCAGTCCAGCTCCAGCTACCAGGTTTTGTAGCCGTGCCGTGGAGTGAGAGGCTCCTCCCTGTTGCTGGTGCTCGCCGTTCTCTGGGGCGGGAGCCCCGTCTGCAGGCAGCCCTTTGCCGCTCTTTCTGGGCCACTTGTCCTCTCCCCGCATGTGTGGCAGGATGGAGAAACCCAGGCAGGGTGTCAGGGGCTCAGGCTGCCCAGCAGGCCCTGTGCGGCTGTGGCTGCTCCACACGGCCTCGCGTCGGCACTTGCTAGTCCAGGCTAGACCTCCCTGCCCTTGGATTGACTACTCTGTAGCCAGGGGTGTCCAGGGCCTGTCAGGATTGAGCTTAGTGATCCTCTCTCAAACCACACGCCCACGTAAAGCCTCACCCTCACCCGGGCTCCAGCCAGACACGGCCTGCCCCTGAGAGCCGCGCCTCTGCTCTCGGAGGAGCGCCAGTGTCTAGAGTGCGGGGTTTGCCCTCCACTGGCAGAAAGGTGAAGAGAAAGCTCCTTCTCTCTGGGCCCCTCCCTGCCTGTCGCTGGTAACACTTCCTGGGTCCTGGGTTTGAGAAGGCAGAGCCCCGCCCCAGCAGGTACTCACAGCCAGCCAGTGAGTGCACCTCAGAGCGCAGGGGCCCAGAGCCAGGCCACTCGTTCAGGGCCCCCAGTCACTTACCGCCGGTTTTGGCCTGTGAGCTCACTGGCCTCAGTGCCAGGTAAAGACGGCCACCTTCCGGGGAAGAGGGGGTGCCCGGGTCTGGTGGATTTCCCACAGGGGCTGTCGGAGGATGTCCACAGAGACAGAGCCCCTGGACCTGTGGGCTGGGTTGGGCTGGTGGATGTGGGGTCTGGGACTTCTCCAGAAGCTTCCTACAGCACGCTTTGCCGACTGTCATTCCACCCCTGAGTGTCCATTGTGCCTGTGGGGGCTGCTGCAGGCTCCTGCTCCGTCAGCCCACCTGCTGTTGTGCTGCTCTGGGAGCGAGCTCCCCCATGGCATCTGGGACGCTCGTCCCCCAGCACACTCAGTCCCCCAGCACACTCCCCTGTCCTCCCCGTGCTCAGGGCTGGAGAGAGGGCGGCGGGGCTGCAGGCTCCCCGGGCCTTCTGGGCCCAGCCCTGCCACCTGGGCCCACCTCCTCTCACTCTCTGGCCCACACTCCCCGGGCCTGGAGCTGGGACCTGCCCATAGGCTTCTGAAGACACGTCAGCCTCAGCCGGGGGGAGCCCTTGCTTGACGCTCTCTGGCCTCCGGGCTGTCTCCTCAGGCCCGCTCTGGGCCCGCTCTTCTTCTCATGTTGTCTTTCCTTTCACCTCCTGCATTGTCTGAGATCGTCTCTCTCTTCATAAATTGTAGTGTTTTATGTTTTCGTTCATAGGTGTGTTTTATTTGATTTTTCTTTATTTTAAATTATTACATTTAAGTTCTTTTTATTTTATGCTCTAGGTTTTGAGGTTTTCTAATTTCTTAATTTTTTTGTTGTTTTTTGTTTTGTTTTGTTTTTGTTTTTATGTACTGTATTTTCAGTGTTTTAACCAAACAGTTGTGGCTACTCATGGTGAGGAATGACCGCTAAGAGTTTGGGTTCTTTCAATGCATTTGGAGGTCACTGCTACACGTTGATGTTTAGGAGGTTGAGAGGTTTGCCTTTAGGTAAGTTGTGGCCAGGGGGAGTGTCCCGTGGGTAAGTGGTGGCCCCATAGGGTGACAGAGAGCTAGGGGCACCTAGGGGAGGCGCAGTCAGACTGCAGAATTCCCCACAGCCACCATGAGGGCCAGGAACAGGCCGGGGACCCGGCCATGGAGGAAGGCGGCCCAGAAGCGTTTGTCTGATGTGCACAGCTACGCCCTGCCTGGCCACATGGGGTTCCCTATTTTCTCTCTGCCGGGTGGTGGCAGAGTCCAGTAGGACACCAGGTGCCTGTGACGCATTGGGTAGACAGGTTCTTTGAGAACGTCAGCGCAGACTCTTGTGTGAGCGGCACTCGCTTCCTCCAGCATGGGGGGTGACATGAAGAGCAAGGGTTTTCTTCTCACACTGGGCCTAGTGGCAGAGCCACAGCGCATCTCAGACCTTTCCACAAAGCCGCTCCGGGAGGCGGGCCGCGCCCACGTGAGGCTCTCCCTCGGCACTGCTCACCTTTTGGAGCTGGACGCGTATGGCCCTGGGCCGCTGGGACACAGTGGGTGTGGAGCGTCATCCCTGGCTTCCACCTACGAATGCCAGGAGCACCCCCTTCACGTGTGACCACAAAAATGTCTCTGGACTTTGCAAGCATCCCCTCGGGGCAGTTAGCCCGATTGAGAATGGCTACTACAGAGGAAGGTGTGTCATTTTGAGATTCCTTCTAGAAAAATTTAGGAGCCTGGTAGGTGAAGCAGAAATCTGTCCTCTGAGTGAGTGGCTGTGTCTGGTACAGAGAGGCTCCGTGCCCTGAGCCTGGCAGTGACCAGAGAGGCCGGGCAGAGGCAGAGGTCAGAACTGGCCATGACTTCTGGAAGTCCCGTCTGCCCTGGTCACTTAAAGGCCGGTACAAGTTGCTGTGGAGAGGGCTGGACACCCCCTGGTCAGCCCCTCCCTGGGTGAGATCCTCAGCGTTAGAGTCCCCCGTGGTGCGCCCTCTGAGAAACCACGGGACCCTCCCCCCCAGCAGCTGCCTGGGACACACACAGTAGCCACCAGGGTGCCTCTGAGGCCTTGCCTCTTCGTGTACCTTAAGGAGGGCCAGGGGCCACGGGCAAGCTCTGTATGGGGGGTGATCAGGTCAGCTAAGAGGAGAACGTTGGGGGCTCTTTTTCTTGGGCTGGTTCAGTATCTTTGTTAGGAAAGACCATCGGAAAGAATGTTTATTCGCATTCCGTATTCATCACATAGAATGTGCTGCTCCCTAACGAGCTTCCCGAAGTAGACAGCTGGTTGCACTTTCTCATAATCTGGGCTGCCCCCACCCCCCAGAATATCTTGGTGGCGTCCCGTTCTGTGAGAAGGGGATTGCGGTTTCTTTGCGCTTGCACTGGTGTTCAGGGCTGAGCTCTGGTCCAGTCAAGCCGCAGGGTCAGCACCTTATGGTCATTCCCTGGCCCTGACCTGAGCCCGGGGAGGAACATGGGGCAGGCGCAGGTGGGCCCAGCCTCGAGCTCTTCAGCACAGCGATGGTGACCGGGCAGCGGTGGCGGCCTGACCAACCCTTCTTGGGTCCCGTCAGAGCCCTCTGCACTGCCAGGGCTAGACTTGTTTCTGAGCAGCCACAAGCTACAGGGGGCTGCCGCTGTATCCCCGGCAAGGCGCTGGCCTATTACAAGCAATTGTCCTGGGGAGGGCACCAGTGGAAAGCCCCGTTCCGAGCCATTTCAGGAGGGTGGCACTGCTTCTGAGGAGCCAGAGGCAGCGGCCGGATGAGCAGAGCCACTCAGGAGTGGTGAGGCCCAGAAGGGTTAGCCTGGCGGGTGGCAGAGGAGCTCTGGCCCGCAGGGTGTTGAGCGAAGCAAAGTGCAAGGCATTGGTGCGCGGGACCTCAGGCAGCCACGCCAGAGCCGCAGGCCAGGGGCCGACGCTGACTCGCTCTCCCTCCTCCCTGTGTTTGGCCCTAGTGTCCTCAGGATGAAATGTCCGAGTCAGGCCAGTCCTCAGCGGCCGCCACACCCAGCACCACAGGCACCAAATCCAACACGCCCACATCCTCTGTGCCCTCGGCCGCCGTCACACCCCTCAACGAGACCCTGCAGCCCCTGGGGGACTATGGCGTGGGCTCCAAGAGCAGCAAGCGTGCCCGGGAGAAGCGCGACAGCCGCAACATGGAAGTCCAGGTCACCCAGGAGATGCGCAACGTCAGCATAGGTGGGCGCCCACCTGCGGGGCTCTGGGCTCCCTCGGGCAGGAGGCAGGGCTTGGTTTGGGTAGATGTGAAACAAACGCGCGAGGCGGCCAGTGCAGGCAGCAGAGACGTGTTCCCCACCGCCCGGAGGCTGGGCTCCAAGACCAAGGTGCTTGCAGGGTGGGTTCCTCCTGCGGCCACTCCTTGGCTTGTAGACACCACCTTCTCCCTGTGTCCTCAACGGTCATGCCCTGGGTGTGTCTGTGTCCTCATCTGCAATTCCTAAAAGGACACAACCCCATTGGATTAGAGCCACCACGTGACCTCATTTTACCATAATCACCTCTTGAAAGGCCCGGCCTCTAAATACAGTCATGCTAGGGGGTATCTATCAACATATGGATTTGGGGAGACACAACTAAGGTAGTAGCCTGCGTCACCCTACAGCACACTGCCCCGCTAACCAGTAACCTGCGTCACCCCACAGCACACTGCCCCGCTAACCAGTAACCTGCGTCACCCCACGGCACACAGCCCAGTAATGGAAAGAGAAGAGGGGAATGAGGGCTGAGAGGAGGTCCAGCCACTGACTTGCTTGGACGTGGGATCTCTGGGGACTGGGCTTACTGCTGACACTGCCATGCAGAGAGGCTGCTGCAACCCACCCCCCTCCAGCCCCCACCTCAGATGCCCACTGTGCTGGGGTTCGACCTCTGCCCAGCCAGCCCGGGAAGAGCCGTTTGCTGATCATCCCCACCTGGCGGGTGGTCCAGCTCCAGCCCACCAGACTCAGGTTCCGAGGGGAGCCATGAGCAGGGCAGAGGCTGCCAGACCCTCTCCTGACCCCAGGTGCCCCTGTGCTCTCCCCTAGGCATGGGCAGCAGTGACGAGTGGTCTGATGTTCAGGACATTATTGACTCCACTCCAGAGCTGGACATGTGTCCAGAGACCCGCCTGGACCGCACAGGAAGCAGGTACTGGCTTAGGCCAGGCTCTGGGGTCCTGGGGGCTCAGTATTTATCGATGTCTTTGGTGAAGGCTCCCTCTGCCACCATTGGGAGAACCATCAAGGCTGTGGCCTACCACCTCCTGTCCACGCCTGGCCTGCACGGCAGTGTGGGCATTCAGTGGCCACGGTGGGAGGTGTTGGAAGAGTCTGCAGACACAGCCACTCCGGGCTACCCACTGACTCTGCTCTCTGTCCCAACCTGTACATCCCAACAGCCCAACCCAGGGCATCGTGAACAAAGCTTTTGGCATCAACACTGACTCCCTGTACCACGAGCTGTCGACGGCAGGGTCAGAGGTCATCGGGGATGTGGACGAAGGGGCTGACCTCCTAGGTAAGTGCAAGCCTCCCCCGGCGCCTGCACAGCGCTGGGGCTCTCTGCTGTTGGTTTTGTGGGTAATGAAAGTCCTCTGTCAGCTGTGAGCTAGGAACCTTTTTTTCCAGCTTTATTGAGTTATATTTCATGGGTGATTGTCCCTCCATCTCCACAGGGGATTAGTTTCTGGACTGCCCCAAGGATACCAAAATCTGAGGCTTCTCAAGTCCCTGCTGTGACGTGGTGCAGTGTTTGTGCTCTCCCGTGTACTCTAAGTCAGCTCTAGGTTGTGTTGTAGATGCTATGTAAGTAGTTGCTGTTATGCTGTGTTGTTTAGGAAATAATGACAGGAAAGAAGTGTACACATCCGTGCAGACACGGCCACTGCACGCCTGTGCATTTTCCATGAGGCTGGCTGAACCCACAGATGCGGAACTCGTGGGCATCAAGCATTGACTGTATCATCAAATTCACCCCCTTCAAGTGCACGGTTCGGTGGTTTATAGCAATACTCACAGGTGGTGTGGCCACCCACACTATCTTAGTTTAGAATGTTCCGCCATCCCAGAAAGAAACCCATGTCTGTTAGCCTCGCCCCGTCTTACGCACACACCCTCAGGGCTGTCGACTTTCCAGGAGGTTGGGAGGGTGCCTGCTTGCCTGCTCCGTGCCTGTTAGCCTCACCACACGCTCTAGGACCATCGACTTTGGAGGAGGTTGGGAGGGTGCCCACCTGCCCACTCCTCCGCAGACAGCCCTGGCTTCACCTCGGCACCACACATCTACACCGGACCTTTTGTGCCTAGGTCTGTGGTGGCTGCAAATATCAGGACCTGCTTCCTGCCAGCACATGGAGTCTCCTGTGCTCGCAGCGTCTGCTGGCAGCTGAGCACTGGCCATGTGGCTCTGAGCCCCAGGCCTTCACGCATGGTGGGTGGGCAGTAGGACAGCCCAGTCTGTCCCCTTGCACGCGTCAGGGTCCGAGCCTTTCCCCATGGCCTTGCTTCCCCCAGCCCGCGGGGTGAGAAGCTCCTGGATTCTAGGCTGCCTCCCGGTGTACTCCTGAGCTGTTTGTCTTATCTGGGGCAGGGGGACCCCCAGGGAGCAGAGTCATGTGGGGTGCTGAGCACCAGCAGGGCCTCAGCCTGACAGGGAGGTCTGTCTCAGCCTGACTTGAGTCAGAAAGTGCCCCAGTAGAGGCCACGTGTAACTAACGTCATGTTTACCATCTTAACCGAGTGGAAATGTTCAGTTCAGTAGTGTTGGGCACACTGGACTCGATGGTGAAAGGTAGAATGCTCCCCTGAGATCAGGAAGAAGGCGAGGGGCGCGCTTGGTGCTGTGAATTTTCTATGGAACTTTTCTCATGTGTTGCAAAAATATATATAAAAAATCTAAAGGAGATTAATCTTCAGAAAAATTCTGCTAAATAGGGGTAATCTCTTTTAATATTTTGATATCCTTCCACTCTACGTAATTCAGATAATGTGTATTTATTTATTTTTTTATTTTTATTATTTTTATTTTTTGAGACAGAGTCTTGCTCTGTCGCCCAGGCTGGAATGCAGTGGCACGATCTCGGCTCACTGCAACCTCCACCTCCTGGGTTCTCGCCATTCTCCTGCCTCAGCCTCCCAAGTATCTGGAATTAGAGACGCCCGCCACCATGCCCAGATAATTTTTGTATTTTTGGTACAGACAGGGTTTCACGATATTTACCAGGCTGGTCTGGAACTCTTGACCTCAGGTGATCCACCTGCCTCGGGCACCCAAAGTGCTGGGATTACAGGCATGAGCCACCATGCCCGGCCAATAATGTATATATTTTAGCTGTTTTTTTATTTTTTGAGAAAATGATATATGGTTATAGTAACATTTAAATAATATCAGAAAATGCCAAGAAGAGAGTAAAAACCAGAGGGAATGCCCCCACCACGCTATGATGATTTTTTTTTTTTTTTTTGAGACGGAGTCTCATTCTGTGGCCAAGGCTGGAGTGCAGTGACGTGATCTCGGCTCACTGCAACTTCTACCTCCTGGGTTTAAGCGATTCTCCTGCCTCAGCCTCCTGAGTAGCTGGGATTACAGGCGCCCGCCACGATGCCCAGGTAATTTTTGTATTTTTAGTAGAGACAGGGTTTCACCTTCTTGGTCAGGCTGGTTTCAATCTCCTGACCTCGTGATTGCCCGCCTCAGCCTCCCAAAGTGCTGGGATTACAGGTGTGAGCCACTGCGCCCGGCCAATTGTTGTAATGTCTTGGCGACACCCTACCGGGCACCATGGCCCTCAGACATATGACACACGTGTACGTGGAACACACAGTGTCAGGTTGCAGCTGCCCTTCTCATTGTGGGCAGTATTCTTATTTCCGTGGGTGGCAGCACTGACAGGCACGGCCACCGTCGGTCCTTACTGCAGCATCAAGGTGTCCCTCTGCTAGTGTCCCTATTTGTAGATGAAGAAACTGAGGCCGGGCATGGTGGCTCACACCTGTAATCCCAGCACTTTGGGAGGCCAAGGCAGGTGGATCATTTGAGGTCAGAAGTTTGAGACCAGCCTGGCCAACATGGTAAAACCTGTCTCTACTAAAAATACAAAAAAAAAATTAGCTGGGCCTGGTGGCGGGCTCCTGTAATCCCAGCTACTTGGGAGGCTGAGGCAGAAGAATCGTTTGAACCCAGGAAGCGGAGATTGCAGTGAGCCGATATCGTGCCATTGCACTCCAGCCTGGGTGACAGAGAGAGAGACTCTGTCTCAAAAAAACACTGAGGTCAGGGAGGGTGAGATGGCGGTGAGAGCTCGGACTTGAACGCAGGGCCAACCCAGACAGGCCCGACCCAGAACAGCAGCCCTAACTCCGAGCCAGGTCTGTGCTATTCGGTAGCTCCAATGAGATGAGATTCCGCACTATGTAATTAATTCCCTTACGGTGTACAGTCCGACGGGTCTTAGCACGCTCGGTGTTTAAAGTCACATCATTTTCACCCCCAAAAGGAAACCCTGTGACTATTAGCAGTCACTTTGTCTCCCCGCCTCCCCAGCCACAGGCAAACACAAATCCACATTCTGTCTCTGTAGATTTGCCTGTTCCAGACATTTCACAGAAATGGGCCTTTTCTGCCTGGCTTCTTTAACCTTGCGTCACGTCTTCAAGGTCCATCCCAGCTGCAGTGTGTCAGTGCTTCCTGGCTTTTCACTGCTGAGTAGCGCCCATCACATGGACGGACCACACTGTGCTCATCTGTTTGCCCTGATGGGCCCCTGCTTGGTGCTTTCCACCTTGGGGGGCTGTGAATCGTGCTCCAGCCACATTCTGACCCCCGCCTGGCTCCAAGAGATGACCAGGATTGGCAGCTTCCTCACCAGCCAGGGACTCTGTGGCCTGCACATGAGCCCACCGTCTTTGCTGTGGTACCCTGTGCTCAGCCCGTGGCCTTTGTGCTGCCTCGCCCTGCTGCACAGCCACCCCCTGCAGCGCCCACCTAGAGGGCACTGGCCAGGAGCCTGCTTTCCCATGAGACCCTGGCGCAGTCCTTTTCTCGTACCACGATGGAGGCCGTGAGTCACTGTGCGTTCCATGCTCTCTGTGCACTCTGGGCTCTGCCACCCTACTCTTCAGGGTGCTGGTCGTCTGGGCACCGCCGAGCTCAGGCTGGCATGAGAGCCTGCTCTTGAGAGTAACAGACCTTTTGGTGCCTTTCCAGAGCCTTAAACATAATGTGTATAAGAAAGGCAGGGAGGCCAGGGGCAGTCACTCACACCCGTAATCCCATAGCTTTGGGAGGCCAAGGCAGGAGGATCACTTGTGCCTAGGAGTTCAAGACCAGCCTGGTCAATATAGCGAGACCCCGTCTCTACAAAACATTTTATAAAAAATTAGGCAGGCATGGTGGTGTGCACCTGTACGTCCCAGCCACTTGGGAAGCTGAAGTGGGAAGATCACTTCAGCCTGGGAGGTGGAGGCTGCAGTGAGCTGTGAGCACACCACTGCACTCCAGCCTGGGCGACAGAGTGAGACAGGAAAAGAAAAAGTCAGGCAGTCCTGAGGAGTGGGGACCTCCTGCTGCTGCAATCTGTTGATGGAACATTTTTGAAACAGAGGAGCCTGCTCTCTGGCAACCAGGATGGGCGAACGAGCGGGGACCTGTGCCCTCTGCCCTAATCAACTTGCCCGGGGCCTTGCCCCATGTCCAGCTCAGCTGCAGAACGGGCACGAACTCCTGAAGACAGCAGGGAAAGGAGTACGCCCTCGTGAGGCTGCCAAGCAGGGGAGAGCCTGGGACCTGCACGGATCTGGGAAAGAGCGTCATTTCAGAAACACATCCGCTTTGCACGTGACGGAAGCTGCTTCTGCCCAAAGTCAGCAGGTGGAGGGCAATGTCCCTCCATCCAGTGCCTACGTGGCGGCCCTGCGCCTCCCTCAGCATTTTTACTCTGAATTCCTTTGGTGATGGAGAAATGAAAAGAGCCCAGGTTGGGCATCTGTTGTATTCCATCGAATCTGAGACAACACCCATTTTAAGACTTTTTTTTTTTCCTATACAGGTGGGCTGTTGCTATGTTGCCAGGGCTGGTCTCACACTCCTAGGCTCAAGTGATCCTCCCACTTTGGCCTCCTAAATCATGCTGGGATTACAGGTGTGAGCCACTGCACCCAGCCCACATACCATTATTATTATTATTATTATTATTGCTATTATTATTATTTTTGAGACGGAGTCTCGCTCTGTCGCCCAGACTGGAGTGCGGTGGCGTGATCTCGGCTCACTGCAAGCTCCACCTGCCGGGTTCACGCCATTCTCCTGCCTCAGCCTCCTGAGTAGCTGGGACCACAGGCGCCGCCACCACGCCTGGCTAATTTTTTGTATTTTTTAGTAGAGACGGGGTTTCACCGTGTTGGCCACAATGGTCTCCATCTCCTGACCTTGTGATCCACCCACCTCAGCCTCCCAAAATGCTGGGATTACAGGTGTGAGCCACCACGCCCAGCCCCACATACCATTATTTTAGGAATCTTCAAGAAAGAAAAAAACTGCTGCAAATTAAACTATAATGTGACAGTGATTGTTTAAGACCCACTGACATTTCAGAAATGTTAACATAGGAAAAAATGTATGTCTTAGAATTGGCATAATAGGACTGGCTGGGCGCAGTGGCTCACACCTGTAATCCCAGCACTCTGGGAGGCCGAGGCGGGTGGGTCACGAGGTCGAGGTGGGTGGGAGTTCGAGACCAGCCTGGCCAAGATGGTGAAACCCCATCTCTACTAAAAATACAAAAAAAATAGCCAGGCACCGTGGCAGGCACCTGTAATCCCAGCTACTCAGGAGGCTGAGGCAAGAGAATTGCTTGAACCTAGGAGGCAGAGGTTGCAGTGAGCCAAGATCGCACCACTGCACTGCAGCCTGGGCAACAAGTGTGAAACTCTGTCTAAAAAAAAAAAAATGGCGTAATAGGGAGTAAGGGAATTAATACTCACTGAGCACATGGCTGGTGCTGGGAGCTGTACCAGCTATTACCACACAATCTGGTGGGAATTTTACAGCAAATATGCACTGAGGAACTTATTTTTCTGTTTTACAAATGACTAACAATCAGAGAAGTTATACTACGTGCCCTGCATTGCTGAACTGGAATCTGGAATCCGCACAGCTGATCTTTCTCTCCACTCTGCTCTGCACAGACAAGGCGGCCCTGAGGAGAGATTCCACCGACGTAGTAGGCAGACATAGAAACTGTCCACAAATAGGCCGGGCGCGGTGGCTCACGCCTATCATCCCAGCACTTTGGGAGGCCAAGGCGGGCGGATCACAAGGTCAGGAGTTCAAGACCACCCTGGCCAACATGGTGAAACCCGTCTCTACTAAAAATATAAAAATTACCCGGGCGTGCTGGCAGGCTCTGTAGTCCCAGCTCCTCAGGAGGCTGAGGCAGGAGAATCGCTTGAACCTGGGAGGTGGAGGTTGCAGTGAGCTGAGATCATGCCACTGCTCTCCAGAGCGAGACTCCGTCTCAGAAAAAGAAGAAGAAAATAGCCACAAATAACCTTGAGAAAAGACAAGCCTGTGTAAGATTCGGAAGCACCATTGAAGGACATAAAAGAAGCCGTACGCGCAGAGGGTGATGCCACGTGCCCAGACCCGAAGACACACCCTGTGAGCTGTCTGCTGACGTCACAGGCAGCCCACGGTTCCCACGGGAATCCATTCATTACCAGTAAAAATACCCCCATGCTTGTTGGAGATTTTTCTGGAACTCTGTGAATGGATCTGAAGTTGGTCCAGTAGAGGAAACATGTGGGAATATCCCAGAAAATATGGGGAGAGAACAAGCTTGCAGGATTCCACATAAAACTGCGGCAGTTGAGGCAGGCAGCAACAAACCTGCGATACGAGCTCATGAGCTCAGGAGCAAGAGCTAAGACAGACCTGGAGCCATGGGGAATCCATCTATGTGTGACAAGTGTGGCATCTCAAACCGTGGAAAACGGGCGGATGAGCCAGTAAACATACTGCCTTAGCTGCTGCTTGTGTAAAATGAAGTCTAAGCCTGACCTCCCCGTAAACAGCAGTGATTTCCAGGTGGATTAAAGATCTAAGCACACAATTACGAGGACAACAGAATGGAGCCAGGCGTGCTGGCACCTGTGGTCTCAGCTGCTTGGGAGTCTGAGGTGGGAGGATCACTTGAGCCTGGGAGTTCAAGGATATAGTGAGCCATGATTGCGCCACTGTACTCCAGCGTGGGGGACAGAGCAAGAGCCTGTCTCAGAAAAATAAGAATGGCAACAAAGGATAGTAGAACTGGAAAAGGGGCCAGGCGCGGTGGCTCACGCCCGTAATCCCAGCACTTTGGGAGGCTGAGGCGGTCAAGAGATCGAAACTATCTTGGCCAACATGGTGAAACCCCGTTTCTACTAGAAATTAAAAAAAAAAAAATAGCTGAGCATGGGGGCAAATGCCTGTAATCTCAGCTACTGGGGAGGCTGAGGCAGGAGAATTGCATGAACCCAGGTGGCGGAGGTTGCAGTGAGCCAAGATTGCACCACTGCACTCCAGCCTGGGTGACAGAGCAAGACTCTGTCTTAAAAAAAAAAAAAAAAAGAAGAAGAAAAAAAATAACTGGAAAAGGATATTGGAGAATATTTTCATAATCTGAGCCCCTCTATGTGACTAAAGCCATAAAGGAAAATAATGACAACTGTGGCTAATGATGGAGACATCATTAAAATTAAAATAAAGGCCTGCACGGTGACGCACACCTGTAATCCCAGCACTTTGGGAAGCTAAGGCAGGAGGATCACTTGAGCTCAGGAATTCGAGACCAGCCTGGGCAACATAGGGAGACCCCCTGTCTACAAAAACATACAAAAATTAGCCAGGCATTGTGGTGCACACATGTAGCAGCCACAGACATAGCTGGGGTGAATTTTAGCTTAAGTTGAGTTTAGTGTATCACCTGAGAATCATGCCAACCACTCAGGAGGCTGAGGCGGGAGGAACGCTTGAGCCCTGGAGACCAATGCTGCAGGGAGTCGTGGTCGCACCACTGCACTCCAGCCTGGGCAACAGAGCAAGTCCTTGACGATTAAAAAAAGAAAGAAAAGAAGCCAAGTACAATAGGAATTGTCAGAAGATAAAACAGGAAATTGGGCCAGGCATGGTGGCCCACGCCTGTCATCCCAGCACTTTGGGAAGCCGAGGCAGGCGGATCACGAGGTCAAGAGATCGAGACCATCTTGGCCTACATGGTGAAACCTCGTCTCTACTAAAAATACAAAAATTCCCCAGGCATGGTGGTGCATGCTGTAGTCCCAGCTCCTCAGAAGACTGAGGCAGGAGAATGGCTTGAACCCGGGAGGTGGAGGTTGCAGTGAGCCGAGATCGCGCCACTGCACTCCAGCCTGGTGACAGAGTGAGACTCTTTCTCAAAAAAAAAAAAGAAAAAGAAAAAGGAAATTTACAAGCTATACCAATAAACATCTGAAAAGATGCTCAATTTCAGAAATAATAAAGAAATAAAGAGAAAATCAAGAAAACTTTTTCCCTAAAGGATTGAAAATAAGACAATCGAGGCTGTCTAGGGTGCAACAGGTGCTACCCTACATGCCAGCCAGAGGTGATGGGTGCAGCCCCACCGAGCACTGGCGGGTGGCAGTGGCGGTGCAGCAGCAGCTGGAGGTGCAGCCTTCGAGGGAGCAGTCGGGCAGTCACAGGGCTGAAAAGTACCTCAAGCCCACACACAGGGACACCAAGTCTCGGGGGAGCAGGTGCAGTGACAGATGATGAGATATTCCCATAGAGAAACATGACAGGGCATTAAAAGCAACCAGGCCAGGGGCGGTGGCGCATGCCTGCCGAGGCAGGTGGATCATTTGAGCTCAGGAGTTCGAGACCAGCCTGGGCCACATGGTGAAACCCCATCTCTACCAAATACTTAGCTGGGCGTGGTGGTGCGCACCTGTGGCCCCAGCTACTTGGGAGGCTCACGGGGAGGACTGCTTCAGCCTGGGAGGTGGAGGTTGCAGTGAGCCGAGCTCGCGCCACTTCACTCCAACGTGGGTGACAGAGCAAGACCCCATCTAAAAAAAAAAAAAAAAGAAAAGAACCAGGGTCAGGCACGGTGGCTCACACCCATAATCTCAGCACTTTGGGAGGCCAAGGTGGGCAGAGTGCTTGAGCTCAGGACTTGAAGACCAGCCTAGGCAACATAGTGAGATCTCATTTCTACTAAAAAACAACAACAACAACAAAAAACACACACACAAAGATTAGCCGGGCGTGGTGGCATGCTCCTGTAGACCCGGCTACTCAGGAGGCTGAGGTGGGAGGATCTCTTGAGCCTGGGAGGTCGACATTGCAGTGAGCTATGATAGTGCCACTGCACTCCAGCCTGAGCAACAAAGTGAGACCCCGTCTCAAAAAATAAAGGCAACCAGGAACCTCAGCACAGGAGCGTCCCATGACATTGCTGAGTGGAACGCAGGAAGTCTCCCGGAGAGATGGATAATGTGGTCCCGATTTTGTTCTTTGAAACCTGTTGCTTATCTAGAAGGAAACCTGAGAGGAGAATATTGGCCGTTAGCAGCGGTTGCCCTGAGAAGCCGAGATGAGAGAGAAGGACATCTGCTCTTTGACTGGAAATTGCCTTATTATTGGAATTCCTGTAGCAAACAACCCTTTTGTCATCCAGATCAAGTGACTTTTCCACGCCGTTCTCCTTTCTGTGTGAAACAATCAAGTAGAGCAGAACCGCGTCCTCGCCTCTGCTGGTGTCTCCCGCATAGAGCGGAACCGCGTCCTCGCCTCTGCTGGTGTCTCCCGTGGAACCGCGTCCTCCGCTGGTGTCTCCCGCATAGAGCGGAACCGCGTCCTCGCCTCTGCTGGTGTCTCCCGCAGAGCGTTTCCCTCGCCAGCCTCCCGTGCAGGGCGGGGGCCGGGACCCAGTGAGGATGCCTCGCCCGCCTCATGCTCCCCACCCCTCCTCTGCTTTCTGGCGTGTTCTCTCCGCCCTCCACCCTGCGGCCCTTGCTCCCGCTGTCTTCAGTCATCCTTCACCGAGGTCCTGCCCTACCCAGGCTGACCCAGGAGCCCAGGAGTCCAGCTCCAGGCCTGCATCTGCAGTGTCTCCCGCACCACTCTCTCCCTCGCCCACGATGGGGGGCTTTTAGAGGCTGGGCACCTGCCACACCCTGCCACACACACACTCCTCTACACAGGCCTGCATCGTGGGGGCTGCAGGGGGCCTGCCCTCCTGATGGGTGATGGGAGCAGAGGGGAGCAGGCTTTAGGGTCAGGGGTCAGCAACGCAGCCCTGGACTGGACCACGGCGCCTGGGCCCCGTTCCCTGCAGGCTTCTGCCCGGGGGCACAGGGCACCCAGACCTGCTGGAGGCTGCTCCTGTTCTCTCCTGCCCTGCAACATGGGAGTGGCCAAAGCGTTGCTGGGTTTTCTGTAATAAGCATTTCTTTATTTTGTTGTGTTCCAGTCACTAATTGACCTTTGTCCCTTCCTCCCCCTGCTTCTTTGTGCCTCGCTGGACACGCCAGGGGAGTTCTCAGGTGAGTATCTCTCTCCTGTCTCTCCTCTGTGTGGGGGTGGGAGTGGGTGGACGGGGTACGCCCCGAGCTATCCCGTCACCGTGGCTGTGTGGACTGCCCCCCACGTCGCCGCAGCGCCTGTGCTTCTGCTCGCAGCCACCGCCGCTCGGAAGCTTGTTCAGTTTGCTCCACCAGCCACTTGACAATGACCTGGATATCCAACCCCCCCTGCCTGAGGAGTCCCCCGCGGGCCATTTCTGAAGGCCCTGCAGAGCCCTGAGACACGCACAGCAGTGACGGGACATGGCCAAGGCCAGCTCTGGGGCCTCCCCTACTGTCAGGCACACCCCAGAAGTCAGGGGTCCTTGAGGCCCCTACCAAGCCCAGCCCGGGGCCCCCTCCCCACCTGGGTGGACAGGTTGAGTCCTGCTCTCTGGCCGCACAGCAGGAGGCTCCGAGGCCCCACCCAGAGCGGGGTGGACCACTCAGAGGCTGTCCAGGTACAGCCCCCCAGCCTCCAGGCACAGCCTGTTCCCACGGGGTGCCTTCCGTCCTCAGCCCCACCCAGCCCAGCATTTGGGGTGAGCTGTTAGCTGCCTGCCCACAGGTGACGTTGGCCTGGTAGTCTTCATGGAACCCCAAGGATAAACTTTCCAGAAGGAGTAGCTGGCTCCATCCCATCTCCTGCCCTCTAACTCCCTCCTGCACCCACCCTAACCCAGCAGACCCAGCTCTGAATTCCTCCCAGCCTGCTGTCCACACGGGCTTAACGCGCTTCTCTTCTCTCCCTTTCTCCCTCTCCTCCCGCCCTGGTTGCCCATCTCCTGTGGGACGGGGACGGCTCCCTAGTGCGCGATGATTTCTTTGGTAAGGCTGAGGCCCCGCTGCAGCGCGCGTCGCTCCTCCACCCCCACATGGTCTCCTGCTTCATGAGCTGTTTGCTTTGTTCTGCATGATGGGGACGGTGTTGGGGCCGCCGGGGTCAGGGGGGCAGCCCTGGGTGAAGCTCGCTCTGTCCAGGCTGCCTCTGGGCTGTGGGAGGTGGCAACTTCCCCCAAGGGACAGACTTGAAGGCCCGAGGAGGGCAGCCCCAGCCTCTCTGAACCCCCAAAAGTGCAGGGCAGACCCTGCCTATGGGGAGGAAGGCCCATGTTTGAGGCAAGGGAGGTCATAAGAGAGACAGCGGGCAGGACCCCTGAGTCCAGGTGCAGAGGCGTGTGATGCTGTCTCTGGACTACGGAGACAGTGGGGGAGTGTGTGGGAGGGCAGGACCTTGGAGTTTCTTTCCATCCTTTTGGGGTTTCTGGGGCATGCTTGCAGGGAGCTCAGTCCAGGTCCACTTGGGGCCTGGTGGTAGAGGAGCCATCAGTCCTGCCAGGGAGCCAGGGAGCCCTGTCCTCACAGCCGCGCCCCATCGCTGCGTCCTAGCCCTGCTGGCCCTGCCGTGAGGGCCAGGCCTCTCCTCGCCCACCTGTCCCCTCACCGCAGCTCCAAAATCACTCGCCTGAGGGTGGTGGCTCTGAGAGGGCCTGCCTGGTGACGGACCTGCTGAGGGCTCTGAGGTGGCGGCACAGCGGCCATTCAGGGGCCTGCATCCGGCCAGCCGGCCTGTGACATTGGTCGGATACAAGAACCACCCCAAGGCCTGGGAGCCTGCTCTGTGCGCAGACTGGGCCCGGTGTAAGCCCCGCCCTTCATGGCCCCTGCTCCCTGCAGATCGGGCGTCACCCCCAGCCAGCTACCCTCTTCAGAAGCGTTGCCCTGAGGCAGGTGCGGCGGCATCAGGGTCCTGTCTTGAAGGGCCTAGGTGAAACCTCCACACCTTCTGTTTCAGGAATGGGCAAAGAAGTGGGGAATCTGCTACTGGAAAACTCACAGCTTCTGGAAACCAAGTAAGAGTGCCCTTCTCCTGTGTGGTGGGGCTGAGGCAGCCCTCCTCACCAGGGCTGGAGAGTGAGCTGGGCCAGAGGGCGCCTTGGGGAGGACCTGACTCCATCGCCAGCAGCTGTCCTCATCTGGGGCGGGAGGAACTTGGAGCAGGGCTCCGCCTGGTTTCTTTAGGAAGCTTATCTCCAGGAGCCTCTAATGAGGCTGACTGTGGAGTTTAGCTCAGATAGGGATACAGTCTCCCATTCAGCCACCTTCTTGACCAGGCTGTGCCTTCTCCAGGGCAGAAGTACAGGCGCCCCGGGAAGGCCCCTTCACGTACCCGTATGCCGCGCTCGCAGCGCTCCCATCCTTCTGCTTTTTCCAAGAAATGCCTTGAATGTGGTGAAGAATGACCTGATTGCCAAGGTCGACCAGCTGTCCGGGGAGCAGGAGGTGCTGAGGGGCGAGCTAGAGGCTGCCAAGCAGGCCAAAGTCAAGCTGGAAAACCGCATCAAGGAGCTGGAAGAGGAACTGAAAAGGTGAGGGTGGGGCATGGAAAGCTGGTCACAGAGGGACCCCGGCCTCAGGGTTCCGGAGTGCCTGCCTCCTCCAGTGCCTGCTCTCCAGCCCGAGTGGCTTTGTGCACAGCCTGCCTACCCCCAGCTCCAGCTCACAGCCACTCCACCCCAACTAGCCGAATGGGGCCGTGGTCTCCTCCTGAGCCTCCTACAGCGCACACTGGGCCTGTCTCGTGTGTGCCTTCCCAGCACGGCGTCATGTGGGGCTCGGCTGCAGCTCCCACCATCCCACTCCTCCAGCCCTTTGATCAGCCAAGGTTTGGCCGCGGTCCCTGGAGAGCTGTATGTTGGGGCTCCAGCCCTTCTCTGATGGGCAGAGGACATGTGGGGGCCCCGAGACCATGCCTCTGCCCAAGAAGGGACCCAGATCTGCTCTGGGTTTGCCAAGCCAGGGCCCCTGTGCTTCACCCTCCTCTGCATTCCCAGGCAGCCAGGACGGAAGGCTGGGCTTCAGGGTACTCGTGCAGCAGTGGCGCAGGGCCACCTGCCCCCAGGCAACCAGCAGAAGCGTTCAGGGCCCTGAATCAGATAGCTGCTGCGGGGGTCCCTGTGGGGAGAGCCCCCAGCCTTGCACAGAGACAAGGACACAAGTTTGGGGCGGGCACTGCCCGCTGTGTGTTCCGGAGGCCCTCACCCTCCCTACCTCCTTCCCTTTCCCGCAGAGTGAAGTCCGAGGCCATCATTGCCCGCCGTGAACCCAAAGAAGAGGCGGAGGATGTAAGCAGCTATCTCTGTACAGAATCGGTACATCCACTCTTCACTCTTCACAGGCGGGGCGGTCACCATTCACCAATCACAGGCGGGGCGGTCACCATTCACCAATCACAGGCAGGGCGGTCACCATTCAGCATTCACAGGCAGTACATTTCACTATTCACACACCGTATATCCTACTATTCACACTCAGGGCATGGGCATGGGGGGCAGCTCCTGGGGACTCACCGGCCCTTCTGTCTGTACAGAATCAGTATAGCCCACTATTCACATGCAGGGCTGGGGGCACAGGCAGGGGGCCCAGGCGGGGTCCTGGGGACTCGCCTGCTCTTCTGGGCTGACAGCTCTCCCACCCCTCCTGGGTAACACCTGACCGCAACGGCATCATCTGCTGCCCCACTCCCGAGACCACATAGAATCAGAACCAGGCCCTTGGGCAGGACCACAGCCCTGGCAGGATGCCGGTCACCTGTCAGCACCAAGTTCTAGTGCATGCCTTTTGTATAGTCACAAGCGGGTCTCCCTGGCTCCGCAGCCTGGCCAGTGCTCCAAGTCAGTCACCTGCTGTCCCCTTTTCAGGACCTACCCCACCCCTGAGGAGCCCAGGAGGCCCTCGGGCAGGCTCTCTGCTGCCTGGGCATTGCCAGCCCTCCCCTTTAGAACCACCACCCCCTCCAGGGGAGAGGCCAGAGGGAGCACTGCCTGTCAGTGGGCCCCTGGCCTCCTTCCTTAAGGAGAGCAGGCCCGGCCCCAGGGCGGATGCCGGCGCCACCTGCACTAGCTCAGTCACCTGGGGGCCGTGGTGACGATAAAGTGAGGTTGTATGTCTCGGGCCATCCCGTGCACCCCGCACTCCCCACGGTCTAGGAGAAACACAAGTGGAAGGCGAGTCATGTCCCCCCCACAGCCTCTCCTGCATGAGCCGAGGGTGCCACCGGTCCTGGGCCTCTGCCCCTTGTCACGGCCTGAGGCTGGACGTGCACCTGCAAGCACAGAGTGCTGAGTGCCAGGGGCCCTGTGGGGACTCGCACTTCCTCACTCCCTGGCAGCTCTGCTGAGCAGCCCTGGGTAGGGGAGCAGACCACAGACCCCACGTGGGTCTGTCAGAACCCAAAGTGTTCAGCCGGCTGGACCCTTCCTAGAGCGTCCCATCTACTCATTTCACACTGGAGCAGTCCCACCTGCACCTCACGTGAGGCATTTGGGGCCTCCACGGACATGCAGGGAAAGTCACCCACATCATGCCTCTCACGCGTGTCCTGGCAGCCCTGGCAGGGTCAGGCTGACTCCGGGTTCCCCTCCCCCCTTGCTGACACCCCTCCACACCGCTTCTTGCCTGAGGATCTGCAGGAAATTGGTACTGAAATCCACCTATACCTGGAGACCACGACCCTGCCCCGGTGGAGGCACCCCAGGAGGAAGCAGGTGTGACCCAGCCTCCAAGGCTGGCTGATTGAGCCTCTGTGCCTCTCCCCTCCACAGGACAAAATCCCCATGGCCCAGCGCCGCCGCTTCACGCGGGTAGAGATGGCCCGTGTGCTCATGGAGCGGAACCAGTACAAGGAGCGGCTGATGGAGCTGCAGGAGGCCGTGCGGTGGACCGAGATGATCAGGTGGGAGTTGCGGCCACCCCAGGAAGGGCTGTGGGATCATCCCTGATGGCAGAACTACGGCTCCCTCCTCTGCACCTCCCTGTCTTCTGGGGGGACTGAAGGGTGCTGGGTGCTTCCTGGTGGGAGCCCAGAGAGTGCCAGGCAAGGGAGGCGTGAGGGTGCTAGCAGGCTGCTCCCTATGCCCTCCCCCGCAGAGCATCCCGAGAGCACCCATCCGTCCAGGAGAAGAAGAAGTCCACCATCTGGCAGTTGTAAGCTGGGGGCCCCCAGGGGGTGTGGGCAGCCGCTGCAGGGGAAGGGGCAGGGAAGTTCCCTGGTCCTCTGCCCACCCCTCACCTCCCTGTGCCTCCGGCAGCTTCAGCCGCCTCTTCAGCTCCTCCTCCAGCCCCCCTCCGGCCAAGCGCCCCTACCCCTCGGTGAATATCCACTACAAGTCGCCTACCACGGCCGGCTTCAGCCAGCGCCGCAGCCATGCCATGTGCCCGATCTCGGCGGGCAGCCGGCCCCTGGAATTCTTCCCTGATGAGTGAGTGTCCCATGGTCCCCACTAGTGGCCTGCAGTAGGGTTGGGGAGGCCCTGTCCTGAGGCCCCTCCCCTCCAGGACCTGAAGCAGGACTTTGAGGGCAGCCTCCACCTTGCTGGCCACATGCCAGGGGTCGTGACCTCTCCCTGCACACTGCCTGCCCCTCCCTGCAGCGGGGAGCTGGGCTGCTTTGGCTCCGCAGTGTTTGGTTCAGGATGTCCCTTGGCAGAGGCTGTGCACACCAACAGTCAGGGGGCTGCGCTGGGCTCCACGGTGGCCTCTGCAGCAAGGAGCCATTTCAGACGTATGTGCAGCAAGGAGTCGCTGGCCACGCCTGTGCCCTGGCGGCACTCCAGGTCCCGGTCTGTGGAGCCCTCAGTGACTGTGGCCGAAGAGCAGCCTCTGGGTCGAGCAGGTGCCAGCTGTGGCCTCCAAGCCCAGGGGCATACCCGGTGCTGGGAAGGCCACCCTCCCTAGCTAGGCACTCGGTGGCCGGGAAAAGGCGAGGATGGGCCTCCCTGCCGTGACCTCCCCCAGGGCAAGCCTGGGGCACTGTGGGTGCCTGCTGCTCAGCTGCTGCTCACCCTGGACAGAGACATCACCCATCATTCTTCCACTCAGCGACTGCACGTCCTCCGCCCGTCGAGAGCAGAAGCGCGAGCAGTACCGCCAGGTGCGTGAGCACGTGCGTAACGACGACGGCCGACTTCAGGCCTGCGGCTGGAGCCTGCCCGCCAAGTACAAGCAGGTGCGGGCGGGGCGCTTCGGGGACAGGGCGGGGCCCCGCGGGGGCGGGGCGTGAGTAAGGGGCGGGGCTATGTGGGCGGGGCAGTGCCGGGTGTGGGAGGGGACGACGGGCGGGGAGGGGACGACGGGCGGGGAGGGGCGGGGCCTGGCAGGTCCTAGTAAGCCTCCTGGGCAGGGGTCTGGAGGGTCGGAGGAGGAGCCCTGCGGCTCCCACGCCCCCACCTGCCTCCAGTCTTGAGGTGGCTCTGCCGCCAGAAGCTGGCAGCTCGGCCTAAGGTTTCTGGAGGGATGGGTAGGAGCCATGGCTGGTGCCCATAGCGCCTCCCTGCTCCCTGCAGCTGAGTCCCAACGGGGGCCAGGAGGACACGCGGATGAAGAACGTGCCGGTGCCCGTGTACTGCCGCCCTCTGGTGGAGAAGGACCCCACCATGAAGGTGAGCCGGCGAGGACCCCGTTCAGGCCGGCTGGGCAGGCGGGAGGCTGGGGAGCGCCGGTGACACCCGACCCTGGCCCTGCCCTTGCAGCTGTGGTGTGCTGCGGGCGTCAACCTGAGCGGATGGAGGCCCAATGAGGACGACGGTGGGAATGGAGTCAAGCCAGCGCCAGGCCGCGACCCCCTGACCTGCGACCGCGAAGGAGACGGTGAGCCCAAGAGCGCCCACGGGTCTCCCGAGAAGAAGAAGGTGAGTATGGCGGAGGCCACCGGGCACCCTCCCTGGCTGAGTCTCAGGACACCTCAGCTGCAGAGCATGCTGGGAGTGAGACACAGGGCAGCACCCGGAAGCAGGGCGGCACAGGGGCTCCTGGACTGTGGGAAGCAGTGTCTTCCCTCCCCAGGACTGAGCCGCCTTCTGGGTTTTCAGTAGGAATCTTGGCCCACGTAGCTGGGAATGGGGCTGCAGCTGGGGCGGCCCTCCCCTCCCCTCTCCGAGTGCCATCCAGCAGTCTCGGTCCCCTGGCTGGGAATGGGGCTGGGGTGGGCCCTCTTCCCCTCCCCCTCCCCTCCCACCTCCCTCATCCCCTCCCCCTCCCCTCCTCTCCCTTTCCCTCTCCCCGACCCCCCAAGTGGCCTGGAGTGGCAGAGCTTGCTTCCAAGTGGTGGGAGGCTTAGTTTTATGGCCCAGCTTGGGCCTCTTGGAGCTCAGCGGCTTCCTCTGTGGAGACGAAACCATGTATGCAAGCGCTTTAGAGTGCAGTCCTGAGTCCGCATTGCTCTGGCCCCAGGAAAGGACAGCCATGTCCCCTCAAGCTACAGTTAAGGCTGGATCCTGACAGATTCTGGGAGTCCCATGGCCCCGTGCTGCTGCCGGGTAGCCTCAAGCTTGGGCTCTGACCTTGATCCCGTGCCCTGAAACAGGCCAAGGAGCTCCCTGAAATGGACGCCACCTCCAGCCGGGTGTGGATCCTGACCAGCACCCTGACCACCAGCAAGGTGGTGATCATCGACGCCAACCAGCCGGGCACCGTGGTGGACCAGTTCACTGTCTGCAACGCGCACGTACTGTGTATCTCCAGCATCCCTGGTGAGCGGCTGGAGTGGGCGTTTCCACTTGGGCGCCACTCCCTTTTACTAGCAAGCTAAGTAAAAGCCCAGCCACACAGCACCCACCTTCTCGGGGTGTCCTGTGGACACAGGAACATGGCAGTGGACGGTGGGAGGGGCGACACCCAGTCAAGTGAGGCCCTGGGCCCTGTTTCTGGGAGGAAGCTCGCAATGGCCTCGGCCTCTTCTTCCTACCTACTCGGGACGCCACGCTCACCTGGTTAGAGGGCGAGGGGTAGGCACGGCCCGCAGCTTGAAGCATCACTCCAGGACCACAGGAAAACATTTCCTCATGCTGAATGTGAAACCTCCAGTCGGGCCGAAATCTCACGGCCTCACCAGGGGCTAAGGGGGTGTGGGTGAGGAGCTTCATGTCACCCCTGTGAGCAGTAACCTTGTGATGTTCTGGGCCAGCCCCAACACTGGGAGGACAAAGGGGTGCTGAGGGCTCTGCCAGGTCTCTGGTGTGAAACCACAGGGCCGTCTGGGTTCTTGAGGGTCTGCCACAGGATCACAAGTTGTTTGCACCCAGGACCAGGGTCTTACTTCTCAGCTCCCCTGGCCCAGGGGCCCGCCCAACAGAGCAGGCTTGCTGGAGTCCCAGGCCTGCAGGCAGAGGGTCCTGGGTGGGCTGTGGGTGGAGCCATGTGTGGAAGCTGGGTCTGCTGGGAGAGTGGGAGGCCAGCTCCCGCTCCCTCTGCCCCTGTATGAGTGCTGGGCACACCCTTGCAGTAGTGGGTTCCCCAGCACAGGCTGATGGGCCGTCCCTCTCCCCAGCGGCCAGCGACAGCGACTACCCCCCCGGGGAGATGTTCCTGGACAGCGATGTGAACCCAGAGGACCCGGGCGTGGACGGCGTGCTGGCCGGTATCACCCTGGTGGGCTGTGCCACCCGCTGCAATGTGCCACGGAGCAACTGCTCCTCCCGAGGGGACACCCCGGTGCTAGACAAGGGGCAGGGTGAGTCCTGGGCGCGTTTCCCCCATCCCCTCCTTCCCACCTTTCTGCCCAGCCCAAGCTCACCTTTCCTAACACAGGGGAGGCGGCCGCCATCGCCAACGGGAAGGTCAACCCGTCCCAGTCCACAGAGGAGGCCACAGAGGCTACGGAGGTGCCAGACCCTGGGCCCAGTGAGCCAGAGACGGCCACGTTGCGGCCCGGGCCTCTCACAGAGCACGTCTTCACTGACCCGGCCCCCACCCCATCCTCTGGCCCCCAGCCTGGCAGGTGAGCAGGAGCGGAGGGGAGGCTTGCAGAGGTGGGAAGGGCCTAGGGGTCTTGGCCCCCCTGGAGCCACCGTCCTTCCTGCAGTGAGAATGGGCCAGAGCCTGACAGCAGCAGCACGCAACCAGAGCCGGAGCCCAGCGGGGACCCCACGGGAGCAGGCAGCAGTGCTGCACCCACCATGTGGCTGGGAGCCCAGAACGGCTGGTAGGAAGGGCCCAGGGCAAGGTGGAGGGAGGGTCCTGGGTGAGTCCCTCGCCCATTGCCACTTCTTTCTACAGGCTCTACGTGCACTCGGCTGTGGCCAACTGGAAGAAGTGCCTGCACTCCATCAAGCTGAAGGACTCCGTGCTGAGCCTGGTGTGGGTGACCCAGGCTGAGGGCCGGGCGTCATGGGGGAACAGGGCGGAGGGGGCCTGCACAGCCTGGCCCAAACCAGGCTCACCGCATTCCTGTTTCAGGCATGTCAAAGGCCGTGTGCTGGTGGCTCTGGCGGACGGGACCCTGGCCATCTTCCACCGTGGTGAAGGTGGGGCCTGGCAGCACGGGGTGTGTGGGTGGCAGCTGACGGCCCTGGCAGTGTTTAGCCAAGGGACTCCTGGGGTTCCAGGCCTCTCCTTAGCCTGGCAGTGGGTATCTCAACCCCTGATATCCTGAGCAGAGGTGGGGCCCAGCCAGGCCTGAGCAGGTGTTCGGGGCTCCCTCCAGATGGCCAGTGGGATCTGAGCAACTATCACCTAATGGACCTGGGCCACCCGCACCACTCCATCCGCTGCATGGCTGTTGTGTACGACCGCGTGTGGTGTGGCTACAAGAACAAGGTGCACGTCATCCAGCCCAAGACCATGCAGATTGAGGCGAGTGCTGGCCAGGGGCCCCAGGGAGGGGAAGAGGCTCCTGCCAGCCAGCAGCTCTCCGGCACCTTCCATACAGAAGTCCACAAAGCCCTATGTGGGTCCCATCCTCCCTATACCGCCTATGAGTCAGGCTCGAACAGGCACAAAGCAGGCGCAAAGAAGGAGATCTGAGGGGGCTATAGGTGGCCCTGGGGCTGTGGCAGGTTTGGGGCTCCCCACTTCCTCTCCTCTCCCCAGCCCTGTTGATGGGCAACCATGACTCCACAGAAGTCATTTGACGCCCACCCGCGGCGGGAGAGCCAGGTGCGGCAGCTGGCGTGGATCGGCGATGGCGTATGGGTGTCCATCCGCCTGGACTCCACCCTGCGGCTCTACCACGCACACACGCACCAGCACCTACAGGACGTGGACATTGAGCCCTACGTCAGCAAGATGCTGGGTGAGGGGCCATGCCAGATGGGGTGGCGGGGGGCTCAAGGCCAGCTGCCCTGACCACTCTCCCCCCACAGGCACCGGCAAACTGGGTTTCTCCTTCGTGCGCATCACAGCCCTGCTTGTCGCGGGCAGCCGGCTCTGGGTGGGCACCGGCAACGGAGTGGTCATCTCCATCCCCCTGACAGAGAGTGAGTGGCATGCACGTCTGCAGGGGCAGTGGTGCTGCCAGAGGTGTCCATGGGTTCCCGGGGGTGGCTCTGCAGGGCCACCTGGGAGGGTGCCTTGCTGCCCCTACGCTGACCACTCTCCTCTTCTCCCATGCTTCTCCTGTGTCCCCAGCTGTGGTCCTGCACCGAGGCCAGCTCCTGGGGCTCCGAGGTAAGCCCAGCCACCTCCTGTCCCCCCACGGAGCCTCTCCCACCCTCCATCTGTATGCGGGCTCAGCGCCTCTGGGTTCTCTCCCTGCAGCCAATAAGACATCCCCCACCTCTGGGGAGGGCGCCCGTCCCGGGGGCATCATCCACGTGTACGGCGATGATAGCAGTGACAGGGCAGCCAGCAGCTTCATCCCCTACTGTTCCATGGCCCAGGCCCAGCTCTGCTTCCACGGGCACCGCGATGCCGTGAAGTTCTTTGTCTCGGTGCCAGGTGAGGCTGGGCCCCTCCTGCCATCCACATCCCCTGCACGCCAGTGGCTGCCGCCTCCCCCAGGAGGCCACTGTCCTGAATCGCTTCTGCCATCCCAGGGAACGTGCTGGCCACCTTGAACGGGAGTGTGCTGGACAGCCCAGCTGAGGGCCCTGGGCCAGCTGCCCCTGCCTCGGAGGCCGAGGGTCAGAAGCTGCGGAACGTGCTGGTGCTGAGCGGCGGGGAGGGCTACATCGACTTCCGCATTGGTGAGCGGCGCCCAGGGACGGGACTGAGGTTGGGCGCGGGGGGAGCCTGGCCCTCACTCTGCTGCCTTGCCTGCAGGAGACGGAGAGGACGACGAGACGGAGGAGGGCACAGGGGACATAAGCCAGGTGAAGCCCGTGCTGTCCAAGGCGGAGCGCAGTCACATCATCGTGTGGCAGGTGTCCTACACCCCCGAGTGAGGCCGCTGCCCTGCCTGGCCCGACCTGTACATAGGACCCCCGACCACCTGACCCCCGCCTGCCCTGCGGGGTAGCCAGCCAGGCGCCGCCGCCCCTCTTCTAACCTCTCAACCTGCAGCTTTCACCTGAGTCTGGTCCCCTCCGGCGGGCAGGGAGTGCGGGGATGCCAGTCAGCTGGGAGGAGAAGGGGAGGGGTGCTTCCACCCGAGGGGAAGATGCTCTCGGGACAGTTTCCCGGGCGGCTCCTGGCCAGCTTCCAGCCCAGAGTCCTCAAGTCCAGGGCACCTTGGGCCCAGCGCAGGCAGGACCCGAGGTGGCCCTGGCTCCACCCTGGGCCTCCTACTCCCCAGCACCCCTGGAGGAGGCAGGGGCTCCCCACCGCCGAGGCTGCCTGCCCTGGGCCCACCTCTGCATGCTGCTCATGGGGCCACCCTGCCTCCCGGGCCCTCACTCTGCCTAGGGGAGCTGGGCCAGGCACTAGCCTTTGCCCAGGGAGGTGGGCCTCGGGCTGCCCAGGTGCCTGCACCCCAGCCGGCCTTCTCTGGGGCCTCCCCGTCCTCAAGCCTCTATCCTCTGTCTGTCCCCCCCCCGGCTGTCCCCTGCCCAGGGAGCTGGCATGAAAGCACGAGGCCCAGCTCCCTGGGGCAGCTGCTTGAGAAGAGAGACTGCTACCCCATCCTGCCCACGCGGGCAGGCTCTCGCCGTGTCCCCCAGGCTCTGCCTGGGCAGAAGACTCACCTTGGAGGAGTGGGCCTTGGAGTCCTGTCCCTCCCCGAAGCCCCCAGGGTGGCATTTCTCAGGCTGCCAGGGCAGGCCCAGGCCTCAGGAAGAAGGGGAGGCCCCTGGCCTCTCCGGGTTCAGTCCTAGGACGCAGGCTCAGCCTCAGGTTGATGGGGGATAATGTGCTCCTGGGGCCTGCCTCCTGCACGGGGCTCCAAGGAGCCCAGCTCCCAGACACGCTACTAAGTGCCTAGGGTTGCCCGCTGTGGCCTGCTCCCCGGGAGCAAGAGGCCACCAAGCAGAGGCCCATGGGGCTGAGGATGGAGCCGCCCCCAGCCGACTCCAAGCCCCTAGCGGGCAGAGGCCACCCTGGACTGCTCTCCCTGTCCAGCCGGGCCTCGCTGGCCTACTCCTACCTTCCAGGCCCACTGCACTCCCGTCTGGGAGGCCCTGATGAGGGCAGCCCAGCCCCCGCACCCACCCCCAACCAGAGAAGCACAGATCTTGGGGAGCTGCCCCACAAGCCCCGCTGGCCACCGTGGGCTGCAGCCACTGCGCTGCTGGCTTCTCCCCACCATCCCTGCCACCTCCACTGTGATGTATGTCTGCTCCCTCGTCTGTTCCCCCAGGATCTCGAAGTGACTCCGGGCTGAGCAGTGGTGCGGCTGGGGGAGGGGTGACGATTCTCCTCAGGCTTTGGCCCTGCAAGCAAACCCACATATCTGCTCTGTATGTAATAAACGTCTGTTTCTGGACCCAAACCGACACGAAAACGAGGACTTCACTTTATTACAAAAAGAAACGTTGGACCATGTTGGGCTGGGCACCAGGACAGTGTCCTGGCACGTTTCCAGGCGAGCCGCGCAGGCTCCTGGAGCAGCTCCTCGGGCAAGAAGCCCTGTACGCCAGGGATTGGAGAGGCCCGCGCCACCCTCGATGCAACGTCCTGACAGGTGGATGTTCCAAGCGCTGCGGGGTGGGGCCAGAAGCCCGGCTACCTGGGCCCTGGAGGAGGCTGGGGTGTCAGAGCCTCTGCGACGCGCACTTGCCGGGCTACTCATACAGCCAGTGCCCGGCGCTGTCCTCCCAGCACAGGAGCTCGTCTGCGCGGAACCAGAGCGCGATCTCGCGGCGGGCACTCTCCACCGAGTCGCTGCCGTGAATCAAGTTCCTGAACGGAAGAGGCGCGCGTGAGCGCGGGAAGGAGAGCTCCGGCACGGGTCCCACGAGGGCCGAATTGGGGGAGGCCGGACGGGGCTGGGCCCGTTCCCGGGGCGAGCCTTACTTGCCAACCTCGATGCAGAAATCCCCGCGGATGGTGCCGGGCGGGGCGTCGGCCGGGTTCGTGGCCCCGATGAGCGCCCGCGAGGTGCGCACCACGTCCAGCCCCTGCCATACCTGTGCGGGGGACGGGGGCGGTATCACGCAGGGGTGGGGTCCCGGGGCCGTCCGCCCGCTTCCCGGGCACTCACCATGGCCACCACCGGCCCGGAGGCCATGTACTTGACCAGGCGGCCGTAGAACGGGCGTTCACGCAGCTCGGCGTAGTGCTCGCGCAGCAGCTCCTCGGAGGCCTGCGGAAGGGTCAGGCCGCCTGCGCCCGCCCCCCGGCACCCAGGCGTCCCCAGGTCCCCCCCCTTCCCCCTACACCGCGCCCCCGCTCGCTCACCGCGCCCCGCGCCCCCACCTGCACCAGCTTCAGCGCCACCAACTTGAAGCCCTTCCTCTCGAAGCGCCGCACGATCTCGCCCACCAGCCGCCGCTGCACGCCGTCCGGCTTCACGGCCAGGAAGGTGCGCTCGTGTGCGCCGGTGCAAGCTGCGGGGCAGGCGGGGACGTGGCGTCAGACCGGCCCAGCACCGGCCGCCCACCCCCCGCCCGCGCCGCTCCGCTCACCGGCGGGGAAGAGGTTGGCGAAGATAGTCAGCACCAGGCAGATCATGATGGCGGTGCGGGCGCGGGCTCCGCGGGGCGGGGCGGTGGCGCCCGGGGCGGGGCCTGCGCTTAAAGAGACCTGGTCCCGGCGCGGCGGCCTCCGCGGACGCACGCAGGGAGGCTGCTTCACTTGCACCCCGGAACCCAGCAGCCGTGGGGGGCCAGAGGGCAGCTGCAGAGGCCAAGTCTCCTCCAGTGGCTCGGACACTAACTGTATCCCCCACAACCCGCCCAGGTGGTTCCACCCACGCGGCGCCCTGCTCCGCACCGCCCGAGCCCCCGCCCCCCGGCCGGGGCCAAGACCACAACGTCAGCCCTTCTCTCCCCGGTCCTAAAGACAGCGCGCAGACACCGCAACCCGGGGTACTTCTTTTGTCTTTATTCCCTTTCATAGCTTCTGCCGGGATCCAGGCAAAGAGAGCACTAATGGGGGAAGGGGAGCTAGCGCTTCCCGCTTTCCCCAGCGTGAGTCTGCGGAGTTGGTGTGGGGGCAGCAGGGCCAGAGGAAAAACATAGGTGGCGATTTGCCCCAGCCCTCCCCACTAAAATGCAGATCCTCAGAAAACGTCGCGGAAGGTGACCTCCCAGCTCCGAGGGGCAGACTCGGGTGTAACGCGAAGACGGTTTCTTTCATCAACAAGATCCCTGCTGCCTCACAGCCCCTCAGGCCACCCGCTGGTTCTGGCATTCTAGACGGGGGTGCCCTTGGCCCTTCCTTTGTCCTCCTGTTTTGCAGGGTAGTCCCAGGGTTCCATGCGTGTCCTCTGCACATTCAGCATGGGCTCCTCGGTGCTCGTGTCTCCATTTTTCTGTCGTTCTGCGAGAATCATGGCCCGGAGGAGCGGCGGGTACGGCACGGAGGCCAGGCTGTCCTCCGGCGCCGGCGTGAACGCGGTGAAGGCCTCCTCCTCGTGCTTGGGCACCAGCCGCCAGTCATGGTACATGACGTGTTCGATCTCCCGCGCCTCGCTCTCCGTCTTCCCTGATGAAGGAAAAGAGGCGTGCTGCACACACATTTGCTGTGCCGTCGGTGGTCGGCATCGAACTGCCGGGCACCCGCTCTCCACCAGCTCTCCCGAGCCTTACCTTTGAAGGTCAGGATGCCCCAGGCCTTCCCGTGGTCCAAGTTCTGCAAAACCAGAGGGAAGCGAGGTCAGCTCGCAAGGCTCTGGGCCCCCGAGATCAGGAGGTGGGAGCCTCAGACCCGCAAACCTGCAGGGAGGAGGGGAGGCGGGGAGACCAGGCGGCTGCAGGGGCGGGGTGCGGACGGGGTGCACGCACCTGCGCCGTGTAATCGGGCTGCACCCGCGTGAGGCGCCAGTAGCACGGCTCATCGTGCTGCCACAGCCAGGACTTGCGCGTGACCAGGCGGCCCAGGCCGAAGAGCGGGAGGCGGCCGAGCAGCTGGAAGAGGCGGCTCTCGCGGCGCACGTCGGCCCAGGCCCGGACCGGCAGTCGGCGTCCAGAGAACGGCCGCGTCAGGGTCTCGTAGTCCACAGCGTACAGCTGCGAGTCGCGTGGCCTGTTCAGTTTCTCCCGCAGGGCGCGCACGCGGCGGGCCAGCTCCGCAATCAGCCGCGGACGCACCTTCTTCCGCGCCATGGCGGATCCGCGTCCTCAGCGCTGCGGCCGGAAGCCGCCGGAAGAGGCCGGTGTCCCAGGCTAAAGTGTTCGGGCGCGGCCGGAAGCGAAAAAGAAGTCGGTCCGGCCATGGCGCGGGTTGGACCCGGGAGGGCGGGGGTCTCTCGCCAGGGCCAGGGCCGGGGCCGGGGCCGGGGACGGGGCGGGAGCGGTCAGCGGCGACCTCCAACCTGGGAGATCTCAGACTCCGACGCTGAGGGCCCCTCCGGCTCGGAGGCCGCCCCGAGAGCCCGGGACCCAGCAGGGGAGCGCAGGGCGGCTGCCGAGGCGTTGCGGCTGCTACGGCCGGAGCAGGTCCTGAAGCGCCTGGCGGTGTGCGTGGACCCAGGTGCGGCGGAGGGCACGGGCGACGCTCGGGGTAGGAAAGGCCTTTCTCCGCCAGGCGGCGCCCTCCGTCCGACGGGGCGGGGCGCGCGCGCCGAGGTTCCCGGGGCCGGGCGCGCTTCCCAGTCGGGGGTTTGTGCCGAATGCAGACTGCCGGGTCCGCGCCCCCGCCCAGGTAGGGCGCTCGCGAGGGTGGAGGGAAGCAGTGACCGCGCTCCTCTCCCCTGGTCCCAGCCATCCTGGAAGACGCTGGTGCCGACGTCCTGATGGAGGCCCTGGAGGCCCTGGGTTGCGAGTGCCGCATCGAGCCCCAGCGCCCGGCCCGCAGCCTGTGGTGGACCCGAGCGAGTCCCGACCCCTGCCCCCGCAGCGTGAGTGCTCGCGGGTTCCCGAGGGCCAGCCCGGAGTTGGCTGTTTTGCTTCCATGATTTCAGTCCTGGAGCTGTCCCTGAGGCAGCTGCCCTGGGCGGTGCGCGTCTCGCGGATGGTAAACCACGGATGGAGAACGGAAAGTGGGGGTGCCCAAGCCGTTCTGCTGGTAAAGAGCCGAGCTGGCTGGATAAGATTCCGGCCGGAGTCAGGCTGTGGTCAGGATTCCTGCCGGCCCCAGAGACCTGACCTGGGCTTCTGTAGAGCAGTCCTGTCAGGTCCTGGGCTTGGTTGGCTGGGGCCACGGACCGCGTTGCTGCTAGACTGCCCAGGCAGGGCCCCTGGGGCACCCGGGGTTGAGACAGGCAGCAGCGCGTCTCCATGTCCCCACAGCTGCCTCCTGAAGTGTGGGCTGCAGATGAACAGGAATTCCTGCTGCTGCTGGACCCCGAGGAGTTTCTGCAGGGCGTCGCCACACTGACCCAGGTGCTCGGGTGGTGGCAGTAGTCCGTCTCCAGTTAGGACGGGTGGGTTCCCAGCCGGGAGGCGCCTGCGCTGCCGGTCCCTGCCCTTGTAGACGGGGCTGGAGGGGGCATGGGGCAGGCCAGGATTCCTCTCTGATCCGAAACCGTAGAGGTTTCTAGGGATGGAGAAAGCTCCTGGGCACCTGTGGAGGCTACAGCTGCTCCTAGAGGGTCCTGAGAAGTGCCAGGAGGCCGGGGTCTGGGCAGCAGGCTGCAGGCGGGCTGTGTTCGTCCTCTGACAGCGGACAGCCCGGCCCCTGCCTGCAAGGAGCAGTGCTCAGGTGCTGTTGAACCAGGCAGCAATAGGCCAGACCCCCTGCCAGGTCCCTGTGTCCAAGGATGAGTCTCTCAAGCCCCTGCTTTGTGCTAGGTTAAAGCTAGGCTGGAATACAGAGGTGGACCGGGATGAGGGGCTCAGTGGAACTGAGATGTGCCCAGGCAGCCACTCCAGGGGTCTCCTTAGCCGCCTTGGCATCGTGGGAGGCACAGAGCTGGTTTTCTCAGAAGGGGTAACAGAACAGGCTCGTCTGGGCACCACTGGCTCTTTCTCAGGCTTGCTGTTCTGCAAACCAGCTGTGGCCTGGTGGCCCATGGCCCTGAGCCGCAGCCTCCTGTGAACAACTGTGCCACACGTTCTCATCTTCAGATCTCTGGCCCAACTCGCTGGGTGCCCTGGATCTCCCCTGAGACCACCGCGCGGTCCCACCTGGCTGTCATCGGGCTGGATGCCTACCTGTGGTACCGCTCACTCTCATGCCCACAGCAGGAGTGGCTGGGATGGGGGTTCAGGGGAGGTGGGCCCACTTCTGGGGTTGCTGTGGCATAGCTGTTCCCCTTCCCCAGGTGGGCTCTGGCAGAGGCCACGCTCGGGCAGGGCAGGCCCCATGGGGAACAGGGAGGAATGGTCACCTCTGTTCAGGTCTCGCCAGCACACTGCCCCGGGGACACAGCAGCCGGAAAGCCCGAAGGTGGCCGGTGCCGAGGTGGCCATCGGCTGGCCACAGGTGGAAGAGGTGAGGGCCTGTCTGAGCTGGGTGAGTCAGGTGGCCTGGGTCCCGGTGATTGGGCTGCTGGCTGGGTTTGGTTCCCAGCGTGGCACATGGGGCAGCTATCAGCTGTGTCCCGCAGAGCCTTCCTCTGGCTCGTGCCCACCAGCTTGCCTCCTCCCCAGGCCCTGGTGCTCCTGCAGCTCTGGGCAAACCTGGACGTGCTACTGGTGGCCTCGTGGCAGGAGCTGAGTCAGCACGTGTGCGCCATCACCAAGGCTCTCGCCCAGTGTCCCCTCAAGTGCGTGACACCTGGATTGAAGGGGGCAGGGGGCAGGATCACCTCAAGGTGGTGGCGGTGCCTCCCCGGCCTCTGGGGAGCTGCTCAGCTGAGGTTCTAAAAGGCTTCTCCCTGTCCTTCCCTGTCCCCAGGCAATACCGGGAATCCCAGGCCTTTTCCTTCTGCACAGCAGGGCGCTGGGCAGCTGGCGAGCCGGTGGCAAGAGACGGCACAGGGCTGCGGGGGGCCTGGCGGAGGCAGATCAGGCAGTTTAGTCGAGTCAGCCCAGCCGTGGCCGATGCGGTGGTCACAGCCTTCCCCTCCCCTCGCCTTCTGCAGCAGGTGGGCCCCTCCCTCCTCGAACCCCTCCAGGTGGAGAGGCCCAGTCCCCAGGCACCCTCTCATACCTCTGTCTGCCCCTAGGCACTCGAGGCCTGCAGCACGGAGCAGGAGCGCATGGGCCTCCTGGCTGACCTCCCCGTGCTGCCCAGTGAAGGCGGGCGTCCCCGCAGGGTGGGGCCTGACCTCTCCCGCCGCATCTGCCTCTTCCTGACCACGGCCAACCCCGACCTCCTGCTGGACCTGGGCTCCTGACCACACATGGGACCACCAGGACAGCATGCAGCCTTGGGGACAGACCAGATACCCTGGCGCAGTGGGGGAGGACCCCAGCCATACGTGGGTTGGGTTCTCAGCCTCTGGCTGAGCAGGTCTGACCTCGGGGAGGGTGGGTGGTTGCAGGGGAAGTTTTAGGTAGCTGGGATGAGAAGAGGGGCTTCTGGCTGGCAGATGGCTGGTGGTTCCTGTGCTGAGTCCTGGACACACGGGCCACAGGGGAGCTCAGCAGCAGGGCTGTGTGCCCCCCTACACACACACACACACTTGGCAGGGGCCAGAAGGCAGCACCAGGGCCCCACTGCCACCTGGAGGCTTGGGGTGTGGCACCCTCAGCCAGCAGCAGTAGGGGACTCCTGAGGATGTTGGGGGCAGTGAAACCTGGGAGAAGGCCCAGGATGCTCGCAAGCCTGGCCTCTGCATGGATGTGTTTCAGCTCACGCCACGTGGGTGCTAGACATCAACTCTACATTTATTGCAGTCACTTAAGTCTACGATGGCGGGGCAGCCGCCGACAGCATGCAGAGCAAGTTAGGAAAATCCAAGTCCCTGTGGGAAGAGCAACGGCGGGCTCCAGCCAGGCCCTCCTCACAGCCTCCCACCAGACCTGGGGCTCAGGGCAGCTGCTTCCCCACCCAGCACAGCAGCAGAGGGTCCCTAGAGCCTCCACAGAAAGGACTGTCCCAGCCTCAGGAGGCAAGAGATGGCTCCCTCCGGACGGGCCTCATCCAACTCCGCCCTGGAGTGTAGCTGGAAGGAAGGGACAGGAAACGGCTGTCCCAGCCCAAGAAGACAGTTTCCACTGGGAAGTTAGGTCCGACGGCAGCGCTTCCTCTGGCAGGGCCGGGGCTCGCGACTGCTGGGGTGGGCCGAGGTCGCTGCCTGGGGATCAGACACTGGGGCCTTGCGGCGGCTGCAACTCATGCTCAGGACCCAGCCCAGCTTGTTGTGTAGCACCTGCTTGAGGCCTGGCGGCAGGGGCAGGCCCTCCAGCGTGTCCCCCGAGTCTGGCCGCAGCTGGCGCAGGCGGTGGCAGCAGAGGTACTGGAGGGACGTGGCGCTGGCGCAGGAGCGGGTAACCTTCATGCTGCTCCGGGCAGCCGTGGAGCACACCATCGGGTAGAACCTCTTGTTCTGCAGCTTGGTGGCTGCCACGCCTGGAAGGGAGGAGCCTAGCCTGAACCCCAGGCCGGGAAGGGGACAGCTACCGAGCACAGCCCCTCAGACCACATGCTACAGTCACCTAGGTGGGCAGGTGACACAGCTGAGGCAAGGCAGAGGGTGCACGTGCTGGCCCTGCCACTCCAGCCTGGCCTCGCTGTCCCAGCCCCTGGGACCCTGGGGCCTCAGGCTTCTGGGAGGAACCCTTTCAGGAAACCTCAGTGTCCGCTGGGCTGGGGTGGGGTGGCCACCTCCCTCAGGGTGACAGCTGAGAGGAGCTCAAGTCCTGTGGCGGCCTCACCTATGCACTTCCTGTTCTTGAAGAAGGTGAGCGTGCCGTGCCAGGTGTCCAGGTGCACACCGATGATGGAGCCCTGGCCGAACCGCGACGAGAAGCTGGTCTTGTCGCCCTTGTGGTGGAGGAGGCCTGGGGGCAGCCAGGGTTGGAGTGAGCCCAGGAGCTCCAGGCTCGGGCCCGCCCCACCCTGGGCCTCACGCACCCGTGTAGGAGAGGCCCCAGCTGTCCTCATCCCTGCCTAGCAGGCTGCAGAACGTGTGGCGGTATTTGTCCAAGTCCACATCCGATGTCCCGATGCCCACCATCTAGGAACAGGGGACGGGCAGAGGGCACTCTGCGCCACTGGGGCCAGGCCCCCCAGAAGCACCCTGGACCAGAGCAACTTACCATGTCGGTGCCGTAGACGGGCGAGGTCATCTTGATCTCCCAGAAGTGCTGGCCCTCCCCCAGCTCCTTGGTGCCCCGGATGGCCGCTGTGCCACAGCTGTACTCCATGTGGAAGCTGACCTTGCGGTTGTCACAGCTCAGCAGGGTGGCTGACGACTTATTCAAGTCATCCCAGACCCAGTCGAAATCTGTAACAGAGGCCCAAGCTGGGGCAGCCCTGAGAGCTCCATGGGGCTCTGCCCTGCCCACCCCTAGGCCCGCCCGCAGTGCAGTCCCAGCAGGGGCCGGACCCCATCTCACACTCGTCTTCCTCTCCACATCGACAGTCCTTGCCCCGGTGGGCCGAGTGCAGGTTGCTACAGAAGGAGGCCTCGCTCTGCCCGGCACAGTCACAGAAGGACTCACCGGTCACAGGCACCGCACTGGGGATGGATGGCGGCAGTGCAGAGTACTCGGGGTCGGAGTCCGAGTCGCTGTGCTGGGAGAGAAGGGCCGGCTGTTCCTGTCGCCCGCTCTTGCCCTCTCACCCCTGCCCTCTGCCAGCCCAGCCTGAGTCTCTTCCTCCCCTTCCCTGAGCCACCCAGGGAAGGATGGGGGTCCAGGCCTCCAGGGACTTCACAGGACCCCGAGTGCACGGCCCAGGCTCCTTCCCAACAGGCTCCAGCTCTGCCCCATTCTGCACGACCAGGAGGCCCTGGAGGCCCAGCCACTGAGCAACAGCCAAGGCCGCCTGGCCTCCCAATGGTTTCTAGATGGTGGATGAGCCCTGGCCTGCCCTACCTGCCCAGAGCTGAGACGGTGTGGACACCTTCCCTGCTCCGCCAGCCCTGCAGGGGCCCCAGGCAAGGCCACCACCCCCGCACCAGGCCCAGCTGCAACCACCTGGCCTCAGGGCAGTCCCCACCACACTGTGGCCCAATGACCTTCCTGTTACCTGAGCAGACCCTGCCTCACCACAGGGTCCCATTGCCCAGTGCCCACTACAGGCCCCACCCCTCCTGGTGCCAGCTTCAGCGGTCACCTGAGGCTTCTCCAGCCCCTTCATCCCTGTTCTGTTTTTCTTCTTTTGCTTCACTGAAGTTCTCCTTGGTCCTGATTCTTGGCCTCCTCCCACTGAAATGTGAGCTCCTTGTGGGAGGCAGGGCCCCTCCCAGCCTCCTCCCTGTCACAGGCTTTGTGGGTGCAACCCAGGGCCTGAATGGACCAGGGGGTCAGCAGGGAGAGTGCTAAGTGACCAGGGGGGCCCTGTGGCAGAAGCCTTGGGACAGTGAGGGTACAGGTTGGGGGCTGGTCCAGGAGAAACCACAGGGGACCATGACATGGGCACCACCAGCTTCCAGGTGAACGTGGACCTATCCAAAGCCACCTTCAGGGCAGGACGCTGTCGTCTCTGGAGGGGACGGCCCCACCCAACAGACAAGGCAGGCCCAGAGGACTCTACCCCACTGCCTAGAAGTGGGGGTCCCCAAAGCCAGGGTAGACCCACTGAGTCAGAAGCCAGGGCACAGAACTGAGCACTTGTGCGGCAGGTCCAGGGCTGGGCTCCCTGGAGAAGGAGACAGACGGAACGCCACTGCCTACCTCCTGCCCACAACGGATTGCAGGCCCATTTGGTGACAGGACAAGCAGCCCCTGTGTGTCGGACACTGCCTGGCCCGTAGGCACGCCTGCATCCCACAGCCACGAGCCTGTGAGGCTCAGGCCATGTGACCTGCAGGAGCTGGAGGCGGGCGGGAAGGCAGGTCAGCGCCTCTCCCTGGCTGGAGCAGGGAGCTCCAGGAGACCCTAGGACAGCCCCCACCCAGTGGGGAAGACCTGCTTCCCAATTTGCCCCCAAGGCCTAGTGGGCCCACCGGGCTCAGGGAGGCCTCACTCGGAGGGGAGCCCAGCCCCTCCCAGGACGCCTGGCTGAGTCTGAACAACTGCGCAGGGGAGCTGTGACAGCAGAGAGCAGCAGCCCCGGAAGGACACGGCCCATGGTGACAGAGGACAAGCAGCATGCGTGTGTCAGACACTGGCCTGTGGACACGCCCGCATCCCACAGCCATGACCCTGCGAGGCCAGGACAGACTGCTCCAGGGCACATGACCTGTGGCAGCTAGAAGTGGGGCAGGAAGGCACAGCCACACTCCTGGTCCAAGGGAGATATCAGGAAACTGACTGGGAATCACCCCCCACAGGAACCCCCACCCCTCCCAGCCTCACTGCACCCCATCAGGCCAGGCAGCTGCCCTCAGGGTCTGCTAAGGCAGAGGTCAGGGGCCATGGGTACAGGTAGATCTGCCTGCAAAGCCCACAGGCACATCAGATCACCTGGGCTATTCTGAACACCTTCAGGTTCCTGGGCCTCCCTAAGCAGGTGCAGGAATTTTTACCTTCAAGTACCAGGGTTTTGTTTTGGTTTAACACACACGTATGTGAACAAAGAGCATGTGTTTGCACTGGCAGAAGCGTCCAGTAGGACACGTAGCAAGTTAACGATGACCACCTCCAGAAATGGACTGGGTAAACCAAAGAATTTTTTTGTTTTGTTTTGTTTTCGAGTCAGGGTCTAGCTGTGTCACCCAGGCTGGAATGCAGTGGTGTGATCACAGCTCACTACGGCCTTGACCTCCCTGGCTCAAGCAATCCTCCCACCTCAGCCTCCTAAATAGTTTGGGACTATAGGCATGTGCCACTACACCTGGCAAATATTTAAATTTTTTGTAGAGACAGTTTCACCATGTTGCCCAGGCAGGTCTCAAATTCCTGGGCTCAAGTGATCCTCCAGCTTCAGCCTCCCAAAGTGCTAGGATTTATGGGTGTGAGCGACAGTGCCCAGCCCCAGAGTGGAGGATTTCTGTTGAATGAACCAAAAACAATTGCCAACCTCGCCATAGACCATGGATTTCAGAGGAGAAAGCACAGTGAAGAATGCAGTGTGTTCTGAGGTCCCGTCACCCAAGGCTGTGTGTGTCCTTTGCCAAATTAAAGAGTCCCACAGAATGTGGTGTACCCAGCAGACAGGCCCAGGGTTGGCCTGGTCCTCTGGCCTCAGAAGCATCTTCCCCTCCGATTGATTCCCCGTTCAGGTAATGCCTGCCTGCCTGCCTAGGGCATCTCCACACCTTAGCCCAGCCATGTCCGCCTGGCCCCCTGGGACCTACCTGCCCATCAGAGTCGTAGCCCCAGTTAGTGGAGCCTGCTAGAGCCACAGCCCGGGCATCTGCGTCTCGGCGGGCTGCACTCAGGACGAAGTGCCAGGCCCTGCTGCTCCGGGGGCGTCTGGCCATGGTGGAAAGAATCTAGAAGAAAACACAGGCTCTGGGCAAAGGAAGACTCACAGCGCTCCCAGCCCTGAGCTTCCAGGCTGGGCCACGGACCCACTCAAAGTGGGGACTGCAGGGGCCGCGCCGGTGCCCAGCCAGGGCTCCAGAACGCTTCAGGAGCCCGTACCTCACTCCAGGATCTGAGCAGCTCAATAAAACCTAGGGAGATCCTGTGAAACGCCACCCAGACACCCATGCCTCTGGAATGCGAATCCCAGCCCAGTCTCCTGCTCCACCTCACGAACCTGCCGCCCCGCCTGCCTGTCCCGCAGGCACTTCAAACCTCCACTCGCTCCTCCTCCGTCGTCCAGTTTGACAAATGGCATCTCCGGCCTCTCAGTTCCTCATGCCAGAAGCATGGTGGTCACCCCTCCCTGACACCTTCCCCTCATGTCCGGCCCGACCCCCGCACCCGCCTGCATCCTCCTCCCGCCACCATCTCCCGGGCCACACGGCTCAGCTCGCTACCGCCAGGGCTCCTCGTGAAACAAATCTTAAAACCTGCTCAGCGCTGGCCGCTGTTCCGGCATAAAATGCAAAAGGCTGCGAGGGCCAGGTCTGCGCTTCCCAGGCCACCTACCTGGCCCCTCCCTCGCCAGCTCCGGGGTCCCCGCCCCGCTCCCCGTGGGTTCCGCCTCGCCTTCCAGGGCCGACCCCTGCGCCGGGCTCGCGGCTGCCAACGCCCGCTGGGCCCCGGGCGGGGTTTCAGGGAGGCCGGGGAGGATCGCGGCGCCCGGACCGCCGAACCCTGTCCAGCCCCAGGCGAGCGCGGGTGCAGCCGGAGCCGCCCGGCCTGGCTGTCCCCTCCCGCGGGCGCGCGGGTTCCGGAGTCGGCAGCGCCTGGGAAGCCTTTCTCGGGCGCGGCCCTCAGGAGAGGAACAAAAGCGGTGCCCTGGCCGCGCTGCTACCGCCGCGCCCGCAAGGTCAGCGCGCCCGCCCCGAGCCCGGGACCGCGGCCCGCGACCCGCCGCTCACCTGCAGCCCCCGCAGCGCGCTCCTCTGGCCCGGCCCTGACCCACTTTCCGCCCGGGCGCGAGACGTAAACAATCCCCGCCCCCTGCACCCATTGGCTCCGGCGGCGAGGGGCGGGCACACCTGTCTCGGAGCTTCGAGCGGGGGGGCGGGAGTCGGGAGACAAAGCTATTGCCGAGAGGTTTCGGGAACTGTCAATCGTGATCCAACGTTCCTATTGGCCAGTCCCCAAGCGATGGGCGACAAAGCCCGCGCGCCCATTGGACCCGGGGGGGGAGGCGGTCGCGCAGGCCGCGTTGACACGAAAGCAGGTCCGTGCCTGCGTCGTCATCTGCGCCGGAATCTGCGGCACCGGCGAGGGAGCGCCTCCTGCGATCTGATTGGCTGAGACAGCAGCACTAGGCCTATCAAGAGGAGCCAGGGGTGGGCACGCACTGCCCATTGGCTGGAAGGCCCTTCGCTCCATCTGGGAGGCTGACGGCCAGCGGGCGGAAGCGCAGGGCAGCCGCGAGCTCCTGGCGGCGGCGGGATGGAGGCGGCGGCCGGTGAGTGGCGGGCCAGGGAGCGGAGCCGGGACGGGGCCTTGCCTGGGGCCCCGCCGCGCCCTATCCCGGGGCGACCTCGCTGCGTCGCGCGTCTCCAGTGCGACCATCACCGGCCGGCATGGCTGGGCCGGGCCAGAGGCCGCGGCGCGGGCGTTTTCTAAACACGGTCGTTTTCCGCGTGCCGCGGATTCGATGCGGAAGGTCCGTGACCTCGGAGGGCCTGAGTCGTGGATCTGGGGGAGGTTTTAAAGGAAACTTTGTGGAGCACCGCGTTGTAGGCGGGCGCGGTGGCGCCTGTGGGCCCCGCTACGCTGGAGGTCGCGAGGTCGCGGCCGCGGTCGCAGCTGCACCGCAGCCCGGGCAGGAGCGAGACCGTGTCTTTAAATAGGTCACACGCGCGTAGTCATGAAAGTAAGACGGACGCCGGCGTCCCCTGCTTTTAGTTACTTGTGGAAGTGGCGCTCCAAGTTCAGAAAAGTGAAAGTTGCGCGGGACGGAATTCACACCCGTGCGGACGATGCGTTCGCCAGGTCAGCGCCGCGGGCCCTCCTGAGCAGTGGGAGCCGCATTTCTCTTCCAAGAGACCTCGAGTCCGGTACCCAAAAGAAAACAGTCCTCGGACAGCGCGGTCTTGTAGCGCAACTGACACATTAGAAGTCCAGGGCTGGAGTCGTATTTCAGGGGAGAAGCCTGGAAAAGCCCGTCCTTATTATCAGGACGGATTTATTACAAAGTAAGGATATTACTGAGATTGGTGGAAGCTTTTTTTGTTTGTTTTTTGAGACAGGGTCTTACTGTCGCTAAGGCTGGAGTGCAGTGGCGCGATCATAACTCACTGCAGCCTTGACCTCCGGGGCTCAAGCGACCCTCCCACCTCAGCCTCCTGAGTACCTGGGACCACAGGCTGCACCACCCCGCCTGGCTCATTTTTTACTGTGTAGACACGGGGTCTTAATGCGTTGTTGAGAGTGGTCTGGAACTCCTGGGCTGAAGGGATCCTTCCACTTTGGCCTCTCAGAGTGCTGGGATGACAGGCGTGAGCCACTGCACCTAGTCCAAGCTTTTATTTTTTTTGTTGTGGGGAGACGGAGACTCGCTCTGTTACCCAGGCTGGACACAATCTCGATGACGGCTCACTGCAAGCTCCGCCTCCCAGGTTCAAGCAATTCTCCTGCCTCAACCTCCCAGGGAGCTGGGATAACAGGCACGCGCCACCCTGCCTGGCTAATCTTTTTGTATTTTTAGTAGAGACAGGGTTTCGCCATGTTGGCCAGGATGGTCTCAATCTCCTGACCTCGTGATCCCCCTGCCTCAGCATCCCAAAGTGCTGGGATTACAGACGTGAGCCACCGCGCCCGGCCCCAAGCTTTCTTTAAGTGGGGAAAATATGCACATAAAAATTCAGAAGGCCTAGATTGGGCAAGGAGATGGCGCTCAGCCTCCGTCCTGTGCTTCCAGCACAGCCGCGCCTCCCGGCAGCCTCATGCTGACTGTGCTTTGCTGAGAACGGGCTTAGGAGCTGCCTCAGTTTGCTGAGAAGTGAAACGTTCTTGGGGGAACCTTCAGGGTTGTTGTCCTGGTTCCCTGACACTAGTCCCTGCGTTCACCATGGTGCTCAGCCCAACCCACCAGACAGGCACAGGTGCAGGGAGTGCCGTGCAGGGAGTGCCGTAGTGTTAGAGGGACCCCCCCGGGTCTGGGGCTGCAGGGGACCTGCCTGGAGGTCTTTACATCAGGGCGAAGCCGGGCAGGGGCCGCCTCTGGGTCTGGCGATTCACCACTGCCCCGCTCAGAATGTGGGTGCAGGAGGTGGTGGGTGACCCCATGTGTGGGCACAGTGGGCACCAGGAGCCCTGACCTTCTCTGTCGTGTCTCTCACCAGAGCCTGGAAACCTGGCCGGCATCAGGCACATCATCCTGGTCCTCTCAGGAAAAGGGGGCGTTGGGAAAAGCACCATCTCCACGGAGCTGGCCCTGGCCCTGCGCCATGCGGGCAAGAAGGTGAGCGCCCTGCCCCTCACTGGGCGGAGCCCCAGGCAGCCACCTGCATCCCGGCAGAGGCCTGGCGGTGCCCCTGGCCTAGGCTATGCCCCTCCTTGCAGGTGGGGATCCTGGACGTGGACCTGTGTGGCCCCAGCATCCCCCGCATGTTTGGGGCACAGGGCAGGGCCGTGCACCAGTGTGACCGCGGCTGGGCACCCGTCTTCCTGGACCGGGAGCAGAGCATCTCGCTCATGTCCGTGGGCTTCCTGCTGGAGAAGCCGGACGAGGCCGTGGTGTGGAGAGGCCCCAAGAAGAATGGTAACGGCCGGGCGGCCTGTCCGCTGTCCTGATCGAAGGTGTTAGCGTCGGCGCCGGCCTCTCCCGTGGAAATGCCCCCCTCCAGCAGCCAGGCCTGTGCCTGGGACCTGCACAGGACACCCGCGACCAGGCCCAGGGCTCTGGCTGGGGGTGTCTCGAGTTGGGTCTGTGCTGCCACACAGCTGACCCCCATTCCCGGTCAGAGGGAGCGGGGTCTGCTGAGACCCTGGCCACGGCATGCAGGGACCTGGGGCCCCCGTGGGGCAGGTCGTCGGGCAGAGCTGAGGGGGTTCTGGTGCCTCTGGAGCAGGTGGCATTAGATGCCCCCAAAGGCAGGGAGAGGCTGGTGGGAGTGAGGCACAGAATCTGGGTGCACCAGGGGGCATCCACCACGGAGAATCTGAGTGCTCCCATGTGTGGCGACAGACCCCTGGAGGGTCCTGGCCCCGTGTTCTCATTTGGGGCCGTGGGGAGTCGGGGGGGGGGGCTCTGCGGGCAGGGGCTGGATGCTGGAGAAAGGGACGCTGTAGACGGCCCTGGCCCCATCTTTGCACTCCTGGTCAGGGCCTGGCCGGCTCCTGCGTCGCTCCAGGGCCTCCCGAGAGCCTGTGATGGAAGCTGGTGGCAAGTGACACGTGATGGACTGCAGCTCCTCGGCCTGACCTGGCTGGTTCTTAGTGGCACAGGGCCACGTGTGCAGACCTGCCCTGCCCTGACCGCCCCGTCTGTCCCGTCTTTGCAGCGCTGATAAAGCAGTTTGTGTCCGACGTGGCCTGGGGGGAGCTGGACTACCTGGTGGTGGACACGCCCCCGGGGACCTCCGATGAGCACATGGCTACCATAGAAGCCCTGCGCCCCTACCAACCCCTGGGGGCCCTCGTGGTCACCACACCCCAGGTACCGCTGCGGCACCTTCCCAAGTCCCTGTGGGCTGCTTCCCAGCGGGCTGGGCGGGTCTCCCTGCCTGTACGCCTGGCCGAGCCCAGCAGACCGCAGCCTTGGCTCCCGCCCCTCAGGCGGTGTCCGTGGGGGACGTGAGGCGCGAGCTGACCTTCTGCAGGAAGACGGGCGTGCGGGTGATGGGAGTCGTGGAGAACATGAGCGGCTTCACCTGCCCACACTGCACAGTGAGTCCCGGGGGTTGCAGGGGGACCGAGGCAGCGCCTGACCGGTGGGGGTGGCAGGCAGGCCGAGGCGGGGGCCTTGGGTGGCGCTGGGCTCACTGCCATCTCCTAGGAGTGCACCAGCGTCTTCTCCAGGGGCGGCGGGGAGGAGCTGGCCCGGCTCGCCGGGGTGCCCTTCTTAGGTGAGTGTTCCAAGCTGGTGCTGGGGTCCCGGCCTCCCATTCTGTCTCTGTCCTGGGTGGGTTTGACCTCCGTGCCCCCGGGGCCCGAGGGAGAGGAGGGGATGGGAGCTGTTTCTTCCCCTCTCAGGCCACACGCCGCACCACTGCGACCTGTGGCTCATCCACCCGCGCCCTTCTCAAGGCCCTCTACAGGCACGGGTGGTTCGGGTGCGTCCGCTTTTGGCCAGCTGAGCCCATGCTGGGAGCGGGAGGTGCAGACACAGCGCCACCACCTCCACTGTGCCCTGCAGGCTCTGTGCCCCTGGACCCCGAGCTCATGAGGAGCCTGGAGGAGGGCCACGACTTCATCCGGGAGTTCCCCGGGAGCCCCACCTTCGCCGCACTCACCTCCATAGCACGGAAGATTCTGGATGCGACGCCCACATACCTCCCCTGACTAAGGCCGCCTCGAAGCTGCCTTCCAGAGCCACCGAGGGCTCTGCTCCAGCCTCTCGGAGAACCAGAGAGGGCTCGGTTCCCGGGCCCTGCAGGGGCAGGCCCAGGCGGCGTCAACGGGAGAGTGGCTCCCTGACCAGCCCTGCCCCAGGGATGTATCAGGCACCAGCAGCTCTGCCTAGTTGGCCTGTGGCTCAGAGGACAGCTCGGGCCCTGGTGCTGTGGCCTGGGTGCCCTGCAGCTGTGAGACGGGGGCGGCTTGGGCTCTCCTCCCTTCTACGTTTCCCACCTGTGCCCCTGGCAGCTGCGTGTCCACATGATTGGCAGAGCGCAGGACTTCAGTCCTCAGGTGACCCCGGGCCGCCAGCACCCTGGGGTCACAGTCATCTGCGTGAAGCTGGGGGAGCGCTCCCTAAGGGGGCGAACTGACCTCAGGCCTGTCTTGTAACTGTAGAGGAGCCTACCATTAAACGTGTCCGCTGCTGTGATGACGAGTTTGACATTTCTAGAGTCTTCTGTCCTTCGGGGTCAGATAGCACCTGCTTCTATAAGTGCCTGGCCTGGGCTGGGCCGGGCCGGCAGGTTCGTCAGCTTCGTTGTCAACAAGCCCCTGGGTCCAGGTGCTGGTGCGTTCGCATCAAATGTGGGAATTTGGGGAGATGTTGTGATAAACCTGAGAGCCGGGCGCTTTGCTATGGAAGAATGGCCTCCCTGGGACACTGCGGGACCCCTCCTGGGACTGAGACCAGAAGTCGGGTTGAGAAGGATCCCAGGGGCCTCCTGCACCTCTTCCCAGTGAGACCCGGAAGGAGAGCCGTTCCCAAAGGAAGAGCTCAGCCTTCAGCAGAGGAGGACCCTGGAGGTGGGGGTTGGGAACCAACCCGGGCAGTCCCTGGGCGGGTGGGAGGTTGCCAGGCGCACCTGGGCCAACAATGCCAGTGCCCTGAGGGGGCAGAGAAGACCGACGCCGGGGGCATCTGCAGGGGGTGCAGCTTCCCACGCTAGACTGACGGCCTGCCTGGGGCTCACTCCCCACCCCACCTCAGCCTCACCCTGGCTGCCTGGACCACGCCCCTCGGGACACTGCCTGGTCCTCAGGGCGATGCCTCGAAGAGGAGGGGTGATACGCAGAGCTCCCGGGGATTTGAGTTGGTGTCATCATTCCTGGGGGACGTCCTGCAGGGAGCCCGAGGGGCAGCTGCAGGGACCAGGAAGACACACAGGTCGGGGGCAGTTGGCCAGGGCGGTGGCAGGGCAGGATCCGGACGGGGGCCCTGGGCGTGGCTGAGCCGGGCAGGACAGAGGCGAGGAGACCAAGGCGCGCCCCAGGCAACGCTGTCCCCCCGCCCCCGAGCCAGGTGGTTTCTTTTCAGACAGGGTCTCGCTCTGCCGCCCAGGCTGGAATGCGGTGGCGCAATCTCGGCTCACGGCAGCCTCTACCTCCCGGGCTGCAGCGATCCTCCTGCCTCAACCTCCCTAGGATCACAGGCATGGGCTGCCATGCTCGGCTAATTTTTTTTTTTTTTTTTTTTTGTAGAGATGGGGTCTCTCTTGTGTTGCCCAGGCCGGTCTCTTGAATTCCTGGGCTCAAGCGATCCACCCGCCTCGGCTTCCCAAAGCTCTGAGACCACAGCTGTGCACCGTGCACCCAGCCCCCTTCCCTGGCTTCATGCTCGCAGTCACGCACTGTGCCTGTTAAGATTCAATTGCTTTTGCCTTTAATTGATGACAGCTGGGGGCCGCCCTGCCTTCCACCCCAGTCAGGCCCTTGTGTCTTTCAGCAAGTGCACGGCGTGGGGCCGCGTGCCTGCCAGGCCCCTGAGGACGCTGAGGACCTGTCCCCAGCACAGGGTGAGCCAGGCGGGGGCCCGAGTCCGGGACCCTGGTCAGCAGGGAGCGAAGTGGGCCTCGCCGAGGTCCCGCAGGTCGAGCCCCGCGACCTCGGGCGGGCTGGCGCAGGTGATGTTGTTGTAGGTGTACACGGGGGGTTGGCAGTCGTCCCCCTCACAGATGGCCTGGACGAAGCGGGGCACGGCACTGGGGTTCTGCAGGGCAAAGTCCCGCAGCGCCTTGAGGGGGCAGCTGCAGTCCCAGGGGTTACCCTCCAGCCACAGGCGCTCCAGGCCAGGGGGCTGCGGCGTGAAGGTCCGCAGTGAGTTGTTCCTGAGGTTGAGGTAACGCAGCCGCCCCAGCGATGCCAAGAGGCTGCCGGGCAACGCCTCCAGGCGGTTGTGCGAGACGTCTAGCCAGAAGGCCCGCTGCAGGGGGCCCAGGGCATCTGCCGGCAGCTCCGCCAGGCGGTTGTGGGAGAGCAGCAGGTACTCCAGCTTGCCCAGGCCCTGGAAGAGCTGGTGGGGCAGGTGCGTGAGCTGGTTGGAGGTCAGGTCGAGCTCCAGCAGCTCCGCCAGCCCCCACAGGCTCTGCTCCTCAATGCCAACGAGGCCGTTGTCCTTGAGGAAGAGGCGGCGGAGCCCCGAAAGGCCGGCGAAGGTGTGTGGGTGGATGCGGCCCAGGCAGCTGCCCTCCAGGTGCAGGCTGTGCAGCTTGCCCAGGCCCCGGAACACCTGCTCCGGAAGGTTCCGGAGACAGTTCCCAGAGAGGTTCATGACCGCCACGTTGGTGAGGCCAAGGAAGGCGCCCACCTTGACCTCCTGGAGCTGGTTGTGGTCCAGCGTGAGCACCTCAAGTTGCCCCAGGCCCTCAAAGCTGCGCTCGGCCAGCTGCCGGATGCGGTTGTGGCCCAGCTGCAGCTCCTCCAGAAAGTGCAGGTCCTCGAAGGTGCGGGGCCGCAGGCTGGCGATGGCGTTGTGGGACAGCCGCAGCACGCGCAGGCCCAGCAGGCCGGGGAACGTGTCCTCCAGGAGACCAGCCACGCGGTTGTGGGACAGGTCCAGCCATCGCAGCGCCTTCAGGCCCAGGAAGGCGCCCGGGGCCACGGCAGCGATGAGGTTGCGGTCCAGGTAGAGCTTCTGGAGCCGGGGCAGCTGCGCGAACACGTTGGCCTTGATGGCCCGCAGCGCGTTCCTGCTCAGGTCCAGCTCCCGGAGCTCGGCCAGGCCGCTGAAGAGTGCGGGCTGCAGGTAGGCCAGCCTGTTGCCCGCCAGCACCAGCTCGCGCAGGCCGCCCAGACCACGGAACGCCGCATCGGGGAGCACGGCCAGGCTATTCCAGCCAAGGTTGAGGTCCCAGAGGTTGCCGAGGCCCTCAAAGAGCCCGTCCTCCAGCCTGCTCAGGCGGTTGTTGCTGAGGCCCAGCAAGGCCAGCGCGGGTGTGTACGCAAAGGTGCCGACCGCCAGGCTGCGCAGCTGGTTCCGCTCCAAGTGCAGGTGGCACAGGTTCTCCAGGCCCAGCAGTGCCTGCGGCTCCAGGCTGCCCAGCTGGCCGCCCTGCAAGTTGAGGAAGGCCAGGCTGGAGAGGTTCCGGAAAGCCGCCGGGGGGATGGACGAGAGGTTGTTGCTGTCCAACCACAGGGCTTGGGTGCCGCCCGGGATCCCGTCAGGCAGGCGCGTGAGGTTCCTGGAGCTGCAGAAGACGCTGAGCTCATTCACCTCGTCATCGTAGCTGCAGGCACAGGTGGCCGGGCACGCTGGGCCTTCGGCTTCCCCCGGCGTTCCGGGCTCTGCTCCCTCCAGGCTGCGGGGGCCGAGTGCCACCCAGGACAGCAGCAGCAGCGCCAAGGCCAGGCCTCCTGCGGGGGGAGAGGCTTGGGGAGGCGGCCCGAGGAGGGCTCTGCCTGAGTTGAGCCTGATACCAGCACAGCCGGAAGCGGTGCTCAGGTGTGAACTGAGGCTCGAGGTCATCCGCTGAGATGCGAAGAAGCTGGTGAGCCCCACAGGTCCTCCGGCCCAAAAGCTGACGCTGCGCTCCCCACCCCATGGGACAGAGGAGTGGCCGCCCCGCCCCGCCCCGCTGCACAGACGCTGAGGGCTTGGCTCTCTAGCTCTGCGCAGGCCACGTGGGCTCGGCTAGGCTGGGTCTCGGGCTGTCTGGCATGTGGCAGCCGCAGCCCCAAGGCAGGCAATTGAGCCAGGCCAGGCTGCCACGTTGGCCTAGAGGAAGGGGAGGGAACTGAGCCATTGGCCAAGGTCCGGCCATTTTCCGAACATTCTGGAGTAGGTCTGGGTGGGCACTCACTCACTGCCGTAAGAGGCTGGACAGTGAGCTGGGCACCTCGTGCCCCAGTTAGGTCCCCTCAGCGGGGTCTCACCTGCCTGCATCCAGGTCTTGGGTGCTGTGGGGGGGGACCGGGGCACCGCTGTTGGGCGACAGGTAGGAACCCCGGACCGTCAGTCACCGAGGCTCACATTGCCTTTCAGGACAAGGGTCCACAGGCCTCACAGACCCGGCCAGCAGCCTCCCAAGCAGTGATGACTCAAAACCTCCCCTGTACAGCCCCCGCATCCTCAGAGGGTATGGAATCACTGGGATGGTGGCAGGGACAGCGAGGTGGGGTCCCCCGACCGCCCTTCTGCCGTGATGGGTTGGGGGTGGCCTGAGCCAGCTCTGAGCTCAGCTCAGGCTTGGGGGTGGCCAAAGCCGCAAGGGGTCACCCCACAGAGACAGTGGGGTGTGAGCCAACATCTCCTGCCTGGGCTGGGCCCACGACGCAGGCTGTGAGGGGCACCTCCCGTTGCTGTGCCCGCTGTTCTGGGGGCTGAAGGCTCCGGCCTGTGCCTGGTCCTCCTCCCCTGCGCTGCCGCCAGTGTCCTTAGGGTGAAGGACAGGACACAGACCCTCTGGTGCCAGGCACAGCTGCATCTCCCTGCCAACCCCAGCAGATGCATTTCTGACTGTGGGCTCCCCAGTCCCTGGGGGGGACTTCCTGGGGGTCACCCCTAGCCTCTCCCCAATGGGCTCAGGGTCACGGACTGGCCACCCCCAGAGCAGGTGGCGGGGCGCTTGGGGGCCTCACCTTTCCTCAGGGCCATCCCGCGTGCAGAGCAGGCCACAGGCAGGCAGCAAGGGAGGGTACGTCTGCTGCGCCGGCCACCCCTGCCCTCTGGATTTCCCCACTGCGGGGCAGCCCGCGCCTGTCACCTGGCTGACCCAACCCAGCTGGCCCTGGCTCTGTTAACCCCCTCGTGCCGGGCAGCCGGTATCGGCCCGGAGCCCTGGGGTGCAGACAGTGCAGGGGGTGAGGGAGCTTCTGTCGGGGTCCGAGGTGGGCTGTGATGTGGCCCTGGGGGCTGATGGCCAGTGCCCGGGCCCTGTGCAGGGCTGACGGGGGAGGGCTGGGCAGCGAGGTTGGGGTGGGGACCCCTTGCAGCAACCTGGGAGAGGCTGGGGCTTGAGGCAGGTTTGGGGAGCCCAGGACTTTACCAGCTCCTGTTGCGGGCAGGGTGCCCCTCGGGCAGCTCCTGGGGTCTTGACCCCACCCCTGGCCTGAGCAGCCAGCCATGTGGGGCTCAGGGGCTGCCTCCCCTTCCCCGTGCCCCACCCAGTCATCCACCCGCCCTCCCGGGGGTTCCCTAAAGCCTGGGTGGGAGCTGCCATTTGTTCTTCAGGCCGATGGTGCTGTCCAGGGCCCAAACTCGCTCCACCTCTCCCGTGACCTTACGGGCGCTGGTGTCTGGCCACTGCCCCGCCCCCAGCCTCTTCTAGGAATGCCTGGCAGGGCTGCAAGCGCCTGTTTGCTTTTGCCCTGCACCATCCTCGGGGAAAGTGTGGGGGTGGCCTGGCCATGGGAGCCAGGTCTTATGCCCCAGACAAGCCTCACCTGCCCCTTGCTGTGCCCCAAGGCTCTGGTGAGGGCCTGGCCGGCCCACAGTCACCGCTTGTGTGCAGAGAGGCCACAGGAATGTGTGCCCAGCCATGTCCGAGGCCACCCCTGGGCTCCGTCTCCACCTGCCTCCAGCGGCCCCTCGTTCCCCTCCACCTGCTCAGACCACTTCCCAGTCAGTCGCTGTCTCCACCAGGGCCTGAGCCGCTGCAGCCCCTCCTCTCCAGGTCCCTGCTGGCCCCTCCTCTGGCTGTCAGCGGGGCCTGCCCACCAGTCCCTCGGCAGTGGGAAAGCGTTCAGGGAAGCGGCCGGGAGGGGCGCAGGTGGAGGCAGAGCCGGGGCTGGAGGAGACCAAAGCTCTCCAGGCCCTACCCCGTCCGCGGCTCCGGCCTCACCTGGCGGGCCCCGTGCAGAGCTGTGGGAAGCCGCCGGCCCACTGTCATCGTCTTCCCTTTATCAAGAATTGATCATTTTCCAGGTGGCGTCTCGGCTCCTCTTCTGAGAAATTATAGATCCACGGGGAGAAAGTCCACACCCAGAAAAACCCACGATCCGTTTACTCAGCAGAAAACGCGGACTCAGCAGGGGCCTGGGGCCAGTGGACCTGGGCGGCCTCTTCTCAGGAGAAGTCCGGGTGTGGGGGCCCCTGGCCTGTGTCAGGCCATGCACCACACCTGGGAGCCCTGCACACTCCAGGTGGGAAGGGAGAATCTGTCCCTGTTCTCCTCCTTTGGGAGAGGCCGAGCGTCGTGGGCAGGCGGAGCCTCACCGGGGTTGTGGCAGCTGGTAAGGGGGCTCCAGGCCTCTGATTCCTGTGGTAACACCGAGGCCTACACACACATTCAGCCCACTGAGTTCCAGAGGCCCCCATCACTGCCACCACCCCCGATGGCCGCACTGCCCCTGTGGCCTGTTCTGGCTCAAGGCCGGTGGCCTCCCAGGCTCCTGTGTTCAGGCTGCGCAGAGCCTGGCTTTCCGTAGGACAGGACCGGAGGGAGGTGACGCCATGTCTAGGTCAGATCCTGGAATGCATCTGTCCCTGTCCCTCACTGTTTCCAGCAGTGCCAGTGAGTCCTATGACTCCGCATCCTGTGGGCGCACACCTGTCCACACTCAGGCCGTTGGCAAGCGGATGGTGACCGCCACCGGGGAGACCCAGCATCTTCTCTAGCACACGGCCGCAGGGTCATCCGGCCTTGGCCACTGCTGGTTGCCGTATCTTGCCAATTTTCTAGTTAGCTGGCTGATTTCTGATTTGCAAGACACAAGGAAGACCAAAAGCTTTCTGCACGCACACCTGTCAGGGGTGTGGCCGGTGGTCTCTGTCACACTGTGTGGCCTTTCCATCTTCTCACTAGGATTCTGAGTTTTTTGTTTGTTTGTTTTTGAGATGGAGTTTCGTTCTTGTTGCCCAGGCTGGAGTGCAGTGGCGCCATCTCGGCTCACTGCAACCTCCGCCTCCCGGGTTCAGGCAATTCTTCTGCCTCAGCCTCCCGAGTACTGAGATTGCAGGCATGAGCCACCACGCCTGCCTAATTTTTATTTTATTTTATTTATTTATTTTTTGAGACAGAGTCTCACTCTGTCGCCAGGGCTGGAGACCAGTGGCATGATCTCAGCTCACTGCAACCTCTGCCTCCCAGGTTCAACCGAGTCTTCTGCCTCAGCCTCCCAAGTAGCTGGGATTACAGGTACCCGCCACTAAGCCCAGCTAATTTGTTGTATTTTTAGTAGACACAGGGTTTCACCATGTTGGCCAAGGTGGTCTCGAACTCCTGACCTCGTGATTCACCCACCTCAGCCTCCCAAAGTGCTGGGATTACAGGCGTGGACCACCATGCCCAGCCCCTAATTTTGTATTTTTAGTAGAGATGAGGTTTCTCTATGTTGGTCAGGCTGGTCTCAAACTCCCGACCTCAGATGATTTGCCTGCCTTGGCCTCCCAAAGTGCTGGGATTACAGACGTGAGCCCCTGACCTGGTGAGAGTTCTTAATTTTAATTAAGACGATGTTCTGGCCAGGTACGGTGGCTCACGCCTGTAATCCCAGCACTTTGAGAGGTCGAGGCAGGTGGATCACAAGGTCAGGAGTTCAAAACCAGCCTGACCAACATGGTGAAACCCCGTCTCTACTAAAAATACAAAAATTAGCCAGGCATGGTAGCACACGCCTGTAATTCCAGCTATTCAGGAGGCTGAGGCAGGAGAATCACTTAAACCTGGGAGGTGGAGGTTGCAGTGAGCTGAGATCATACCAGTGGACGACAGAAAGAGAAACAGACTCAAAAAAAAAAAAAAAAAAAAAAAGACGATGTCCCTTAAACGTTGAGCTCGATTCCTCAAATACCAACAACAAAGATGGTGATACGGTTTGACTGTGTTCCCACCCAAATCTCACCTTGAATTATAATAATTCCCACGTGTGAAGGGCAGGGCCTGGTGGAAATAACTGAATCATGGGGGACGTTTTCCCTATACTGTTGTGGGTAGTGAGTAAGTCTCGTGAGACCTGATGGTTTTACAAATGGGAGTTCCCCTGCAGATGCGCTCTCGCCTGCTGCCATGTAAGACCCTGTGCCTTCCGACATGATTGTGAGGCCTCCCCAACCATGTGGAACTGTGAGTCCATTAAACCTCTTTCCTTTATAAATTACCCAGTCTTAGGTATGTCTATCAGCAGTGTGAGAAAAGACTAATATAGTAAATTATTACTGTAATAATTATTCTTACAGCGGGACACTGCTGTAAAGATACCCAAAAATGTGGAAGTGACTTTGGAACTGGGTAACAGGCAGAGGTTGGAACCATTTGGAGGGCTCAGAAGAGGACAGGAAGATGTGGGAAAGTTTGGCACTTCCCAGACTTGAATGCCTTTGACCAAAATGCTGATAGTGATATGGCCAACAAAGTCCAGGCTGAGGTGGTCTCTGAGAGGAGGAACTTGTTGGAAACTGGAATAAAGGTGACTCTTGCTGTGCTTTAGCAGAGACTGGTAGCATGTTGCCTCTGCCCTAGAGATGTGTGGAACTTTGAACTTGAGAGAGATGATTTAGGGCATCTGGTGAAAGAAATTCCTTTTTTTTTGTTTTTGAGATGGAGTCTCGCTTTGTCACCCAGGCTGGAGTGCAGTGGCGTGATCTCGGCTCACTGCAACTGCTGCCTCCCATGTTCAAGCAATTCTCCTGTCTCAGCCCCCTGAGCAGCTGGAACTACAGAAGTGCACCATCACACCCAGCTAATTTTTGTATTTTTAGTAGAGACAGGGTTTCACCATGTCGGCCAGGAGGGTCTTGATCGCCTGACTTTGTGATCTGCCCACCTTGGCCTCCCAAAATGCTGGGATTACAGGCATGAGCCACTGCACCCAACCAGTGAAAGAAATTTCTAAGCAGCAACGTGTTCGAAAGGTGACCTGGGTGCTGTGTTAAAAGCATTTGGTTTTATGTATTCACAAAGATATGGTTTGGAATGGGAACTTTAGTTTAAAACGGAAGCGAACCATAAAAGGCTGAAAAATTTGCAGCATGGTGATGCCATACAAAAGCCCGTTTTCTGAGGAGAAATTTAAGCTGGCTGCAGAAATTTGCGTAACACGGAGCCAAATGTTAATCACAAAGACAGTGGGGAAAATGTCTCCAAGGCATGTCAGAGGTCTTCAGGGCAGCCCCTCCCATCACAGGTCCCGAGGCCTAGGAGGATAAAAATGGTTTAGCGGACGGGGCCCAGGGCCTTGCTGCTTTGTGCACTCTTGGGTGCCCTGCCTCCCAGCCATGGCGAAAGGGAGCCAAGGTGCAGCTCAGACTGTTGCTTCAGAGGGTGCAAGCCCCAAGCCTTGGCAGTTTCCAGGTGGTGTTGGGCCTGCAGATGCCCAGAAGTCAAGAATTGAGGTTTGGGAGCTGGGTGCAGTGGCTCACACCTGTAATCCCAGCAGCACTTTGGGAGGCTGAGGCAGGTAGTTCACCTGAGGTCAGGAGTTTGAAACCAGCCTGGCCAACATGGTGAAACCCTGTCTCTACTGAAAATACAAAAATTAGTCAAGCGTGGTGATGCGCACCTGTAGTCCCCGCTACTTGGGAGGCTGAGGTGGGAGGATCACTTGAACCTGGGAGGCGGAAGTTGCAGTGAGCCAAGATCATGCCACTGCACTCCAGCCTGGGTGACAGAGCGAGACACCATAAAAAAAAAAAATCAGGTTTGGGAACCTCTGCCTAGATTTCAGAGGCTGTATAGGAACACTTGGATTTCCAGGCAGAAGTGTGCTGCAGGGGCAGAGTCTTCACAGAGAACCTCTGCTAGGGCAATACGGAAGGGAAATGTGGGGTTGGATCCCCCGCAGAGTCCCTACTGGGGCACTGCCTAGTGGAGCTGTGAGAAAAGGGCCACCATCCTCCAGACCCCAGAATGGTAGATCCACTGACAACAGCTTGCACCATGCACCTGGAAAAGCCACAGACACTTGACATGAGCCTGTGACAGCAGCTGGGAGGGGGGCTGTACCCTGCAAAGTCACAGGGGTGGAGCTGCCCGAGGCCTTGGGAACCCACCTCTTGCATCAGTGTGATCTGGATGTGAGACATGGAGTCACAGGAGATCATTTTGTAGCTTTAAGATTTGACTGCCCTGTTGGATTTCGGACTTGCAAAGTTGGCCCCCTTTGTTTTGGCCAACTTCTCCCATTTGGAATGGATGTATTTACCGAATGCCTGCACCTTTGATTTTACAGGCTTATAGGCAGAAGGGACTTGCCTTGTCTCAGATGAGACTTTGGACTTGGACTTTTGGATTAATGCTGGAATGAGTTAAGACTTTGGGGGACGGCTGGAAGGGCATGATTGTGTTTTGAATTGTGAGGATATGAGGTTTAGGAGGGGCCGGGGCGGGATGATATGGTTTGGCTGTGTCCCCACCCAAATCTCATCTTGAATTGTAGTTCCCATAATCCCCACACGTGTGAGAGGGACCCGGTGGAGACAGCTGAATCAGGGGCTTGGTTCCCTCCGTCCTGTTCTCTTGAGAGTGAGTTCTCATGAGAGCTGATGGTTTTATAAGCGGCTTCCCCCTTCACTGGGCACTCATTTCTCTCTCTCCTGCTGCCATGAGAAGAAGAGCTTGTTTGCCTCTTTTCCCACCATGATTATAAGTTTCCTGGGGCCTCGCCCGCCTTGCAGAACTGCGAGTCAGTTAAACCTCTTTTCTTTATAAATTGCCCACTCTCAGGCAGTCCATTATAGCAATGTGAGAATGGACTAATACAGATGGGAAAATGGCAAAATTCTTAATGTCCTCTATCTTATTTTTATGGTTTCAAGTACTATTTTGTGCAGACACTGTCCTGTTTTCCCTTCTAATCAGCCTCCTAAGAGGGAAAGGCCAGGCTCAGGGTTAACTGTTCCCATGTGGGGGTTACCATCAGCCTCTGTGCTGTTTAGTGGAAGGGCTGTCACTGCCCATCATAAACCAAGCCCATCTAAGCCTGGGCCCCTTTCTGGATTCGTGGTCCGTCTGTCTGTCCACTGCCACGCTCTCTGCACAGTGGTGACTTCGTGGTAAGCTGGAGTTTTTCTTTCTTTCTTTTTGGGGACATGGTCTTGCTCTGTTTCCCAGGCTGGAGTGCAGTGGTGCCATCTTGGCTCACTGCAGCCTCAACCTCCCAGGCTCAGGTGATCCTCCCACATCACCCTCCCAAGTAGCTGGGACTTACAGTGGTGTGTGCCACCATCCTCAGCTAATTTTTATTTATTTATTTATTTATTTATTTTTTATTTTATTATTATTTTTTTTTTTTGAGATGGAGTCTGCAGCTCTGTCACCCAGACTGGAGTGCAGTGGCGGATCAGCTCACTGCAAGCTCCGCCTCGGGTTTGCATGCATTCTCCGGCCTCAAACCTCCCGAGTAGCTGGGACTACAGGCGCCCGCCACCTCGCCAGCTAGTTTTTTTGTATTTCTTTTCTTTTTTTTTTTTTTTGAGATGGAGTCTGGCTCACCAGCCAGCCCAGGCTGGAGGTGCGTTGATGGCGGATCTCGGCTCACTGCAAGCTCCGCCTCACGGGTTCGCGCCATTCTCCTGCCTCAGCCTCCCGAGTAGCTGGGACCACGAAACCCACCACCTCGCCCGGCTAGTTTTTGTATTTTTTTAGTAGAGGCGGGGTTTCACGTGTTAAGCCAGGATGGTCTCGATCTCGACCTGCATTGATCCAGCCCATCTCGGCCTCCCAAAGTGCTGGGATTACAGGCTTAAGCCGCAGCGCCCGAGGCCAAATTTTATTTTTATAGAGATGGGGTCTCTGTCATTTTTTTTTTTCAGAATTCTCTGGTAAGAGTAGGACCTCATTCTTCAAGAGCATCTTGGCTCTTCCTAGTCCTATGTGTTTCCATATAAACCTTGGAAGCAGCTGTTGAGTCTCTAAAACCAAACCAAATTCTGCGTGGCGCTGCAGTCTGTGATGTCTTCCAGCACTGAGTCTTCCACCCTGGGGACATGCGGTATTTCCTCCTTTACCGAGGACTCGTGTCTCTCACGTTTTTGTAGATTTTCTACGATGTGCTCTTGAATGTATTTTTTTAGGTTCTTTTCCTATATGATTGTTGCTTTTGATACTATTATGCATTATCATTTTCCCTCCTCAATTTCATTTGCTGTTTGTCAGGGCTGGAATTGTTTTCTAGACAGGTTGGGATAACTAAGTATGAAGTAATGTGTTCTCTTTACCCTACGATTCTGTTTCTAAAACAGTTTTGTTGATTTATAATTTACAGAGCACAGAATTCCCTCGCTGTCAGTGTGCAGTCGGTGACAGGAAATGCATGCTGTGCGGCCAGGCGCTGCCCTCCGCCTTTCCCACATGAGCCGCGTGCTCTGCATCTGGTTTCTTCCCTGGATGCAGTGTTTTGGAGGCTCGTCCATGCCGTGACATGGAGCAATGCTTCGTGCTTTACAATGGTGATGCCTGCTCTGTGCCTCAAACATTCCACAGCTCCTCCTTAGTTGCTGGAGGCTTAGGCTGTTTCCATTTGGGGATACTGTGAAAAATGGTACTCTATTTGTATGCAAGTCTTTGGACACAGGTTTCATTTTTCGTGGGTACAGTCTTAGGAGTGGAGTTGCTGGTTCATAGCGTTGTATCTCTTTTTAAAAACTTTTCCAGTGTGGGCATACTTTTTTTACTTTTTTTTTTTTTTTTTTTTTTTTTTTTTTGGGGCGGAGTCTCGCTCTGTCGCCAGGCTGGAGTGCGGTGGCCAGATCTCGGCTCACTGCAAGCTCAGCCTCCCAGGTCCATTATTCTCCTGCCTCAGCCTCCCAGTGGCTGGGACCAGAGCGCCTCGCCCGGCTAATTTTTTTGTGTTTTGGTAAGAGCGGGGTTTGCCGTGTTATGGGATGGTCGATCTCCTGACGCCCGTTCTGCCACGTCTCGGCCTCCCAAAGTGCTGGGATTACAGGCTTGAGGCACTGCGCCCGGCCACTTTTTTAAAGAGACAGAATCCTCTTATCACCCAGGCTGGAGTGCGGTGGCACAATCTTGACTGCAGCTTCCACCTCCCGCAGGTTCAAGCAATTCTCCTGCCTCAGCCTCCTGGAGTAGCTGAATTACATGCGCCACCACCACGCCCAGCTAATTGTTTTATTTTTCGAAGAGACGGGGTTTCACCATGTTGGCCTGGCTGCTCTCGAACTCCTGACCTCAGATGATCTGCCCCACCTTGAAAGCGTCCCAAAATTGCTGGGGATTGCCCAGGTGTGACTGACGTAGCCACATGTACTGTTTTTCACAAAAGTGAGAGTTTCAGTTGTCCCACATCCTCACCAGCATTTGGTATGTTCATGTAAGCTATTCCCACTCATGTTTTTCTGTTAACTAGTGATGTCAAACCTCTTCATGTGTTTATTGGCCATTCTAATGTCAGTCTTTGGTGACATAGTCTAAGTTACGCTTTTTGTTTTTATTTTTTTAACATGTACAAAGCTGAGGGATACCCATTTTTAATTGGGTTATGTTCTTGAGTTGTGTAAGACTTTGTGTATTACTTACAACTCTCAGTGGTGGATCAACAAGGAAAAGAAAAAAAACTGGCAAATATTTTTCCCAGCCTGTGGCTTCTCTATTTTTTTTTTTTTTTTTAAAGCTGTCTTTTGGCCCAGTGTGGTGGCTCACATCTGTAATCCCAGCACTTTGGGAGGCTGAGGCTGGAGGGCTGCTTAAGCCCAAGATTTCAAGACTGGCCTAGGCAACATAGCAAGGCCCCACCTCTATACAAAAAATACAAAAATTAGCCACACATGGTGGTATGCGCCTGTGGTCCCAGCTACTCGGGAAGCTGAGGCTGGGGCTGGAGAATTGCTTGAGGCTGCAGTGAGCCATGATCACGCCACTGCACTCCAGCCTGGGTAACGGGGCAAAGCCTCATCTCAAAAAGAATGAAAAAAAAAAAGTTATCTTTTTTTTTTTTTTTTTTTTTTTTTTTTTGAGACGGAGTCTCGCTCTGCCACCCAGGCTGGAGTGCAGTGGCCGGATCTCAGCTCACTGCAAGCTCCGCCTCCCGGGTTCACGCCATTCTCCTGCCTCGGCCTCCCGAGTAGCTGGAACTACAGGTGCCCGCCACCGCGCCCGGCTAGTTTTTTGTATTTTTTAGTAGAGACGGGGTTTCACCGTGTTAGCCAGGATGGTCTCGATCTCCTGACCTCGTGATCCGCCCGTCTCGGCCTCCCAAAGTGCTGGGATTACAGGCTTGAGCCACCGCGCCCGGCAGTTGTCTCTTTAAAGTTCAAAAGTTTTTCATTGTGACAAGTTCCAACTGATTTTTTTTTCTCTAACAACTCTTTGCCTAACCCAAGATGACAGAGATGTTCTCCTACAGCTGCTTCTGAAAGTTTGGTGGCTTCAGCTATTATATTTAGGACTGTGATCTCTTCTGAGTTACTTTATGAGGATATGAGGAAGGGTCTCAAGTCACTTCTTCCACAGATACCTAATTGTCCCAACACCATCTATTAGACTCTCCTTTTCCCAGTTGAAATGTCTTGGCATTTTTGTTGAAAATTCAGACGGCCATGAATACAAGGATTTATTCTAAACTCTGATCTGTTGTTCTTCATACCCTTCCTTACACTACTGTCACACTTGATTTTTGAGACAGAGTTTTGCTCTTGTCACCCAGGCTGGAGTACAGTGGCACGATCTCAGCTCACTGCAACCTCCACCTCCTGGGTTCAAGTGATTCTCCTGCTTCAGCCTCCCGAGTAGCTGGGAATACAGGCGTGAGCCACCATGCCCGGCTAATTTTTGTATTTTTAGTAGAGATGGGGTTTCACCGTGTTGGCCAGGCTGGTCTCGAACTCCTGACCTCAGGTGATCCACCCACCTTGGCCTCCCAAAGTACTGGGATTACATGTGTGAGCCACCGCGCTCGGCCCCTGCTGGGATCTTAATAGGAACTGCATGGGATCTATGGGCCCATTTGGGGAGACAGAAATCGTGACAGGAGTCTCCTACCCAATGAATGTGCATTGTCTTTCCATTTTTCTCAGCAAGTATCTTGTATTTTCACTGTATAAATCTTCCGTTTCCTTCACCAAGGTGGTTCCTAAGTGTGTGCTCTAGTTTCGATGCTGGTGACTGGAATCTGAGTTTTGTGTGGATTGTTCATAGTCTATAGAAAGGTGATGAATCTGTTAACTCTGGATCCCGAGGCTGAACTTCCCTGTTCCAGTTGTGTGTGTCCCGTAGGCCTTGCTATGTAGAGGACCCTTGTGCTATGAATAGACACTTTTACTTTTCCCAATGTGTGGTTTTTTTCTTTTTGTTTTTTGTTTTTAGCATCTTATTAAACGCCTCGTTCTGCCTTTAGAGGGAACCATTGTCACCCACCATGAACTACGCCACCAGCTTGGGAGGCAGAATAGTGCTCACCGCAAAGATGGCCACATTCTAACCCCTGGGCCCTGGGATGATGTGAGGCCACACCACCCAGAGGAGGTGCCAATTTCAGGTCAGTTCCCCAAAATGGAGTAGCTTGGGTTTTCCAGGTGAACCTAGGGAATCGTATGGTCCTTAAAAGCAGAGGAGGAGTTGCCTTGAGGCATGGAGGACTCGGCCTGCTGTTGCTGGCTTTGAAGGTGGCAGGAAGGGCCACGAGCCAAGAGTGCCTCTTGAAAGGATGGGGATATAGAACCTCTCCCAGAGCCTCTGCGGGGAACACAGCCCTGCCCACACTTTCCTCTTAGTCCCGTGAGACCCGTGTCAGACTACCGACCTCCAAACCGCAAGATACACTCGTGTTTTGGTTCTCGGGTGTTTTTTTTTTTTTTTTTTTTGAGATGGAGTATTGCTCTGTCACCCAGGCTGGAGTACAGTGGCACGATCTCAGGTCACTGCAACCTCCACCTCCTGGGTTCAGGCAATTCTCTGGTCTCAGCCTCCCAAGTAGCTGGGATTACAGGCATGCGGCACCACACCCAGCTAATTTTTGTATTTTTAGTAGACACGGGGTTTCGCCATGTTGGCCAGGCTGGTCTTGAACTCCTGACCTCAAGTGATTCACCCTCCTCAGCCTCCCACAGTGTTGGGATGACAGGTGTGAGCCACCACATCTGGCCTAAACTTGTGTTGTTTTAAATCACTGAGGTGGTGGTGACCTATCCCAGCAGCGACTGGAACCTAATGCAGACGGCCTTTTCTAGCTGGGGATGTCCCCTTCTCTTCCCGGGTTGTGCGATTCTTTATCAGGAATAGGAGTGGGACTTTTGTACTCTGCTTTTCTGCATTGATTGAGATGGATCTCATGGGTGCTTTTTTTTTTTTTTTTTTAGAAACAGGCTCTGGCTCCGTCTCCCAGGCTAGAGTGCAGTGGCTCGATCTCAGCTCACTGAACTTGCGCCTCCTGGGCTCAAATGATCCTCTGGTTTCAGCCTTGGGAGTAGCTGAGACCGTAAGCATGCGCTCCCATGCCTGGCTACTTCTTGGTTTCTTTTTGGTTTATTTTGGTAGAGACAGGGTTTCGCTATATTGCCCAGGCTAGTCTTGAACTGGGCTCAAGCAATCTGCCCACCTCAGCCTCCCAAAGTTCTGGGATTACAGGTATATGTTTTTCTATTAATGAAGCTTACGACCTTAAGTGCTTTGTAGATGTTACAGAACCTCACTTTGCTGTGACAAACCACGTGGTCATGGTGTGTGAGGTTGCCGAGTTTGGGTTGCTAATATTTTGTTAAGGATCTTTACATCTGTGTTCATGACGGACATTGTTCTGTGGGGTGGGGGTGGGGATCATGACGCCTTTCGCCGCCTTTAGCCCCTAGACTCAGGGGGCGTGTCTCGTCCGCCACATTCTGAAGATTGTGAATGGTTGTGTTACTGACAATTCACAGCGGCAGCCCTGTGGGCACAGGCCTCCTGTAGGAACACTTACGACTTCTCAGTACTGTAATTTCTTGTTTTAGGTCTATTCAGATTTTCTGTTTCTGAGTCAATGTAAGTGATTTGTGTCCCTCTGGGAGTCTGTCAGCTTCACCTAGTTGGTTGGTTTTCCCAGTATTCCAAGGCCTGTTCATTTCTGTAAGATTGGTGATGATGTCCCCTCTTTCATGCTTCTGGTAGTCAGTCTAGCTAAGAGTTTGCCAATTTTGTTGATCTTTTCAAGGAACTTTTGGTTTTTCTGCTTTCTAGTTTACTCATTTCCTCTCTAATCTTTCTTTAGGTTTCATTTGTTCTTCTTTCTAGCTGAAAGTAGAATTCTACTTTTTTTCTTTTTTGAGACCAAGTCTCACTGTCACTCAGGTTGGAGTGCAATGGCATGATCTTGGCTCATTGCAACCTCTGCCTCCCATGTTCAAGCAATTCTCCTGCCTCAGCCTCCCCAGTAGCTGGGATTACAGGCGCCTGCCACCACGCCCAGCTAATTGTATTTTTAGGAGAGATGGGGTTTCTCCATGTTGGCCAGGCTGGTCTCAAACTCCTGACCTCACGTGATCCACCCACCTCGGCTTCCCAAAGTGCTGGGATTACAGGCATGAGCCACTGAGCCCGGCCAAAGCCAACTATTTTTTTAAAAGACAGAGTCTTGCTCTGTCGCCCAGGCTGGAGTGCAGTGGCGCGATCTCAGCTCACTGCAAGCTCCACCTCCCAGGTTCACACCATTCTCCCGCCTCAGCCTCCCGAGTAGCTGGGACAACAGGCACATGCCACCATGCCCGGCTAATTTCTATTTTTAATAGAGATGGGGTTTCACTATGTTAGCCAGGATGGTCTCGATCTCCTGACTTCATGATCCATCCGCCTCAGCCTCCCCAAATGCTGGGATTACAGGCATGAGCCACCACGCCCAGCCAAACGTTTTTTATTTGAGACCCCGTTTTATTACATAGGTGGTTAAAGCTATAAATTTCCCTCTAAGCACTGTCAACTCCCACAACTACTGCCTACCCCACCACCCCTACCATTCAGATCAGACATCAGGGCCAGGCACCGTGGCTCACACCTGTAATCCCAGCACTTTGGGAGGCAGAGGCGGGTGGATCACCTGAGGTCAGGAGTTCAAGACCAGCCTGGCCAACATGGCAAAACCCCGTCTCTACTAAAAATACAAAAATTTAGCTGTGCATGGTGGTTGCACCTGTAATCCTAGCTACTCAGGAGGCTGAGGCAAGAGAATCACTTGAGCCCAGGAGGCAGAGGCTGCAGTGAGCTGAGACTATGCCATGGCACTCCAGCCTGGGCAACAGAGCTCCTGTCTCAAGAAAATAAAAGATCAGATGTCAGGCATTTGTTGCATCCACAGAGGGCTGTTAAAATTACTTATTGGTTTACAAATGAGCACAGTGTTATAGAATGGAAGCATTTAAGGTTCTGGCCTAAGAATATTTGCTGACAAACAGAACAAACTCTTTGAACTGGGGTAGGGTTAGTGGGAGAAGAAAGCAGGAGAAGGAATCTGTGTCCTGTCTCCTCACACACACCTGGCTTCGGCGGCATCCCAGAGGGGTCTGTGAGTCTGAGAACAGATCAGTGACCCCTCCGGGGGGATGGGCAATGCGTGTGGTCTGGAAGTACAGTGCCAGCCTTCCTCTTCAATCCACAAGCCTCGGGCCAGGCTTGCTCCTAGGTCCCCAGGGCCACTCTGCCTCTCCACTCAGAAGAGCCCATCTACAGGACCAGGTGTGCAGAGGGGGTGTGGGCCCCACTCCCTTCACAGCTGCACTGAGAGGGCAATCGGTCAGTCAGTGAATCAGTCAAATGTTTCAGAACATGCGAGAGGTGGGCGCAGCATTGTGAATGGACTGCAAATGCCACTCCAACTGTGCTGGAATTGAGTGAATTTCTTTGAGATAGGATCTCCCTGTCCTCCAAGTCAGAATGCAGTGGCACAAGCAAGGCTCACTGCAGCCTTGGACTCCCGGGCTCAGGCGATCCTCCTGCCTCAGCCTCCTGAGTAGCTAGGACTACAGCTACATACCACCCTGCCCAGGTAACTTTTTTATTTATTTATTTATTTTGAGATGGAGTCTTGCTCTCTTGCCCAGGCTGGAGTGCGGTAAGAGCAATCTCGACTTTCTGACTCATTGCCTCCCAGGTTCCGCGCAGTTCTACTGCGCCTCCGCCTCCCGGTAGCTGAGACTACGGGTGCCCGCCACCACGCCCGGCTAATTTTTTTTTTTTTTTGTATTTTTGGTAGAGATGGGGTTTCACCATGTTGACCAGGATGGTCTCGATCTCCTGACCTCAGGTGATCCACCCACCTCAGCCTCCCAAAGTGCTGGGATTACAGGCATGAGCTACCGTGCCCAGCCCTCATACATTTTTTAAGTTTCAGATTAGCCCTAGGGGTTGCCTCTTCCTGCCCTTCCCTCGTAGACCCTCTGCCGTGAGGCATACGCAGAGCCTAGGCAGGACATGTGGCCACCCACCTAGCTCTCCTGGGGTCACAGGCCGAGCACTCCCCAGGTGGCTGCTTCCCCAGAGGGCGGTTTGTGCTTTCCAAGCAGAGACGGGGCTGGGGGTGCTGCTGAGCAGGGGCACTGCCTGGAGGTCGCGGGATCCGGCCGCCTCCAGGAAGAAGACACAGCCACCTCTCCCTGCCAGGGGGGGACCTGAGCGAATCGAAGACGAGCCGCGGGCTGCAGAGGTGCCGGAAACCACTTGGCCGTGGGGCCTGCGGCTGGTCGCTCGGCACCCAGCCACAGCAAAGGCACCGGCTCACGCCCACAGACAGGAGTCCCGGGGTGACACGGGGCAGTGTGCCATCACAACCCTCGGGATTCCCCAGGAAGACCTGTGAGGGCAGCCTTTGAAGGGACAAGGGTGGGATGGGGCATGGGAATGAGCGTGGTGCCAGTGCCACGTTGCCAAGAGGCAGAGGCTCTGGGCAGCTGGGGAGCACGGTTTCCTGCAGCCCCGGCCAGCCCCATGCTGGGAGCTCGGGACAGGACACAGCACAGGCACAGCCACAACGGCCCTCCAGCTGAACCAGAGCCCCCGAGCATGGGCAGGAAACTTGGTGAGGAGCCCCCGCCTGCTTCAGGCACAAACACCGAGCCGCCTTCCCCAGCCCAGGACAGCAGCAATGCTGGAGAGCCCATGGCCCCGGTAGGATGGGGTTCTGCTCTCGAAGGGCCCAAGCCCACTCATCCCATGTCAACGCGGATTGTGACAGTGACCTGGGAGCCAGAAAGGTGTCTGTTCCTCTGAGGTGGGGTGCTGGTGGCAAAGGGAAGGAGGAAGAACCCAGGGCACCCCAGGTATCCTCTCCTACAGAGCCAGGAAACCCAGGGAGACAGCACCCCGCCCCCCGGGGTCCTGACCTGAAGCATGGGTGGGGGGACTGCAGTGGCTCACGGAGGAGGAAGAAGGCCCAAGGGGATGAGGGGAGGCCTAAAGGCCAGAAGAAAACAGTCTGCAAGTGTGAGTTATGGGAATAAATACTTTTTAAACTTCTCTTATAAATATGCATTAGAACATCCAATAACACAAGCCAAGGGCTGTGAAATTAAGGTTAAATCAAGACTGAATTTCTTGCGCGACCAGCAGGAAAGCCAGTTACCTAAAAGAGCCTCATCCTCAAATGCTCTGAAGGTGCAGGGTGGCCTCAGTCCTGGGGCATCTTGACCAAATGCTCTGAAGGTGCAGGGCGGCCTCAGTCCCGGGGCATCTTGAACTCGTCCTTCTCCTTGCGCACGGCCCTCATGGTGGTCACCGGGTCCGTCTCACCCGCGTGCTGCTGCACCGTCTTCTCCCTGCGGAGGCCGGCACCGGGCTGCAGGCTGTGCAGAGCCATGCCCACCGCCCACCTGAGCAGCCAGCGCCACTGCAGAGGAAGGTGACTCGTGCTGTAGCCCAGCCCTGGGAGGACACAGAGGGCGGGGAGGCGGCAGCCACTCCCCCCGACAGGTTCTGAACTCCTGGGTCCAGAAGGACTCACGCCCCGGCCAAGGCGCCAGGAAAGGCTGGACCCCACTCAAGAAGAGTGGTGGGGCTCTGCGGCTGTACCTGCTACAGCTCCCCAGGGCAGCCTCAGCCACCTGGGGTCTCAGATGCACCCCACTGTGTGTGTACGAGTGGGACTGCCAGAGGGGAGGGGCCTGCGCCCACCACCTGCCCTGGGCCCTCACCTCACTCTCATGAAGGGGTTGTAGGTAAACTCCTCTGCCAGGGTGGATGGCACCGTGGGCTCCCCGATGCTATACTTCTCCTGCAAGAGAAACACGCCACTTTAATCACAGGAACTTTAAACAATAGCAGACCAGGCATGGGGGCTCACGCCTGTGATCCCAGCACTTTGGGAGGCCGAGGCAGATGGATCACTTGAGCCCTGGAGTTTGAGACCAGCCTGGACAACATGGCGAGACCCCGTGTCTACAAAAAATACAAAACACTAGCCAGGCATGGTGGCGGGCACCTGTCGTCCCAGCTTCTCGGGGGGCTGAGGTGGGAGGATCCCTTGAGCACAGGTCGAGGCTACAGTGAGCCAAGACTGTGCTACTGCCCTCCAGCCTGGGTGACGGTGACATCAAGTCTCCAAAAAGATGCTCAGAACACCTGGTAACCTTAGGACACCGCCGGACTGACAAAGGCTGAGAAGGCAAGGTGAGCAGAGGCCAGAGGGTCTGTGCGTGTGGAAGAGGGAAGAGAAGCCAATGTCCGGGATGAGCCGCACATCCACCTTCCCGCACCGTCCTGGACAGGACAGGGACAGAGCTTCCTTTCATTCACGGGGTTTACATTTCACGTTACGGAGGTAATAACAATGCAGGAGACACAGAAAAGAAGCCACCACAGCTGCACCCTCACAGCGAGCCAGGGAGGAGGAACACGGGAACCCGCAGCAGGGGAGGTCACCCGAGCCCCCGCAGGCAGGCAGCTGGTCACCTCCACTCGCGATGGAGATGCTCTCCCTTCTGACAACACTGACCAGGCAGATGGGTGGAGGCGGGGGGAAGAGAATGCAAACCCAACCACGGGGCCAACAGCAGGAAAACACAGGGCAGCAACAGCGGTCTCCACACAGCCCTGGCCTTTCTACCACAGCCGCACGAGGAGGGCCTCAGGGCAGAGCTCTGACAGAAGCTGCCGGCGCCCACGCACAGGCTCAAGACCACCGCGGCCTCACCCCCGAGGGTCCCCAGCTGCTGTGGGCAGTGGTGTCAATGAGTGGCCCTTCAGCGGGTGGAGACACACTGAGCGGGGGCCTGGCAGATGCCGAGATGGTTTCTCACTAATCCGTTCTTCCCTTCTGGTGAAAACAATCTGAGAATGTTTTATAATATTCCTTGTGTTCCCACCAACATTCTCAATCCCAAAAAATCTTCCTCTACCTCCTATGAGGGAAGAAAAGTTAACACTTCTAAGGGTATCTTTAAAACAGAGGAAGTACAAATTGTCATAAGCTTTTAGGTTACCTATTAAAACGAGTTTTAATGTTGTAGCTATTTTTCCTACAAAGCATGAAGCATTTAAAGACAAAAATAAGGTCAGTCAGCTGAGCGCAGTGCCTCACACCTGTAATCCTAACGCTTTGGGAGGCTGAGGTGGGTGGACCACCTGAGGTCAGGAGTTCGAGACCAGCCTGGGCAACATGGTGAAACCCCATCTCTACTAAAATACAAAAAATCAGCTGGGTGTGGTGGTGGGCGCCTGTAATCCCAGCTATTCAAGAGGCTGAGGCAGGAGAATCGCTTGAACCCAGGAGGTGGAGGCTGCAGTGAGCCAAGACCACACCACTATACTCCAGCCTGAGCAGCAGAGCAAGATGCCGTCTCCCAAATAAGACAGGCCGGGTGCAGTGGCTCAGACCTGTAATCCCAGCACTTTGGGAGGTCAAGGCAGGTGGATCACCTGAGGTCAGGAGTTTGAGACCAGCCTGGCCAACATGGTGAAACCCCGTTTCTACTAAAAATACAAAACCTAGCTGGACATGGTGGCGCGTGCTTGTGATCCCAGCTACTCAGGAGGCTGAGGCAGGAGAATTGCTTGAAGCCGGGAGGCAGAGGCTGCAGTAGTGAGCCGAGATTGTGCCACTGCACTCCAGCCTGGGTGACAGAGAGAGACTCTGCCTCAAAACATAAATAAATAAAAAATAAGGTGAGTCCCTGCAGCACAGCTCAGAAGAGCTCCACCTCGTGGCTTCGGGCTCCAGGGTCCAGAAGGAGTTGAAAACTCTCAACGTCCCTCCTACTGGGATTGGTAAAATGATTTACGGGTGACATCCACGCAGTAGTATATTTTACACCTATTAAAAAGAATGAGGCTGGGCGCGGTGGCTCACGCCTGTAATCCCAGCACTTTGGGAGGCCAAGGCAGGAGGATCACTTGAGCCCAGGAGTTCAAGACCAGCCTAAGCAACATGGTGAAACCCCCTCTCTACCAAAAATGCAAAATTAACCAGGCATGATGGCACAGGCCTGTAATCCCAGCTACAGGAGGCTGAGGCAGGAGAATCGCCTGAACCCGGGAGGCAGAGGTTGCAGTGAGCCGCGATTGTGCCACTGTACTCCAGCCTGGGCAGCAGAGCAAGACACTGTCTCTCCCCAACCAATTAAAAAAAAAAACACAGGCTAGGCGCAGCGGCTCATGCCTATAATCCCAGCACTTTGGGATGCTGAGGCAGGCAGATCACGTGGTCAGGAGTTTGAGACCATCCTGGCCAACATGGTGGCTTACGTCTCTACTAAAAAATACAAAATTACCCGGCATGTGGCACATGCCTATAATTCCAACTACTTGGGAGGCTGAGGTGCTGAGGCTCGGCGAACCCGAGGAGGCAGAGGTTGCAGTGAGCTGAGATCACGCCCTGCACAGCCTGGGCAATGGAGCAAGCAGCTGTCAAAAACAAAAAAAAGGGTACAAATTGTCAAAATCAGGAATGAAAGCAAGAATATCATTCCAGATCCAGCAGACATTTGGTGGGTGGGAATTCATACTGATCTAAATTTTAAAACTATACTAATTCCAAAAAGAAAATACAGGAGCAAATGTTTTGACCTTGGGAGAAGCAAAGATTTCTTAGATGGAACACAAAAAAGAATGACCCATAAAAGAATCTATTAGACTTCATTAAAATTAAAAATGTTTGCTCAAAAGATACCGCTAAGAAAACCAGAGAGGTTGGCGGTGTGATGGCTCAACCTGTAATCAGCACTTTGGGAGGCGAGGCGGGGCCGGGATCGAGGTCAGGAGATCAAGACCATCTAGCTGCTGGTGAAACCCGTCTCTACTAAAATACAAAAACTAGCGGGCGGGTGGGGCGCCTGTAGTCCCAGCTACTCGGGAGGCTGAGGCAGGAGAATGGTAAGCCCAGGAGGGAGGCGGGGCACAGTGAGCTGAGATCCGGCCACTGCACTCCAGCCTGGGCGACAAATCCGCCTCAGAAGAAAAAAAAACCAGAGGCTGCAGAATGGGAACAGCTCGGCAGGAGGCTGCGTCTCACCAGGGACTGGGCTCCAGCACCTCCTTCCAAAAAGCTGGCTCCACTGCCTGCGTGCTGGGAGGACCCGGACCAGCCGACACGCCCACGCCTTCCTGGCAGGAAAGCAAACACCACAAGCACCAGGGAAGGGGAGTTTGGCAGTTTCTTTAAAAGTCAAACACACCTCCCGTCCAGCCTGGCTACTCCCTTCTCCTGGGGCAGGGATGTCCGTCCCTCCAATGCATGCTGAAATCTGATCCCCAATTAACGGAGGTGTTTGGATGGGGGTCCCCTGTGAGTGGCTGTCCTGCGCCAAGTGTGAGTTGTTGCTGTTAGTTTCCACAGGAACTGGTGGTTTAAGAGAACCTTGTACCCCCCCACTCTCTCCTTCCTCTGGCCACACGCTTCGCACCACCAGCTCCTTTCCCCTTCTGCCATGAGCAGCAGCAGCCTGAGGCCTCGCCAGGTGCAGACGCCCAGGCCATGCTGCTTATAGCCTGCACAGCCATGAGCCACATAAACCTCCTTTTGTAAGTCACCCAGCCTCAAGTATTCCTTTATAGCAACACCACACAGACTAAGACACCAAGGAAGTTAAAATATGCATCCGCTGTGTTTCCAACTAGTATCAACAAATCATCACGACCGGAAGTGCTTAGCGATCACTGAATAACACGTGCAAGACCTTGAACACGCAAATTCCAAAACACTGCTGAGAAAAGCTAAAGACCTTAATAAATGGAAAGCTCCCAGAAACAATGTTAAAATCTCAATTCTCTCCAAATCAGTTATCACAACAGTCCCAATCAAAAGCCAAGCTAGCTAGCTTGGTAGAAGCTCACAAGATGATTCTAAAAACGGAAATGCAAAAGGTTTAAAACAACTAAAACCATTTTGAAAAAGAACACTGGAGAATTTACACTACTGATGTCAAGACAGCATAGAGCTAGAGTCATCAAGATGCTGTGCTCGGACACCATGGCAAGTCATACAGACCAACGAAACAGAGCAGACACCAGAGGCAGACTTGGGCATGGAGGGTCCATTCTTTTTAGAAAGGTGCCAAGGCAATCCAGGGAGGAAAGGACAGTCCTTCGACAGCGCTAAACATGTCGGGATCACACTGCGAGAGGGTGAACCTCTACCCTCACCTCGCACAACACACAAACACAAACACCATCTTGAAAGGAAACATTGTAAACTGTAAATATAAAAGCTAAGACTTTAAAACTTCTAGGGAGAAACACAGGAGAAAGTCTTTGTGAGCTAGGGGTACACAAAGGTTTCTTAGGGCACAAGAAACATAAAAGAAAAAATGAGTGGCCGGTGCGGTGGCTCACGCCTGTAATCCCAAGCACTTCGGGAGCCCAAGGTGGGCGGATCACCTGAGGTTGGGAGTTCGAGTCCAGCCTGATCAACATGGAGAAACCCTGTCTCTATTAAAAATACAAAATTGGCCGGGTGCGGTGGCTCACGCCTATAATCCCAGCACTTTGGGAGGCCGAGATGGGCGGATCACGAGGTCAGGAGATCGAGACCATCCTGGCTAACACGGTGAAACCCCGTCTCTACTAAAAAGTACAAAAAACTAGCCGGGCAAGGTGGCGGCGCCTGTAGTCCCAGCTACTCGGGAGGCTGAGGCAGGAGAATGGCGTTAACCCGGGAGGCGGAGCTTGCAGTGAGCTGAGATCCGGCCACTGCACTCCAGCCTGGGCGACAGAGCGAGACTCCGTCTCAGAAAAAAAAAAAAAAAAAATACAAAATTAGCTGGGCATGGTGGTGCATGCCTGTAATCCCAGCTACTCAGAAGGCTGAGCCAGGAGAATCACTTGAACCCGGGAGGTAGATGTTGTGGTGAGCTGAGATCGCACCACTGCACTCCAGCCTGGGCAACAAGAGTGAAACTCCATCTCAAGAAAGAAAAGAAAGAAATGAATAAATTGAACTTCACCAAAACTATAAACTATTTTCCAAAAGACAATGTTAAGAAAATGAAAAGGCAAGCCATGAGCTAGGAGAGAAAACCATCTTTTAAATATGTATCTTCCAGATGATATAAGGAACTCTTACAAGAGCAACCCAACAGGCCGAATCCAATATTTAAAATAGACAAAAGATTGAACATAACAAGAAGGCATCCAAAGGCCAACACACACATGAAAAGATGGTCAACCCTGTTCGTCATGGGGAAATATACATCTTAAAGGCAGTGAGACACCACCACATGCAAGTTAGAATGGCAAAAATTACAGAGACCAGCGACCCAATGCAGTGCTGGCACAGTGTGGAGCCCTGGAACTCACACGCTGGTGGTGGACTGCAGAGTGGTACAACCATTTTGGAAAACGGTTCATACATTTAACCACACAACACAGCAATTCCACTCTTAGGTAGATACCCAAGAGCAATAAAAACATATCCACAAAAAGACTTGTACACAAATGTTCATAGCAGCTTTATTCAAACAGCAAAAAACTGGAAACAGACGAATGGATAAAACAATGATAGCATTTCCACACGATGGGCTACGCAGAGGCAAAGAGCATGGCTGACCCTCACCAACATTAGCGGGGCCGGGAATGCCACAGAGACGACAGAACAATGTGCTTCTATTCATGGGAATCTCTAGAAAGTGACCCGAGGTCAGAGCAGAGCAGCAGCTGGCGGGGACGCCACATGGGAGGGGCACAGAAGCCTTTGGGGTAGTGGAAAGTTCCACATCTGGACTGTGGAGGGGATTGCACAGGTGCAAACATCATCAACATTCCTCAAACTGCAACCTGCCCACTCCAAAGAGACACACGGGCCAGGCGCGGTGGCTCACGTCTCTAATCCCAACACTTTGGGAGGCCGAGGCAGGCAGATCACCTGAAGTCAGGAGTTCAACACCAGCCTGGCCAATGTGGCAAAACCCCATCTCTACTAAAAATAGAAAAGTTGGCTGGGCGTGGTGGCGGCACCTGTAATCTCAGCTACTCGAGGCTGAGGCAGGGAGACTTTTTTTTTTGAGACAGTGTCTCGCTCTGTCACCAGGCTGGAGTGCAGTGGCATGATCTCTGCTCACTGCCACCTCTGCCTCCTGGGTTCAAGCGATTCTCCTGCCTCAGCCTCCCAAAGTAGCTGGGACCACAGGCACACACCACCACGTCCAGCTAATTTTTTGTATTTTTAGTAGAGATGCGGTTTCACCATGTTGGCCAGGATGGTCTCGATCTCCTGACCTTGTGATCCGCCCGCCTCGGCCTCCCAAGGTGCTGGGATTACAGGCGTGAGCCACCGCGCCCAGCCAGCAGGGAGAATTTCTTGAACCCAGGAGGTGATGGTTGCAGTGAGCCGAGATTACGCCACTGTACTCCAGCCTGGGCAACAGAAGGAGACTCCGTCACCAAAAAAAAAAAAAAAAAGATGAATATTTATGATTCCTCTGATTTAGAGTTTCAATTTTTATGAGTAAATATTTTAAAATAACATAAACCTCTAAATTGAAAAAGATGCTCAACAAAAAAACAAGTGATTTATTTAAAACAATAAACCTGTTCAAGGCAGCGACTCTCCACTCAGCAGAGGGAAGCCACGCCTGAGACGCCCGGTGTGTGTGCTTCCGACAGCGTTTGCAGGGAATTGGGGAAACACCCCTGGAGAGCCCCTCCGGCTCCTGTAGTCCTGGCCCAGCTGGCCTGGGCTACGCCGTGGAGGCTCACGCGGGGCCATCACGGAGATAAGAGTCCTTTGGACACAGAGCCACATTCTGTGGCCTGGAGAGCCAGCAGAGCCACGTGGTGCCAGCCTGACCCCACTGCTCAGAATATGGGAACAGGCCAGGTACGTGTTAGACATGCAGTGTCTGAGGCAGAGGGGTCTCAACGGAACCCTGGGTTGGCCATGCAGGGCGAGCTGGCCCACACTAGCCTGAGTCCCAGGCCTGCTCTCTGGGCTCGGAGGGGTGACTGTCTACCCACTCTGGCGACTCCGCCGTGCACAGTAGCCCTGAGCAGCCCACAGGAAAGCACTGCACAGTGACGGCCCCACTCACCTTGGCCCAGGCCAGCTTCTCCTGGATGGCGGCATTGCCGGGCTCCACGTGGCGCGCAAACTTCAGGTTGTTGATGGTGTACTCGTGGCCACAATAGACTCTCTGAGAAAACAGGCGACAGTTGAGCTCAGAAGGCTGTTATCACCCGTGGAAGTCCTCAGGGACGGGACATGGACCCTCCCGGGGGGGTGTCCAGTGAGTGGGTGCCAGAAGGGAGAGCAGGCCCGCCCTGGGTGAGGCCCTCCAAACCCCGGCCCACAGGGAGGCGCTGCCTACTGTGTCTGGGGGCAGCCGGCCCAAGACCTCCAGCAGAGCTTTACACATCTCATCCGCAGTCCCTTCATAGAACTTCCCGCAGCCAGCCACAAACAAGGTGTCACCTGGAAACAAGGACAGCCATAAGGTGGGGACCACTCGAGGCTGGTGGCTGGGACTCAGGAGGGGGCCAGAAGCAGGATGATACTCACCAGCAAGGCCCAGGCCCCAAACCCTGGCTGCCCTCCAGCCACGGCTGCCCAGACTCAGCACCCTGCATTCTGGCTCCCACACCTCCTTCCAAGTCTCAGCTGACAGTGCCAACCACCTGACTGGCCGTGCAGACCCGAAACCCAGTCACTTCTCCCTCCCAGCCCCTAGTCCCACCAACTGTGGCTCTGAGATCCTCCCAAACCCAGCCCTCTCCCCGAACACCCAGCAGCCCCTCTCAGGCCCGTGCCTGGCTCCCGTCTTCCCTTGGCCCCAGCAGCCAGCGCCACCCCGTGACCAAGGTCTCACCACCCTGGCTGAGCTGACCGGAACCACCTCTCACCCACAGCGGGGGATACGGCCCGAGTGTGGCTCTGGGCTACCAGGAGGCCTCCCAGCCGTGCAAGGCCCACACCAAGTCACCGGGTGAAACCCCGCACTGTGAGGCCAGTCGGGACCAGACGACAGTAACAAGCATGGGAGGCAGCCCCCGCCCCCAGCAGCCTCCACACCACCTTGAAGGTCGCAGCCACGAAGGGCCCGGCCTACAGTGGGGCCGTCCCTGGCCATATGACCTCCAGAGGTGCCTCCACGGGTCTGCAACAACCCTGGGAGGCAGGCAGGGCCCCTAGACTGGCACAGGTCCCCGAGTCCACACTACGGCATCGAGAACACGGCCCCAGGGCTGAGCCACCTCTCGCCCTGCCAGAAGAAACTGACTCCTTTCCTGTGGGATCCGCCAGGACCCCAGCTGTCCAGCAGTCTCCGCCAGCACAGCCCTTGCAGAAGGCGTAACTTCCTTCCAGACCACGATCCAAACCCGTCGGAGGAGGAAACGGCCAGTCCCACCACGAGGCTCCCAGTACCCACCCCGGGTCCTCACAGCGGCGCAGGAGAAGGCCATGAAACTGCCCCCGTGAGCCTGCCTAGCAGGAGACACAGGGTCTTCACAAAGAACCACCGCCCCCTACACCCGAACACGCACCTGTGAACACAGCAGGGGGCTCCGAGCCACCGGGCTTGCTCACGAAGTAACAGATGTGTCCTGAAGTGTGGCATGGTGTCGCCAGGCACTTGACGTTGAGAGACCCCACCTTAAACAAAGCAAGCGACCGCGTGTGCTCCCACACACCCTGGAGAGCGTCGCCCGGGGTCGCGGCGGGCAGCCTGGGCCCTACGGGGCCTCCTCAGCTCCGACGGAAATGCCTGTGAAGGCTGGGCGGGCGCTCCCCGCCACGGGACTGGGGGACTCACTCCATGGGCGCGCCCCAAGTGCTGGGCCACCCTGGAACAAGAGCGCTTGCATGTAAAACACCAAGGGGCTTGTTTTCTCCTTCAAAACTGGGCCGAATCCACGCTCGGCATCTGGCTAGGAAAGACGGCTTTCCTTCCCACACATGACCTTTTGTTTTCCTCTGTCCCCATCTGCCCCATTCTTTACTTCAAAAATGTTCACACCTTCAAAAAGGCTGAAGACCCCCTCACAGCGGCCTCCCGCCTGTGTGCTGCGCTCTCGAACCAGGACCCCGCCCACGTGGCCCACGCCCCAGGGTCTCGGAGCCCTGCTTCACAGCCCCACACACAGCCGTGTTTTGCACACTCCTGTCCTTGTGCCTAGACAGAGAAGACCGTCCATGCTACCGCAGAGGACCACTGGGAGCACTCCCGGGTCACTGGGTTAGGGAGCAGAGAGGACACAGGGAGGCCCCCACTGCTCCTGGCAGGGCCACGCTGGAGCACCTCCAGGGCTCACTCCTTACCTGCAGTGTGGACAGGTGAGTGATTTTGTGCGTCAGGGCCCCGATACGGTCGTCACCCCCGTACACCTTCAGTCCCGACTGCAGCTTGACCAGTTTCTCATTCCCGCCAGCATGGTCCCTGGAAGTCAAACGGGAGACCTGGGCTGCCTGCTGAGCTGAGGGGGCTGCCTGCTGCTTTTAAACCCTGGTCAAACGGGACGCTTATTTTGCACACACAAAGGAAGCCGAGGAAGCAAATCACAGCCACCTGGATGATCCTGTGGCCTGGGTTCCGGGCGTGGGGGCCTGGGGTTATCACCTGGACGTCTTTACAAAGCACCACCTGGTTCCACCCCCACGTCCTGGTGCAGTGGGTCTGGGGAGCACCTGGGGGTGGGGTTTTTTAGTTTTGAAAGCCCCCAGCTGATCCTGATGTGCTGCCCAGTTTGTGACCTGACACTCTGGCAGAAGATCAAACTGTTCAGCATGGGAATCACCTGGGGTGCGTCTGGGATGAGCAGCTGGCCCAAGGCAGTCTGTCTGCAGGGGAGGCCAGCCTGGGCCAGCTCCAGGCCTTGTGATGCGCAGCAGGTGGAGGTGCCTCCTGCGCGCCCGGGTTTGCCCAGGGGAACCTGCCTGACCTGCATTTCAGATAGGGGCGGTCGCAGGGGCCCTTCCTGGGCCTCACATGACATCACAGACTCCTTCATGTGCCTTCCATGAAAACTCCAGCGACCACACCAGAAACCACCCGCCTTGGCACCACTGGGCCCCAAGATAACAGGGTGGAGTGGTGGCTGCAGCCCTCTGCCCCTCCCACCCTTCAGGAGGGCACAGCACACAGGCCTCGGTCTGCCCATCACCACCCACCACCAGTGAGCAAACCCCACCCTGCTGAAGCTAGGGCCTGGCTTAGGACTTCACGTGCCGGCATGAACGTCAGAAGGGCCGGGAACTAAAAAGCACCACAGTGTTAGAAAGAGACGTCTGCAGCGAGGCCAGGAGAGGCAGGGAGCTGCAACAAGCTGTGATGCGCCAGGCAGCCACACGGAGGCCACCACCAGGGTTCCCTGGAGGAGGCATGGTGGCAGCAGCGGCCTCGCACGACAGGCAGGCGAATGTGCTGAGAGACAGCAGCTCAGCCACACAGGACAAGGGCCAGGGAGGCTGCCAGCACCGCCCCTTGAGCCCAGGTCCCTGCATGGACACCTCTGATGACCCCGCAGAGGCTTGTGAGGCCCGACTCACAGAGCCTGAGATTCTCCAGGCCTGAGTCCGGCTGTGTGTGAACCGTGACACTTCCATCAAACCCTGGCCAAGCCACCAGCACGGCGCTCCCACCACCAAGAAGAGGAAAAAAGGCTTCATTTCACCCCGACACAGAGGCTGGGGAAGCCACAGTTCAGAGGCCCTAAAGCAGTGCCAGACGGGTCCCGGCTCAGGAGAAAGGTGCCAGCTGCCCTCGGGTGCTTGCTTGGCAAAAAGAAGAAAGAGCCAAATAAACACTTTTTCTAGCTTTGAAGAGCCTCAGAAATTTCCAAAAGCCGAACAAGGGCCTTCAGCAGGCATGCCAGCCCTAGAACCCAGACACAGCGCTTTATTCATCTATTTTCAAGGATTTTAAAAAACCCAACCTCTCCAGATAGGCTGCTTGTTTTTTTTTTTGTTTTTTTTTTTTTTTTGAAAGGGAGTCTCGCTCTGTCACCCAGGCTGGAGTGCAATGCCACAGTCTCGTCTCACTGCAACCTCCACCTCTGGGGTTCAAGTGATTCTCCTGCTTCAGCCTCCCGAGTAGCTGAGATTACAGGCTCCTGCCACCACGCCCAGATAATTTTTGTATTTTCAGTAGAGACTGGGTTTCACCATGTTGGCCAGGCTGGTCCTGACCTCAAGTGACCCACCCACCTCAGCCTACCAAAATGCTGGGATTATAGGCATAAGCCACTATGCCCGGCCGGCTGCTTGGTTTTTGTTTTTTGTTTTTTTTAAACTCACCTGTAAAGTCATTTCCTCCCCAACATTGAGGCCAACGTGCCAGGGCTGTGCCCGCGTGGCCCAGGAGAGAGCAGGGGGGTGGGGCCTGAGGGTAAGGCTGTAGCTTTCTCCCCTCACCCTGCAGGCCTTGAGGCCTGAGTCACTGCAGCACCAGATTCGCCCCTTGGGGGCGACGGTGAGCCCCGGGTCTTTCTCAGAAGTCTGCTGGGGGCCTATCCTCACACAGCAGACAGAGCCGTGGGGGGAAACAGGTCTCGATGTCCCTAAACCCACCAGGGCGAGAAGTGAGCCGGGTCCCGCACCCCTAGGGGAGCCGTGGGCCCCCGTGGCAGCACTTACCAGTGGTGGTGGGTGGTGAGCACTGTGGTCAGTTTCACCCCATGCTTTCTCGCCGCGTCCACGACCTGTAGTGACCCCAGGGCAGGACAAAGGCCCGTCACACTTCCAGGCCTGGCTCGCTGGCCTACATACTAGGGTGCCCAGCGGAACCCAGGACATGCCAGGAGGGGCCGCTGACATGGCCTGTCCTGACCCTGCCGGCTTGCTCTGCTCCAGCAGAGCCAGTGAAAGCACCTTCTCCTTCCTGCTCAGCCTGACTCTTGCAACTACCTACGACTGCCCCAAGCCCCTCTAGCTCTGAGGGCACCACCCCCAGAGGAGCCTGCAGGGGCAGAAAGCCTCCAAGAAGAGCCAAGTGCCGGGGATTTCACGGCACAGCGTTTTCTGTGTCACTGCCTCTTGCCTCCACGCTTCGTGGGGCCCTGTAACAGAGTGGCTGGCGACTAATTTCCATTTAGCTTAGGCAAAATTGCAAGGACACTGCGGTTAGGAAACCCATTGGGGGTGAGAACTCCGAGCTGGATGATGAGGGCAGAGAGAGCCGGGCATAGCCATGCGCACCTTCTGGGGCTGCACCGGGTCCACGATGGCAGCCTCCTTGGTCTCATCATCGATGACCAGGTACATGTAGTTGTCGGTCAGGGCAGGCAGCACCTCCACCTTCATGGTGCCCTCGTCCACGGTCAGATTCTTCCGCAAATCTGTGTGGTGGAGGAGAACTCCCAGCAGGGCTGGACCTGCAGACACAGAGCACAACTCAGTTGGTGTCTGCGCCAGGCCCTCCACGACAGGACGCACAAAATGCAGTGCTTCCCAGCCTTTCTAGGTTCCTTTGAAAGGGAATATCCTGGCCAGGTACGGCGGTTTTTTTTTTTTTTTTTTGAGACGGAGTCTCGCTCTGTCGCCCAGGTTGGAGTGCAGTGGCGCGGTCTCGGCTCACTGCAAGCTCCGCCTCCCAGGTTCACGCCATTCTCCTGCCTCAGCCTCCTGAGTAGCTGGGACTACAGGCGCCCGCCACCACACCTGGATAATTTTTTGTATTTTTAGCAGAGAGGGGGTTTCAACGTGTTAGCCAGGATGGTCTCAATCTCCTGACCTCATGATCCGCCTGCCTCGGCCTCCCAAAGTGTTGGGATTACAGGCGTGAGCCACCACGCCCGGCTGATACAGTGGTTCTTGCCGGGAATCCCAGCGCTTTAAGAGACTGAGGTGGGAGGACTGCTTGAGGACAGGAGTTTGAAATCAGCCTGGGCAACATAGCAAGACCTTGTCTCTACAAATTTAAAAATTAGTCAGGCCTGGTGGTGCGTGCCTGTAGTCCCAGCTACCCTGGAGGTTTAGGCCCAGGAGTTTGAGGCTGCAGTGACCTATGACTGTGCCACTGCACTCCAGCCTGGGTGACAAGACAAGAACCTGTTAATAAAAAAAAAAAAAAGAAAGAAAGAAAAAGAAAAAAAAAGAACCAAAAGGAATATCTTCATATATCCCTAAGGAAAACATAGGAACTGACTCATGCTCACATTCATGTAAATCAACTGTTTCAGACTTACGATCTCTATTTTCTTTTTTGAGAACTCTAAAAGGACAGGATGGCCAGCTTGTGACTGTGAGGCAAACCGCTGCTAGTTCTGGGGTATTCACACCCCGGACTCGGACAGAACATGAAGAAGGGAACGCAGACTGGGGGTGCCCCAGCCTGGCCATCTGCCCTCCAGCAAGCTGTGTTGCCACCACTGATTAAGCGAGCCTGCATTCCATGCAGTTACAGCCCTTCTCAGCCTCTAGCCAGAAAGAACCAATACTTGACAGCAGACTGAGGCAGGAGAATCGCTTGAACCTGGGAGGTGGAAGTTGCAGTGAGCCAAGCTTGCCCCACTGTAATCCAGCCTGGGCAACAGAGTGAGACTCTGTCTCAGAAAAAACCAATACTTGCTCTTGAATGGCACGAATATGAAATGTGCACAAGAATCAGCAGTTCCTTTGAGACGGAAAGCCGGCCACAACTGCGCCAGATTCAAGTGTGGAGGATACAAAACCACCATCCAACTGACCCAAAGGACTCTGCCACAGGGGCCCAGGAGGTGGGAGGAGTGGGTGGCCAAGGGACAAAAGCGTCTACCACCCAGTCGACCAACGCAAAAGTATTTTCAGCAATGAAACTCCTACTAAATCTAAAAATACATGGGGGCCTTGACAATACCTTCAGTTCCGCTCTACAGGGGGAAGAAACCACAGAGGGTGGCAGGGGACAGTGCAATCCTGGGATAGGTGCCAGGGCAGGGGCTTCTCCCAAAAGGGATCCAGAAATGGGCAGCACCCTCCAACGGACAGACACACACATCTCCAGGGCCCATCTAAATGGGGAATCCGACCTTATTTCCACAGCCAGAGAAACTGCCCAAACTATAGTTTCACTGTACAAGGATATCCTATCACCCGTCTGACAATCAGCTGGGCATTTTCCAGATCATTCTCCTCAAGTACAATATACTGAGATTTCTATATGAGCAGCTTCCTGCGATATTCCCCTTCCCCTTAGCCTCAGTACCACCCCAGCCCAAGGAGCACACCAAGCAGTGTGGGTGCTGGGGGCAGCAGGTGGGGTACAGAAGGGCTGCGACAGGATTCCCTGAGTGCCAGGGCATCCTCCTGGAAAGGAGCTCCATTGATACTAGCAGAACATTACAAACAAAAATATTGCCCATGTGCAGTGGCCATGCCTGTCATCCTAGCACTTTGGGGGGCTGAGGCAGGTGAATCACTTGAGGTCAGGAGTTAGAGACCAGCCTGGCCAACATGGTGAAACCCCATCTCTACTCAAATACAAAAATTAGCCGGGCGTGTTGGCGAGTTCCTGTAGTGCCAGCTACTCAGGAGGCTGAAGCAGGAGACTTGCTTGAGCGTGGGAGGCAGAGGTTGCAGTGAGCCAAGATTGGCCACTGCACTGCCTCACAACTGGTGCTCAGCCTCCCATGGGGACCATCATAGCCTCCTAAAGAAGCTGACAACCCATGGAGGTGCCTTTATTTCTGAGGAAAGACGCAGCTGGCTCGCTTAATCAGTGGTGGCAACACAGCTTGCTGGAGGGCAGATGGCCAGGCTGGGGCACCCCCAGTCTGCGTTCCCTTCTTCATGTTCTGTCCGAGTCCGGGGAATAAGAAACCTTATTCCCTTTCCCTATCACTCAGCCCAACACTGCCTGGAAAATGTTCCCGGCTCGCTGTTTTGTAACTGTAATACTTTGTACAAACAGGCCAAGGACCTGCAGCTTGGGGCCTGGGCCAAGTCCAGAAATGTTTGGTTTGGCCCACAAAAAAAAAATTTTTTTTTTTTTTTTGAGATATGGTCTCACTCTGTCGCCTAGGCTACAGTGCAGTGGTGCGATCACGGGTCACTGCAGCCTCGACCTCCTGGACTCAGCCTCCTGATCCTCCCACCTCAGCCACCAAAGTGACTGAGACGACAGTTGTGTCTCACCACGCCCGGCTGATTTTGTTTAGTTTTTATAGAGATGAGGTCTCATGTTGACAGGCTGGTCTGGAACTCCTGGACTCAAGGGATCCTCCCGCCTCGGCTTCCCAAACTGCTGGGATGACAGGCGTGCGTCACAGCACTTCTTTCTTAAATCAGGAAGTTTCACAGCATCTTGCTTCCCTTGAACTGGGGGGCACTAAATACCGGGGCTGGGGGCTCCCTTAGAATGAGGCAGGCACGCCCTGCCGATGCACACAGTCCCGCTGGAACTCTCTGCCTGGGCCCTTATGAATGTCCCTAATGTCCCTAAAACTGTAATTCTGAGGACCTCTAAATCCATGTCCGTTCCTTAGCAATGGAGACATTTTACCCCCTGCAGAGCCTTGACAGCTTTTGGCGAGATCTGGAAACCGCCAGGGACGCCTCCCTGCCTGCGCCTCCGCCCGCCCAGTGCCCTGCGCTGCGCACCCGCCCGGGGCGCTGGCCTGGCCGGCCTCGCGACCACCTCGGGCGACTGACACGCCGGGTCCCCAGACAGGGAGGCTCCGGCGCCGGGCGGGCAGCTCCACCACCGCAGGCGGCGCCGCGAGAGCGCGGTCCTTGCAGCCGGGCAGCAGGTGCGGGGTGGGCCAGGCGTCCCGGGGCCCTGCCCGCTGCGCCTCGGAGCCGCGCCCCAGGCTCTCCTCGGCGCCGGCCCGGGCAGGACGCGATGCCCTGGAGGCGTCAGAGGCACGGCCGGCCCAGCCCGACCGTGGAGGCCGCGGCGGACACAGGCCTGGCCCTGCTTACCTAGCGCTTTCCGCACCCGCGGCCCCGCGCCCGCTCCGCGCCCGCCTCAGCGCCTGCGCCGCCTCCACTCGAGCCGGGCAGCGCGGCCTCAGGCACCTGCGCAACAGAAACCGCGTCAGCGGCCGCCAACCGACGGCCCGGCGCCGCCCGCTGCCCGCCCCGCCAGGCCCGCGTCCCCTGGCCCGCACCGCCCCGTCGCACCCACCCAGGCCTCGGCGGGCGCAGGCGGCTCCCAACGCGGCGAGGCTGCGACGGCCGAGCAGCCCGCGGCCCAGCACCATGACCGGAGCCGGGCTGGACGGCCGGGCGGCTCCGGGCTGCAAAACACCGGCGTCGACGAGTCTCAGCCAATCAGCGCCCGCCTCGCGCTTCCCTCAGCCAATCAGTATCCGCCTCGCACCGTCCGCCAGCCAATCAACGCGCTCGCGCTCAACTAGTTTCCTCCACGAGCCCCGATTGCCACGGGCCGGGAGACGGGCCTGGGAGCGGGGGCGGCGGCCCGAGAGATGCGCCAGGAGAGTTGTGCCGCGAGCCTCCGCCTCTTTTTTGGCACCGCGAAGCGGCTCCCTGGAGGCCGAGCGCCACGCCGCCCGGGCACCCGGCAGATCGCGAGGTGGAACGAGCCGTCGCTGCGGGGACAGCGTTCCGAGGCAGTTGGTCCTCTCCGGGGTGCCGTAGGCATCAGCTGACCGGCCCAGCGCACGTGACTACAGGGGCACTTGATGGGAATCATGGCAGCCTCCCGGCCACTGTCCCGCTTCTGGGAGTGGGGAAAGAACATCGTCTGCGTGGGGAGGAACTACGCGGACCACGTCAGGGAGATGCGCAGCGCGGTGTTGAGCGAGCCCGTGCTGTTCCTGAAGCCGTCCACGGCCTACGCGCCCGAGGGCTCGCCCATCCTCATGCCCGCGTACACTCGGAACCTGCACCACGAGCTGGAGCTGGGCGTGGTGATGGGCAAACGCTGCCGCGCGGTCCCCGAGGCCGCGGCCATGGACTACGTGGGCGGTTATGCCCTGTGCCTAGATATGACCGCCCGGGACGTGCAGGACGAGTGCAAGAAGAAGGGGCTGCCCTGGACTCTGGCCAAGAGCTTCACGGCGTCCTGCCCGGTCAGCGGGTTTGTGCCCAAGGAGAAGATCCCTGACCCTCACAAGCTGAAGCTCTGGCTCAAGGTCAACGGCGAACTCAGACAGGAGGGTGAGACAGCCTCCATGATTTTTTCCATCCCCTACATCATCAGCTATGTTTCTAAGATCATAACCTTGGAAGAAGGAGATATTATCTTGACTGGGACGCCAAAGGGAGTTGGACCGGTTAAAGAAAACGATGAGATCAAGGCTGGCATACACGGGCTGGTCAGTATGAGATTTAAGGTGGAAAAGCCAGAATATTGAGTTATTTCTTTACAAGTTTCGGGAGAGAAGGGAAAAAGACAAGAGCAAGCAACGGCTATTAAATGTCACAATCCTTTAATAAGAAACCATTTATTGGCTGGGCGTGGTGGCTCACGCCTATAATCCCAGCACTTTGGGAGGCTGAGGCGGGCGGATCACGAGGTCAGGAGATCAAGACCATCCTGGCTGACAAGGTGAAACCCCGTCTCTACTAAAAATACAAAAAATTAGCTGGGTGTGGTGGCGGGCGCCTGTAGTCCCAGCTACTCGGGAGGCTGAGGCAGGAGAATGGCATGAACCCGGGAGGCGGAGTTTGCAGTGAGCCGAGATCACACCACTGCACTCCAGCCTGGACAACAGAGCGAGACTCCGTCTCAAAAAAAAATAAAACCATTTATTTTAAAAACGATTAGATTGCTATGCCTCAACTCATATAAGATGGACTCTTCAAGAAAACGTGAAGTAGAACGGATAGGCCAGAAATGAAAACAGCCAAAGTAAAGTATTTCTTCAGAAAGCATTTTATCAAACCAAATGTTGAGTTTCCTTTTGTAAACCTGGATTGGAGAAGACTTTTCAGTGGGTTATCCCTAGTAGTTCAAGACTTAAAAGCTGCAGAGAAAACTGAAAATTATGTTCCAGATAACTTTCCATTGTTTACTAAATTTTCTTGGACTTGGTCATCATCAGGAAGCATTTGTAAAAACAATAATTTCCAAATTACTGGCCCATCCCAGACTGGCTGAATCCATTTGATAGGATTAATCTCCAGTGAAGCTGTGTTTACAGAGCGTTCCAAGTGATTCTTATCAGGAAATGTGAAAAACACTCCTGCATGTAATCAGTTAATTTAAAATTTTTCTTAATAAGCAAACAATTAATGAAGATTTCACCTGTTTACTTAGGGTATCTACCCAGACCCATCGATTCTGAGTTCGAGGGATGATTTTGAAATTATTGCTTTCCAAATAAAGGTGCTCCCTTGTATGTGGCTTTACTAATTTATTTCTCCCCAGTAGTGACGAGGAGGGATATTTCCTCCTTGTGGGGCTTTAGACGTTAGTCTTTGACCTTTAGCCTTCTGAGCACTGTGCTCTATTAACAGAGTTAATCAGCAACTGTATTTCCCAACCGGAGATAAGGAGGCTTTGTAGAAGTTGAATAGCCTGGGACTGCTGCTTTTGCTCTTGCCTGCACCTTTCTGCGAAAAAAAAGTCTAGGCAAGATGCACAGCATAGCTATCAATGCCTGGAGGAGTCCTCTGGGCTTCGGCAGGGGTTCCTGTTAGTGTACACATCATCTGCTGGCCCCTTGAAGAAAGCCTAGGACATCTAATTTAGTAATAATGGTCACCATTTATTGAACACAATACTGTTACGCAGCATGTCAAGCAGTTTATTCTGTATTTCCATGTGTTATGTAACCCTCAACCAAGCCATAAGGTTAGTATTATCACTACCATCCCCATTACTCAAATGAAGACCGATCTAGAGGCTAGGAAGGCTGGCTAAAGTCACTCAGCTTAGTGGCAGAGCCAAGATGTAACCCACTCTCCCAAGACCAGAACCTGAAGTTTTGACCACAATGTGGGCTGCATCCTGTAAGTAGGTACATAAGAAGAATCAGACATTTAGGTATGCTACAACCCATGCTTATAGTATAATTTAGTATGAGGAATTGCCATAATTTGATTTCTTTATTAAATATGCTATCTTAACTACTTTTAGTATTATTTTTTTCATTGCTTGGCAATGCATGTAATTAGAGAAGAGTCAGAAAACAGAGATTAGCAATTAGAACAAAACACCAAAAATTTCATCTACCCAGGGACAGCCGAAGTTAAGCATTTAGTCCAAGTTCTTCCAAATCTGTGGATATAATTGTAATGTTTTAAATAGAGTTTGCTCATACCATACAATTTTCTTCTTTTTTCGCTTTTCTTTTTTTTTTTTTTTTTTTTGAGATGGCGTTTAACTTGTTGCCCAGGCTGGAGTGCAGTAGCGTGATCTTGGCTCACTGCAACCTCTGCCTCCCGGGTTCACACCATTCTCCTGCCTCAGCCTCTCGAGTAGCTGGGATTACAGGCATGTGCCCCCACACCCGGCTAATTTTGTATTTTTAGTAGAGACAGGGTTTCACCATGTTGATCAGGCTGGTCTCGAACTCCTGACCTCAAGTGATCCACCCATCTTGGCCTCCCAAAGTGCTGGGATTACAGGCGTGAGACACCGCGCCCAGCTATACCATAAAATGTTTTAACTTGCTTATTTCACTGTATATTGTGACCATCTTTTTCCTTGTTAGCTGACACATTCCTGCAGTACAATTTTCATGGATTGCATAAGATTCTGAAGTCAAGCCTCCATTTTTGGACCTTGAGATTGTCTCTAATGATTTGCTAGTATCAGCACATGTGCTGTTGGCTAGGTTCCCATAAGTGGAAGAGCTGGATCAAAGGGTGTGCTTATGCTGAAAGTGTATTATTTGTCTAGCTACCAGGTACAAGGTTCAGCTGAGATACATCTACCAAGTTGACAGACTATTAAAGTCAAAGGCATAAAGTAGAAGCATTGCTCACATGCAACCCTAGTAGGTGGCACAAGCCAGCACTGAGTACGGTACCCCCAGGGTCAGTGTTCACCACAGTGGTAGAACAAGCTTTGTCACAAACATCGACATCAGCATTGCAAGTGTAGGCACACGAAGTCCTTAGATGCAAGAATCAAAAACAAAGACACCAAGTCCGACAATTCCTGATAATGCTAAAATCATAGTAATCCTAGCATTCAGAAGATAACGTTTTTCCACATTTTGAATACATTTAAACCTATGAAAAAGTTGAAAAACTAATACAATGAACTCCATATGCCCTTTAATAGATTCAACAATTACCAGCACTCACTGTTTGTCCTCTGGTCCTGTGTCTCGCCTTTCCTCCCACCCCCCCCATATATGTGTATATATACATACACGCACCTCTCTATATATGTGTGTATATATATGCGCGCGCACACACACACACACACACACACACACACACACACACCCTTATTTTGAAAATGCATCGGGATGGTGACTGCAGAAAGACTCTGCCCTTTCAGCATACATCTCCTAAGAATCAGGATATTCTCCTACATGGAAATGTGAGACCATTATCACACTTCACAATATATTAGTCTGTACAGAATATATGGCTTGACATCTGTTCTTCTGTTGTGTTTTTAAAACATGTTCATTGGACTTTTATAAAAAATGAGTATTACACATCCGCTTAATATATTATGAACATATTTCCAGGTCAGTGAATGTAAGTACAGGTACCCCTTTTTAATGACTGTATCTTAGATCACGTACCCCAGAAGCACAGCCTAAGATGGAGATTCTTGCTCCCATGATTTGCTGAAGGAGTGCTCTCAGAAGTGTAATGAAGCAGAAAGGACAGGGAGTAAACTCCAAGGAAGAAAGTGGTCTGCGCTGGATACCAGCTTCAGAAAGCTGGTGAACCCAAGGGGAAGTTCTGAAGCAAGGAGTCTGTTGGCACCAGTATCTGCTCTCCCCACCCCTTCCATAGCTTCCTCAGGTAATTTTCTGATCCTCATAGAAGCTGAGGGACCTCAGCAAGTGAAGAGACTCTGGGTGGGACATCCCCGACAGGTTGCACACATTTCAGATGCTCTGCTAATTAGAAACAACGATGCAGGGAGCATCCTCCATTTACTTTTTTTTTTTTTGAGATGGAGTCTCACTCTGTCACCTAGGCTGGAGTGCAGTGGCACAATCTCAGCTCACTGCAAGCTCCGCCTCCTGGGTTCACGCCATTCTCCTGCCTCAGCCTCCCGAGTAGCTGGGACTACAGGCGCCCGCCACCACGTCCGGCTAATTTTTTGTATTTTTAGTAGAGACGGGGTTTCACCGTGTTAGCCAGGATGGTCTTGATATTCCTGACCTCGTGATCTGCCCGCCTCGGCCTCCCAAAGTGCTGCAATTACAGGCATGAACCACTGCACCCAGCCTCAGTTTTTTTTTTTTTTTTTAACAAGACTATTGTTGGGTGCATCTTTGGTATAAATGTTGGTATAGTATCTTTGTTTTCAAGATAGTTTTATATTACCTTTCAAATATGCTAAAACCTTCATATAATTATTTTCCTCTTTTTCTTAAAAATGTAAGTGTCGACTGGGCACGGTGGCTCACACCCGTAATCCCAGCACTTTGGGAGGCTGAGGCAGGTGGATCACTTGAGCCCAGGAATTCAAGATCAGCCTGGGCAAAATGGCAAGATCCCTGTCTCTACAAAATGTTTTAAAATTAACCAAGTAAGGTGGCATCTCCTGAGCTCCTGGACACGGGGCTCAGTGGAGGGGGCACCATACCCACTCTTGCTGAACCAACAGTGGGAGCCAAGCCAGCACCAGCCATGGCACCCTCACTTCTCTCCTCTCCTTCCTTCCCTATCCACCCTCCTCATTCACCTTGCTTCACAACCCCCCCACCCCCGCCATTTCTCCCAAGGGAGGATGGAAGGATGGAAGGCCTGTTCTGCACAACTAGGTCAAGTCGTTCGTTACCTTATCACCACAATTTGGACACTTAGGGGTGAACCTGCATCCCTCCTCTGTGGCCGCACCTGGTAACAGCCAGATAAAACATGACTGGCAAGATAGTTTATCTCCCAACACCAGCCCTAGGAAACAGTTTCATATACTCACTTTTTCCTTTTTTCCAATCCTGTCGTGGAGGACGTGTAGCCTTCTGAAGTACCAGGTCAAACCTCCCAGGATATGGGTCAACAATGACCTTAGCGGTGGGTCTTCACAGGCTGGAGTCTGTGCCCTGAAGCAAGTGACTCTCAATGGTGTGAAGTTGAGCAGTTTTCTTTGTGGCTGCTGCAAAGCAAACAGATAAAATGGCAGCTGTCGTCCTCATGTCCTGAGTAGGTCCCCCTTAGAGTTCTGAGACCCAGGCACGCTCATGAAACTTTTGAAGTTGGTCTCCTCCCTGTTGATTCAGACTCAGTCATGTCAGCCCTGAGCCAGCAAGTCTCCACAAGCACTGGGCACTCTAGTGTGTCACCAGAGAAGACCAGGGGCTAGAAAAGCTCCAGGTGCTCAAAGCAGTCGCACAGGATTGCCCACGACTTCGGCTATTCCCACCCGGTGCAGAGAGCCCCTTGCCCTCATCCTGTCGGATGACGAGTCACCACCCAGCTCTCAGAAGGTAGTCTTTAGAGGTCCGACTTTTTTTTTTTAGATGGAGTCTCGCTCTGTCGCCCAGGCTGGAGTGCAGTGGCTCAATCTCAGCTCACTACAACCTCCACATCCCAGGTTCAAGAGATTCTCCTGCCTCAGCCTCCCGAGTAGCTGGGACTACAGGCACATGCCACCACACCCAGCTAATTTTTTGTATTTTTAGTAGAGATGAGGTTTCACTGTGTTAGCCAGGATGGTCTCGATCTCCTGACCGCCTCGGTGTCCCAAAGTGCTGGGATTACAGGCGTGAGCCACCGTGCCCGGGGCTTGAGGTCCTACTCTTTTTCCAGGGAACCAAGACAAAGAATAAACTGGCTTAAGAAAATAAATCATTCAAATCTGTAGAAGATTAAATCCGTTTATTAATTCATGTAAACATTTTCCAACTTGGGAGGAGACAAGGCAAAGACAGTAGGAGGCCTTCTGAGAAGGGAGGTCAGATGAGAGAGGCCTTCAGACTCACCCCAGACCAGCTCCACCATAACAATTTCCAGAAACATATTTATCACATGTAAACAAAATGCAGTTTTCCCCATAATTTTCAAATTAAGATTCCATTTGAAAGAGAGTTAAAAGCTCATACACTTTTCCAGAGTTTAAAATGCTAGGCCATTTTAAACACGTGTTTGTCCAGATAAGTTTCTGCTTGCCTCAGTGGGATCCGCAAGCTTGCACGAGAGCACACTAATTTTCAATCCACTCCTTGCTCTGTGTGATACAACAAACTGCAAGGAGAAACAGAAAAAGAGACAGAAGGTTAGTTTTTTAAATCGCCTTGTATATCAAGTTGAAAAATCAATGATCACAAATAGTGAACCGCAATGAAAGTTTTGTTTACAGATATTAATATAAACTTCCGTTAAAGCTGTAAGATGATGGAAAGGGTCCCAGTCTCAGAGTACAGTTAATTTACAGGCCCAGCTTCTGACTGATTTTATAAAAATTTATGTCACTTTTCATGCTATTTCTCTCAGGTAGGAAAGTTGGGATTAAAAGTCTAGTGTGGCCGGGCGCAGTGGCTCACACCTGTAATCCCAGCACTTTGGGAGACCGAGGCGGGCGGATCACCTGAGGGCAGGAGTTCAAGACCAGACTGGCTAACATGGTGAAACTCCCATTTCCACTAAAAATACAAAAAATTAGCCGGGCATGGTAGCGCACACCTGTTATCCCAGCTACTCAGGAGGCTAAGGCAGGAGAATCGCTTGAACCCAGGAGGCAGAGGATGCAGTGAGCAGAGATTGCGCCATTGCACTCCAGCTTGGGCAACTAGAGCGAAACTCTGTCCCCCTGCCCCCCCAAAAAATGTCTAATGCAGGGCTGGGTGAGGTGGCTCATACCTGTAATCCTAGCACTTTGGGAGGCCAAGGCAGGTAGATCACTTGAGGCCAAAAGTTCAAGACCAGCCTGGCCAACAAAGTGAAACCCTGTCTCTACTAAAAATATAAAAATTAGCCAGGCATGGTGGTGCACACCTGTGGTCCCAGCTACTCGGTGGCTGAGGTGGGAGGATCACTTGAGCCTGGGAAGGTTGAGACTGCAGTAAGCTGTGATCGCACCATGCGCTCCAGCCTGGGTGACAGAGCAAGCAGAGAGAGACTCTGTCTCAAAACAAACAAAAAAAAAGTATAACGTAGGAAAAAGGGCTTACTGTGTGTTCAAACTACCAACTGTGATAGACTTTAAGCTGTAGCAGGGACTCAATCTGTGAGACTACAGGAATATGATGACATAATTTAATAATAGTCTTATTTTAATAGTCTTGTTTTTTACAATTTATACAGCACTTTAACCAACGTTTTATTTAATATAGAGTGGAAGGACATATAAACCACTTTAATTTCAAGACTGAGAGAAAAAAAAGTACCAACGTCAGGAAAACTGTAGAAGGCTTTAAATGGGCAATAACAATAAGTGGGTATCCTTTCGATGGAATGTCATAGTAGTCTGGCATTGGCTAGAACACGTTCAGAGCTATCTGATTCTACAGGAGCTACACCTCCCATTGCACAGACTGAGCTGTTTTAGAACTAGGTTGTAGAAAGCTGACAGTGATTCGAATGACCCTGCTCATGGAATCCCCATGAAGTCTGAGTGAAGATGCACTGCTTCTGCCCTGTAGAGGAGCCCAGTGGTTCATCTACAAGCAAACCCATCCAGCATTTTGCATTGCCTGCCTATGTATCTATTCTTCCAATTACTTCTTTTTTTTTTTTAATTTTTGAGACAGAGTTTTACTCTGTCACCCAGGCTGGAGTGCAGTGGTGAGATCTCAGCTCACTGCAACCTCCGCCTCCCGGGTTCAAGTGATTCTCCTGCCTCAGCCTCCTGACTAGCTGGAATTACAGGCACCTGCCACCACGCCCGGCTAATTTTTATAGTTTTAGTAGAGACAGTGTTTCACCATCTTGGACAGGCTGGTCATGAACCAATTCCCTTTGAATCCTTCTTTTCCCTATATCTTACTGGTTCCCTCATTAATTAATGAGTTAATTTTCAACATGTGTTATTTTATTTTTGTATGCATCATGGTTTTTGGATTTTGGTTTTGGATTTTACATCTTTTTATTTGTAAAAATACTGTGTTACCTAACGCACCAAGCAGCTTGTCCATAATTGTGAATATTTGTTAAAGCCACCTGGAACATCTGTTACACACATTCTCTGGGAAAGTGCAGTATCCACTTGAGGGTCATTCATTGTTGTATTTGAATCAAATTTAGAAAACTCTTAAGTTCCCATGAACTTAAGTTGATCCGACTCATTAGCAAGTGGTGCCTCCTGTCTGGAGGCAAAGCATACAGGGTCGGTCAAGGACTTGAGTGTGCCCTGACTTGCAAAGAGATAGTACTTAGGGGCCCATGCTAACCATTGAAGAGATGCAGCATCTTACTGCAACTTTTCTTTCCTTTGGCCTGGTAGTGAAGAGGCCTTAAGCCAAGGTCCTAGAAATATTGGTAAAGCCACTGGAGACTCCATGTCTGCAAACTATTCGGATGTGCTGGTGGCCATGGAAAATGGGAAAACCTGCTTATGAGGCTGAGATGGAGGAGATGCAGCATTCACAAATGCTCCTGCAGGATGTCCATGAGATGAAAACTAATTTCAAAATAATACTAATTCTCCTATCAGCACACGATGTTTTCTAGAGGCTTCATGATACCGTTAGTCTGACACAAATGGAATGTGTGCTCTAGAATGTTTTAAATTTTTTTCAGTATTAAGCTCCAGTAGAGCAAGTATCAGTAGATATAACCCACACAAACGGAAGCACATTGACTTGCAGGACGACACAAGAGAAAAGAGTTGATAACCATGAAGTGAAGCAACGAGGCTGGCTGGGTCCAGTCTTACCTGTGACCCATGGCAAGTGGCAAGACTTTTTTTTTTTTTTTTTGAGACAGAGTCTCGCTCTGTCGCCCAGGCTGGAGTGCAGTGGCGCGATCTCCGCTCACTGCAAGCTCCACCACCTCCAGGGTTAACGCCATTCTCCTGCCTCAGCCTCTCTAGAAGCTGGGACTACAGATGCCCACCACCAAGCCCGGCTAATTTTTTGTATTTTCAGTAGAGATGGGGTTTCACCGTGTTCGCCAGGATGGTCTCGATCTCCTGACCTCGTGATCCGCCCACCTCGGCCTCCCAAAGTGCTGGGATTACAGGCGTGAGCCACCGTGCCCGGCCGTGGCAAGACTTCTTGGTCCCACTTTTCTCATCTGCAGCAGGGGAGTTTGTCTGGCTGCACTTTTCCCCCTCTGACACCTTGAACACTAAGACTCGAGGATCCTCCAACACTGAAGTGCCTCAGGAGGCAGCTGTGGCCCTTCAGAGTTGGAGGATCACGGAATTTTGCAGGTTAGCAAACTTAATTAACCTCCGTAGGGTCTCACAGGCTGAGGTGTGGCGGGATTAGGATTCAGACCAAATCTGTCTCCCCAATAACCACGCACTTAACTGTGCTGTTTCACACTGCTCATCACGCGAAGGGAACACCATGGCGGGGTGGGGGTGGGGACAACCTAGTCTGACCTTTTGGGGTTCAGGGGCCAAGAGAGGGGTCTCACTATGTTGCCCAGGCTGGCCTCAAACTCCTGGGTTCAGGCGATCCTCCCACCTCAGCCTACCAAGTAGCTGGGATGACAGGTGTGCACTTTTGCACCCAGCAGCTCTGATTTTAAAGCGTTTTCCCCTCTTTTGGATTTAACCTTAAAGGATATTTTCTTTGTTGGTCTATTTTCTTTGATGTCTTTGGTAACTCCTTTATACAATATGAAAAAAAACCCTGGTTATTTCTTTTGTTTTTAGGGTAGCTGAGTCCTTATGCACATCCGGGAACTGGGCATTAGAAATAATAAATTTCCCAAATTTATCTAGGTTTTTCTTATGGTTTGAATATATAGAATAATAAATATATAGAATATAGCACTATAAAATGCACTAACTTTTAAATAAATTTTGCTTCTTTCCAAGAGAAATTGCCACTTTAATGCTGTTTTCTGTTCATCTGTCATTGCAAGAAACTCATTTACCTGGTTAAAAAAAAAGATGAGACAAATATATCTGAAGTTTACGAAGAAAATTCGTTTTGACAACAGTGAGAAACAAACTTTCTCATTAGAAATGAAATTTTAATTTGCAGTAATTATAGCTCAACCATTTGTTTTTGTTTTTAGAGACAGGGTCTCACTCTGTCGCCCAAGCTGGAGTGCAGCAGTGCGATCACAGCTCACTGAAGCCTCAAACTCCCGGGGTCAAGCAATCCTCCCACCTCAGCTTCCCACGTTTCTGAAATTACAGGTATGCACTATTATTCTCTGGCTAATTGTTTTATGTTTTATTTTTTGTAGAGACACTATGTTGCCCAGGGTGATCTTGAACCCCTGACCTCAAGTGATCCTCCTGCCTCAGCCTCCCAAAGTGCTAGGGTTACAGGTGTGACCCACTATGCCCAGCCAACTCAATTGTTTTGATAGAGAAGATAAGGCAGGAAAGGCTAGATAAGCAGAATCTCTAAAGGCAATCAGGTAGCTCAGTAAGGAAAAATCCCTTCAATAAAGTGGAAGCAGAATTTGGAATTAAAGTCTAATGGTAAATTTCATGAGCTGGTTTTAACAATAAAAAGCAAGTGCCTATTGCCAAATGCACATGCTAATCCCTAAGTGTTATCTGCTGCTGTTCTGTAGCTGCACACCAGGGAGAAAATGTGTAGCTGATTTCATGTAACTGAGTAGGTGAAACACAGCCAAATCCTCCTAGAAAAACCACCTTATGACTGATCAACATCTCCAACTTGTTTTACCCCTTGTTACTTGACTATATCAAACATCATGTTTCCTCGGTTGGTTTTTTTTTTTTTTTTTTTTTTTTTTTTCCCAGACAAGTCTTGCTCTGTAACTCAGGCTGCAGTGCAGTGGCGTGATCTTGGCTCACTGCAACTTCCACATCCTGGGTTCAAGTGATTCTCGTGCCCCAGCCTCCTGAATAGCTAGGATTACAAGTGCATGTCACCACACTCAGCTAATTTTTGTACTTTTAGTAGAAATAGGGTTTCACCATATTGGCCAGGCTGGTCTCAAACTCCTGACCTCAAGTGATCTGCCCTCCTCGGCCTCCCAAAGGACTAAGATTACAGGCCTGAGCCACTGCACCCAGCCCTAAAACATCATGTTTATTTATCCATTTAGGCTAATGGCCTCAGTCATTACTCATAATAGTAAATATTAGCTAGGATTTTAATATATGTAACATTTGTTCATGAAAGCAATGTGTGTTTAAAGCAAGATGATTTTTTCCCAGATTGTTTATTAGTGAATTAATTTCTATCAAATGTTTGACAAAACCACCTCTATTTTTGGGGGAAAAGCATTCACTTTGGAAATGTTCTAAGCATTTCTTCCTTTTTGCTATTTACCGTGCAGCCCAAAGTCTCCTCAGCAACACTTCCTGTGAGACTACAGGAATGAAGGGTGCCTGTGTGATCAGTCAGATCAATCAGCATATCGAAACTGAGAAAGACAGATTTAAAGTCCAAGGAGTTTTTGTTGCAAATTGTGCACATGTTAGATGCTTCATTTACTATATAACCACAGGTGGAACTGAAAAGAAACAAAGACAATGATAAAATGTGATGCCCTAAGTGACAAATTTCATCTCTAGCAGAAAAAGAATTATCACTAAAAACTCTACGTCATTGTATGCAAAACTTACTGAGTGTTCAGTGCTATGCAGTGTAGCAGACAGTCGTAAAAAACAGTAAAACACACTTTCTATGCAGCCATTCTCAGAATTCATCTGAAACTGCGTACACCAGTCCTCCACCTGCCCTCCCTTCTTCCCTCCCTCTGCCGAGTTCCTGCCAAGCCCTCCAGGTCCCTCCCAGTCTCATTTCCCTGCTGGTGCCCTCCCTTCTTGCATCCCAGCCCGCACCCTTTCCCTCTTGGAACAGCAGCAGAACACAAGCCTCAGGACTGACTCATGCTGTCGCATCAGCTCCTTGTTCTCACCTCCCCCGCTGGGAGTTCTGAGGGCAGGAACTGTGTCTTGTGCCTGGAAAGCACGCGTTCAATAGCTGCTCACTGGATGGTCCTGCACGGGGCCTTCTCTACAAATAGAGAAAGCCTTGCAAGGCTGGCCAGGTGGCACCAGACGCTATTAACACTGCTGGTGATACACTCTCCTCTCTTTCAGTGGTTTATGCTATTCCAAATTTCTGAAGCAAGCCTTACTTTAGCTATCTTGAACAGGGAACCTAATTCAAATTTCTCAAATAGGGGAAATGAACTAAAGACAGTGGATTTTTGTCTAGCCACAGATCACTTGGTTCAGCAAATTGTAGATGCTTTTCCTCAGATATCAATAATAAATATACAGGGAAAAAATTAGTTTTTCAATTTTTGAAAACTGTTTTTCAAAAAACAAACACAAGGTCTTACACAGCATCCACATTAGTTTTTTCAATTTTAATACATCATAAAATGTTTTAAAAATCCAGAGGTCAGTATCTTGACTGTGGCAACAGATACACAAACCTACAAGTGTGATAAAACTAATTAGAACATACACACACGACTGCATGTGAACCTGGAGGAATTTGAGTAAGACCAGTGGATTGAATGGTGTCAATATCCTGGCTGTGACATGGTACTATTACTTGCAAATGGTATCGCTGGGGAAAATGGGGCAGAAGCCACAAGGGATCTCTCCTATTATTTCTTTTTTTTTTTTTTTTTTTTGTGAAGCGGAATCTCGCTCTGTCTCCCAAGCTGGAGTGCAGTGGCGCAATCTTGGCTCGCTGCAAGCTCCGCCTCCCGGGTTCATACCATTCTCCTGCCTCAGCCTCTCAAGTAGCTGAGGCTACAGGTACCCGCCACCACGCCTGGCTAATTTTTTGGTATTTTTTACAGACCAGGTTTCACTGTGTTAGCCAGGATGGGCTCAATCTCCCGACCTCGTGATCAGCCCTCTTCGGCCTCCCAAAGTGCTGGGATTATAAATGTGAGCCACCACGCCCGGCCCTCTTATTATTTCTTATACTTCCATGCAAATCTAGGATTATCTCAGTGAAAATTCTCATAAAAATCCATAGACTTTCCTAATAATATTACACGTTTCTTGCCAAGCATCTTTTAGCTAAGAGTATTAAACCTACTGGAGTTTACTTTTTTTTTTTTTTTTTGAGACAGAGTTTCGCTCTTGTCACCCAGGCTGGAGTGCAATGGTGCAGTCTCGGCTCACCATGACCTCCACCTCCTGGGTTCGAGCAATTCTCATGCCTCAGCCTCCGAAGTAGCTGGGATTATAGGTGTCCATCACCATGCCCAGCTAATTTTTTGTGTGTTTTTAGTAAAGATGGTGTTTCACCATATTGGCCAGGCTGGTCTTGAACTCCCGACCTCAGGTAGTCCACCTGCCTCGGCCTCCCATAGTGCTGGGATTACAGGCGTGAGCCACCATGCCCGGCCTGGAGTTTACTTTCTATGCAAGTAAATATTAACTTCGATCTACAAGAGGTTGGATGTTTCCCAGGCTGGACTCAAACTCTTCAAACTCCTGGGCTCAACCGATCCTCCCACCTCAGCCTCCTGAGTAGCTGAGACTACAGGTGCATGCTACTGCACCTGGCTTGAAAATAATTTTTTTTTAATGCTGTCAGTACACTGCTATAGGGCCTAGCAACCAAAATAGTTTTCTGCCAAATCATTAGACAAGTTTGTCAAAAGTTTCTCACATTATATCTTTATATGTTAGAATTATAGAAATATAGATTATATTTTAAAAGGCAATTATAATATTTTAATCTAGTTTGCTATGGAAACTTTTCAGTATAGTTTTCTATACATTTATCTCAAATACATAACCCCCATTATGTCAACAAACAGCTTTAACTTTTAGAGAGCTTAAAATTATATTAACAATAATTATTTCTTACAAAAATGAATTTGCTAAGAGAGACATGGATCCTTACCATCTGTTTCGAACTACTTTTGTAGTTTCATCATCAATGTTGAGTGTGGAAATGTAGGCATAAAGGATGCCATAGGAAGGATCAGCTTTTCCTTCATTCTTCAAAGCTTTTCCCTTTAATTGTTCAACTGTATAGACATCAACTATTGTACTTACTAAAAATAGAAAGAAGTATTACGGTCTCTATATATTCTTATAAAATAAAGGATTACATCTGAATGGAAAGCTATGACAAATGAGAACATGCAGTAGCTTAAGTAACAGAAAAATTACTATGTTGGCTATACAAACACTGATTCTATAAATGGACATAAAAGCAAAACATAAGAAAAAAAGGAAATGAAATTGGTCTTCATTAAAATGAAGAATTTCTGTTTATCAAAAGACACCATTAAAAAAGCAAAAAGGCAAGCCACAGAGTGGGAGATGCTAGCAGTCTACAATGAGATAAAGGACTCATCCAGAATTGTCTAAAGAATTCTTAAATATCAGTTAGAAAAAGAAAGTGACTTGGCTGGGCACAGTGGCTCACGCCTGTAATCCCAGCACTTTGGGAGACCAAGGCGGGCGGATCACCTGAGGTTGGGAGTTCAAAAGCAGTCTGACCAACATGGAGAAACCCTGTCTCTACTAAAAATAAAAAAAGCTGGGCATGGTGGTGCATGCCTGTAATCCCAGCCACTCAGGAGGCTGAGGCAGGAGAATCTCTTGAATCCGGGAGGCAGAGGTTGTGGTGAGCCGAGATTGCGCCACTGCACTCCAGCCTGGGCGATGAGAGACAAACTCCTTCTCAAAAAAAAAAAAAAAAAAAGACAGTGATTCAATTTTTTCTTTTTTTTTTTTTGAGACAGAGTCTCGTTCATTGCCCAGGTTGGAGTTCAGTGGCACTGTCTGGGATTACAGGCGTGCTGGGATTACAGGTGTGAGCCACCGTGCCTGGCGACAGTGACTCAATTTTTTAAATGCGGAAGTGACTTTTAAAAGTACATCACAGCCGGGCGCAGTGGCTCTCCACCTGTAATCCCAGCACTTTGGGAGGCCGAGGTGGGCGGATCATGAGGTCAGGAGATCAAGACCATACTGGCTAACATGGTGAAATCCCATCTCTACTAAAAAATACAAAGAATTAGCCGGGCGTGGTGGCGGGTGCCTGTAGTCCCAGCTACTCAGGAGGCTGAGGCAGGAGAATGGTGTGAACCTGGGAGACGGAGCTTGCAATGAGCCAAGATCATGCCACTGCACTCCAGCCTGGGCGACAGAGCAACACGCCATCTCAAAAAATAAAATAAAATAAAATAATTAATAAATAAAAGTACATCACAAAAGAAGTTATCAAAATGGCCAATACACATACTGGTCTCAATAATCATCAGGAAAATACAAATTAAACAAGAGTAGGCTGGATGTGGTGGTTCACGCCTGTAATTCCAACACTTTGGGAAGTTGAGACTAGTGGATCGCTTGAGGTCAGGAGTTCGAGACCAGCCTGGCCAACATAGCAAAACCCTGTCTCTACTAAAAATAAAAAATTAGCTGGGCATAGCAGTGTGTGCCTGTAATCCCAGCTACTTGGGAGGCTGAGGAAGGAGAATCGCTTGAACCCGGGAGGCAGAGGTTGCACTCACCAAGATGGCGGCATTGCACTCCAGCCTGGGTGACAGAGCCAGACTCCGTCTCAAAAACAAACGAACAACCAAAAAAGAAAAAAACAAGAGAATTCCACTAAACACCTAACATTTAAAAGACTAATAACACAAACATTAGTGAGGATGTAAAGCAACAACAAAAATAAACTTTACAAAACTAAAAATAACCAATAATTCATTTTTATTTTCCTTTATCTTAGAAGAATCTTCCATGAACAAATATTATTCGGGTTAGAAAACTTTTATCAGAAGTTATCCGGTTCCTTCAGCACTTCATTGGTTTCTTTTCTTTTGTTGCTGTCTAGTACATGAAATTTACTTTTCTTCAATAAAAACATGGTAATGTATACCTATTTATATTTTTATGTCTTTATCTTTCTATTAGTATATATGCACGAAAAGATACACTAAAAGATGTTAACCAAATAACTGTTTATTTGGGGCTGTTGCTTGCATTCTGTATTATGTGTCTCTTGTTTTTTTTTAAGACGGAGTCTCGCTGTGTCACCCAGGCTGGAGTGCAGTGGCGTGATCTCAGCTCACTGCAACCTCCGCCTCCTGAGTTCAAGTGATTCTCCTGCCTCAGCCTCCCGAGTAGCTGGAATTATAGGTGCCCCCCACCACGCCTGGTTCATTTTCTGTATTTTTAGTAGAGACAAGGTTTCACCAGGTTGGCCAAGCTGGTCTCAAATTCCTGACCTCAAGTGATCCCTCCACCTCGGTCTCCCAAAGTGCTGGGATTACAGGCGTGAGCCACCACGCCCAGCCAAGCATTCTGTATTGTGTTTCTTTTATTTTTTGAGATACAGTCTCGCTCTGACATCCAGGCTGGAGTGTAGCTTCACTCTGTCACCCAGGCTGGATCTCAGCTCACTGCAACCTCCACCTCCCAGGTTCAAGAGATTCTCCTGCCTCAGCCTGCTGAGTAGCTGGGATTACAGGCACATCCTGTGATGCCCGGCTAATTTTTGTGTTTTTAGTACAGATGGGGTTTTGCCATGTTGGCCAGGCTGGTCTTATGAACCCCTGGGCTCAAAGGATCCACCCACCTCAGCCTCCCAAAGTGCTGGGATTACAGGTGTGAGCCACTGTGCCAGGCCTACTTTTAAAATTTTGAGCATTTTAATTTTTAATAAAAATATAAAAGCTCTAAAGAAAACATGATTATAGTTTTACCCTGAAATATTTAATCAATTTTTACCTATAAGGTTTTCATGGGAGTAATGAGCATTTTAAAAGATAAAAAAGGCCAGGCACGGTGGCTCATGCCTGTTATCCCAGCACTTTGGGAGGCCAACGCGGGCAAATCGCTTGAGCTCAGGAGTTTGAGACCAGCCTGAACAACATGGTGAAACCCAGTTTCTACCAAGAACACAAAAAATTAGTTTTTGCTTTTATAAATCTGAGTAAATTTAACTATCAAAGTTCCCACAGTAAAATAAAAGGGACGCTTAAAAACTGTTTTTAGGCCAGGGCTGGTGGTTCATGCCTGTAATCCCAGCACCTCGGGAGGCCTAGTCAGGCGGATCACCTGAAGTCAGGAGTTCGAGACCAGCTGGCCAACATGGTGAAACCCCATCTCTACTAAAAATACAAAAATTAGCAGGGCGTGGTGTCGTGTACCTGTAATCCCAGCTACCCAGGAGGCTGAGGCAGGAGAATCACTGGAACCCAGGAGGCAGAGGCTGCAGTGAGCCGAGATTGCACCACTGCACTCCAGCCTGGGTGACATAGCAAGACTCCGTCTCAAAAAAAGAAAAAAAGCTATTTTGGGGCCAGACACTGTGGCTCACGCCTGTAATCCCACCACTGTGGGAGGCTGAGGAGGGCAGATCACCTGAGGTCAGGAGTTCAAGACCAGCCTGCCCAACATTGTGAAACCTCGTGTCTACTAAAAATATAAAAATTAGCCAGGTGTGGTGGTGTGCACCTGTAATCCCATCTACTTGGGGGGCTGAGACAGGAGAATTGCTTGAACCCAGGAGGCAGAGGTTGCAGTGAGCTCACACCACTGCACTCCAGCCTGGGTGACAGAGCACAAACAAACAAAGCCTATTTTTGGGCCAAGCAAGGTGGCTCACACCTGTAATCCTTCAGGAGGCTGAGGCAGGAGGATTCCTTGAGGTCAGGAGTTTGAGACCCCGAAAAAAGAAAAGAGAAGAGAAGAGGGGAAGGGAGAGGAGGGGAGAAAGAAATAAAGAAAGACAAAAGAAAGAACGAACGAGAGAAAGAGAAAGAGAAAGAAGGAACTACTTTGTGATTACTTTAATATAACCTACTGATCAGAAAAAAAAAAATTCCCAAATAAATCAGGCTGCCCTTGAGTAGCCTAAAAATGGTTGTAGACACTGTCATTCCTGTCCCCGTTTTAGGGTTGCATGGCAGGACAGGGACTGAAATACACTTTATCAAGTTTACCTCACAGCTCGCTGAACGCCTCTGTGCTCTCTCAAGTTTCCTGAAATGGCATTATCTACAAATGACCCAACATTTTAAAAAAATGTTTCCAAAGTAACAATCATGGCTTTATTTTATTTATTTATTTATTTATTTTTGAGACATGGTCTTGCTCTGTCACCCAGGCTGCAGTGCAGTGGCATGAACACAGCTCACTGCAGTCTCTATCTCCAGGGCTCAAGCAATCCTCCTATCTCAGCCTCCTGAGTAGCTGAGATCACAGGCACATGCCACCATGCCCAGCTATTTTTTAAAAAAATTTTTGTAGAGATGAAGTCTCACCTATGGCTTGTCCCTTCTTGTAGGCAAAAAGATGATAAATTTTGATCTTGATCCAGTAGTACCTTTTTCTATCAGTGACCTCTACTGATATGAAACACATTAAATATCCTCTGCAAAAAGCAATAACAAAGTTCCTCTCCCACACAATGTAATGTGGCTTGCAGAATACATTATTTCATGCTAAATTCCATTGTTACTCTCTTCAGGTGAATTAAGCATCATCTACGGTAACTAAGTAAGGACTATGTTACAGAACACGCCTACAGAGAGTGATCTAAAACTTCCCTCTGTTCCTCCTGGTCCCTCCGGCATGCATGTCTGGCATAAGCCAGAAATAGCAATAAGCAGAATCCTTTTTTCTCTCTTTTTTTTTTTTTTGGAAAGAGTCTCACTCTGTTGCCCAGTCTGGAGTGCAGTGGCGTGATCTCAACTCATTACAACATCCGCCTCCCTGGTCAAAGCGATCCTCCTGCCTCAGCCTCCCTGGTAGCTGGGACTACAGGCACATACCACCACACCAGGCTAATTTTTGTATTTTTAGTAGAGATGGCGTTTCACCATGTTGACTGGGCTGGTCTTGAACTCCTAACCTCAAGTGATCTGCCCACCTCGGCCTCCCAAAGTGTTGGGATTACAGGAATGAGCCACTGCATCCGGCCAGCAGAATCCTTTTAAAAGAAGAGCCTCAACCTAGGCTTCATGGATTTGGGGTCCAGGAACATGACAGTTTATGCAAATTCCACACATGGGTACAAGCACTGCTCTGGGGAGAGGGTCATAAGCTCCCATCAGATAGGCAAAAGGTATATAATATATAAGATGCTCAGGAGGGCATGGTGGCTCATGCCTGTAATCCCAGCACTTTGGGAGGCCGAGACCAGTGGATCACTTGAGCCCAGCAGTTTGAGACCAGCCTGAGCAACACTGTAAAACCCCATCTCTACAAAAAATACAAAAATTAGGCCGGGCACGGTGGCTCACGCCTGTAATCCCAACACTTTGGGAGGCCAAGGTGGGTAGATCACAAGGTCAAGCAATCGAGACCATCCTGACCAATATGGTGACTAAAAATACAAAAAAGGTCGGGCGCGGTGGCTCATGCCTGTAATACCAGCACTCTGGGAGGCTGAGGCAGGCATATCACAACGTCAGGAGATCAAGACCATCCTGGCTAACATGGTGAAACTCCGTCTCTACTAAAAAATACAAAGAAATTAGCCGGGCATGGTGGTGGGCCCCTGTAGTCCCAGTTACTTGGGAGGCTGAGGCAGGAGAACGGCGTGAACCTGGGAGGCAGAGCTTGCAATGAGCCAAGATCGCACCACTGCACTCCAGGCTAGGTGACAGAGTGAGAGTTAAATCTCAAAAATTAGCGGCCGGCCAGTAGCGGCGGCTCAAGCCGTAATCCAGCACTTTGGGAGGCGAGGCAGGCGGATCAAAGTCAGGAGATGCGAGACCATCTTGGCTAACCAGGTGAAACCCGTCTCTACTAAAAATACAAAAATAGCCGAGTGGTGGCAGGACCACCTGCCAGCTCTTTCGGGAAGGCTGGAGCCAGGAGAATAAGTAAATGCGTGGGAGGCCGGGCTTACTTCAGGCAGAGATCCGACCAGCCACTGCACTCCAGCCTAGGCTGACAGAGCAAGACTCCGTCTCAAAAATTAGCACCGGGGTGTGGTGGCATAAGCCTGTAGTCCCAGCTACTGTGGAGGCTGGGGCAAGCCCAGCTTGAACCCGGGGCCGAGGAGGTTGCAGTGAGCCGAGATCGCGCCACTGTACTCCAGCCTGGGTGACAGGGGAGTGAACCGTCTCAAAAAGAAAAGTTGAAATATAGTAGTTACAGAATAGGAATCTGGTCTTTTACCATGTCAAATCTTTACAGGCCCAATTTCAGCCTTTAAAAAAAATCCAAATATATTTAAAGGGTTACTTACAATTTATGGATTCTTTGAAATAACTTTCAATTTCGTCATCCAGAACATTTGTTTCTTTATTTTCTCGTATAAAATTCAGTAGAATGTTAGCTTCTGGCGTCTCTTAAATTGAAAATGCATAGTAAGTGAAAAGTAAACGGATTAACTTTTAAATCACATTTAAATCATCCAAAATCATTTTAATAGTAAAAAGTGAAGACATGTAAGAATACAATCAAATAGAATATTATGTGGCCATTAATAATCTGATATAGAATTCTGTTAACATGGAGAGATGTACACCACATTACATCTAAAACAGATGTTAGTGAAAAGAGCAGCTTACGTTATAACTTGTGTGGTTCAATACCCTTTTAATTTAAAAATCTACATATGTAAGGGGCCTGGCGCAGTAGCTCACACCTGTAATCCCAGCACTTTGGGAGGCCGAGGCAGGCGGATCACGAGGTCAGGAGATGGAGACCATCCTGGCTAACACGGTGAAACCCCGTCTCTACTAAAAATACAAAAACATTAGCCAGGCGTGGTGGCGGGCACCTGTAGTCCCAGCTAGTTGGGAGGCTGAGGCAGGAGAATGGCACGAACCCAGGAGGTGGAGCTTGCAGTGAGCAGAGATAGCGCCACTGCACTCCAGCCTGGGAAACAGAGCAAAACTCCGTCTAAAAAACAAATACAAAAACAAACAAAAAAAAAAACTACATATATAAATGCAAAATTATCTGGAAGAATATATATGAAAAAATGATTCTCTCTAGACAGTGGGATTGTAGGTGATCTTTGTTTCCCTTGTTTATGTTTTTATATCTTTTTTCTGAATTTTATTATATGTATTTCTTTACTCAGAAAAAAAAGGTTTTCTTTTTCTTTTGAGACGAGTCTCGCTCTGTCCCCCTGGCTGCAGTGCAGTGGCGCGATCTCGGCTCACTGCAAGCTCCGCCTCCCGGGTTCCCGCCATTCTCCTGCCTCAGCCTCCCGAGTAGCTGGGACTACAGGCGCCCGCAACCGCGCCCAGCTAATTTTTTGTATTTTTAGTAGAGACGGGGTTTCACCGTGGTCTCGATCTCCTGACCTCATGATCCGCCCACCTCGGCCTCCCAAAGTGCTGGGATTACAGGCATAAGCCACTGCGCCCGGCCAAAAAAAAAGATTTTCAAAAGGCAATTGAAATATATAAAACAGGCGCTATAAAAAGCCTTGCTCCCCACGTTGGGACATCAGTGTGCAAGGGTCGGGGGTGCTGTGCCACAAGGCAGGAACGTGTTTGGAAAGAGCTCCCCCATGATGCCCTTAGACCCCAGGCCCAGCCTCTGGCACATGATTGTTAATTACCCCAGGCCCCTTTGAATATTCTACAAATTGTCCTGACAATGTCTGTACTTTCCTAACTCCCCTGGGAAGATGTGGGCATTTCTTCCTCCTTGCTCCCAGAATACAAGTCTTCTACCTGTTCTTTCTCAGAACTAGGTTGTCAAATCCTTGCTGGCACGCGGTGTCCCACGGGATGACTGTCCTCACATCCATCTGACCAGCCACTCATCTTCCTTGTTCCAGAAATTTATATTATCTCAATTCTTGGCAAGTAAAAGGCATTCAAGAATATTGATAAGGTCATGGGCGAATGAATGAATGTAGAACTCTATTAACTTGGAGAGATGTGCACCATGAATTGCTGTGCTTCAGATGGGAGCATCTGCTGGAGCGAGACCACAGAAATCCAGCCAACGAGCTTCCTGTGATGGGGGCTGGCAGGGATGGGTGGGTACCAGCACTGCAGGTTCTCACTGACAATAAGGTTATCCTGACTGTCAGAGAAAGGCAGGAATTGTGCCCTCCCTATCTGATAAGCACCCTCAAGGCAGAGAAAGAAACAAGGGAATCTTGACATCCTAGTGAGGATGAACACAAGCCATTTAGGGCTTCTTAATTTCTATAAGGCAGGTGTAGCCCAGGAAATTAAAAGTAAAACTGATATAACTATTTACAATAGCAAAGACATGGAACCAGCTCCAATGCCCATCAATGGTAGACTGGATAAAGAAAATGTGGTACATATACACCATGGAATACAATGCAACCATAAAAAGGAATGAGATCATATCCTTTGCAGAGACATGGATAAAGCTGAAAACTATCATTCTCAGCAAACTAACACAGGAACAGAAAACCAAACACCACATGTTCTCACTCATAAGTGGGAGCTGAACAATGAGATAACAAGGACACAGGGAGGGGAACAACACACACTGGGGCCCCTTGGGGAATGGGGGGTGAGGGGAGGGACAGCATCAGCACAAATAGCTAATGCATGCAGGGCTTAAAACCTAGATGACGGGCTGGGTGTGGTGGTTCATGCCTATAATCCCAGCACTTTGCGAGGCCGAGGCGGGCAGATCACAAGGTCAGGAGATCAAGACCATCCTGGGCAACATAGTGAAACTCCATCTCTACTAAAATACAAAAAATGAGCCAGGCATGGTGGCACACGCATGTAGTTCCAGCTACTCAGGAGGCTCAGGCAGGGGAAGCACCTGAACCCAGGAGGCAGAGGTTGCAGTGAGCCAAGATCACACCTTTGCACTCCAGCCCAGTGACAGAGTGAGACTCCATCTCAAACAAAAAAAACAAAAACCTAGATGACAGGTTGATGGGTGCAGCAAACCACCATGGCACATGTAGACCTATGTAACAAACCTGCATGTTCTGCACATGGACCCCAGAACTTAAAGTAAAATTTTTAAAAAAGTAAAGCTTATATAAACAAGCACACAAATTCATGCATCCTTGCAAGTATTCTCCTTTAAATTTGTTTCCTTGACAGAATAAATCCAAGAAATCTAGATCTGCTACACAACATGGTAGCTATGGTTAATAACATATTACATTCTTGAAAAGTACTAAGAGAACAGATTTTAAGTGTTCTCACCACAAAAAAAAAAGTATGTGAATTAGTGCATATGTTAATTAGCTTGATTTAGCCATTCTGCAATGTATACATATTTCAAAACAACATATTGTATAAAATAAGTGTATTCAATTTTTTGTCAATTAAAAAGTTAACCAATAAATAAATTTTAAAAATGTATCTCCTTAAGAAGGCATTTTTTCTAATGATGTTGGTTACTGCTCAAAATACTGTGACTTTTTTTTCTTTGAATCTGTAATCAGAGCCAAATGCACAACATCCTAAAATACCTGTCTCATCAATTAGATCTTGAGTTTTTTATATCATCGTACAGTCAAAGTTGATCATCTTTTCCATCAGACAAATCTGTCCTTTAGAAACTTTTCCAGCTCAAATTTACCCTTAGAGGATGAAGATTTTACTATCACTGGTATTACTACATGTAAGAGTAATAGGCCGGACGTGGTGGCTCGTGCCTGTATTCCCAGCACTTTGGGAGGCCAAGGCAGGTGGATCACTGGAGTCCAGGAGTTCAAGGCCAGCCTGGCCAACATGGTGAAACCCTGTCTCTACTAAAAACATAAAAAATTAGCCGGGCATGGTAGCAGGCACCTGGGCAACCCGGGAGGCTGGAAAAGGAGAATCGCTTGAACCCAGAAGGTGGAGGCTACAGTGAGCCAAGATTGTGCCACCGCACTCCAGCCGGGGGGACAGAGCGAGACTCCATTTCATTTAAAATATATATATATATATTTTAAAATATATATATAATAAACTATTTTTATTAATAAGTTATTTCTAATAGCAAACCCAGGGTGCGGAGGCTCACGCCTGTAATCCCAGCACTTTGGGAGGCTGAGGTGGGCGGATCACAAGGTCAGGAGATTGAGACTATCCTGGCTAACATGGTGAAACCCCATCTCTACTAAAAATACAAAAAATTAGCCAGGCGTGGTGGCGGGCACCTGTAGTCCCGGCTACTCAGGAGGCTGAGGCAGGAGAATGGCGTGAACCCAGGAGGCGGAGCTTGCAGTCAGCCGAGATCACGCCACTGCACTCCAGCCTGGGCGACAGAGTGAGACTCCGTCTCAATAAATAAATAAATAAATAAATAAATAAATAAAATAAAAATAAATAAACCATACATAGTACCTCCCTCCAGGAAAGAAAAAATTGAAGAGTGTCCCACTATTGTCCTAAGTGTTAATAATAGACTATTGTGTGTCACCATCAATTTCCAACAAAGCAGTCAGAGCAAACCTCTCAGAGCTGAGTCAGATGCTGTCACTGCTCTGCTCCAAACCCCAACCTGCTACTCCATCCAGAGTAGAAGCCAGCGCACTCTAACAGCCTCCGAGGCCTTCTTCATGGGTGCCCCATCTCTTCTCAGAACAGCTCCTGCTGGCCTTGAACTCCTGGGCTCCAGCCACACCAGCCCCTCAGTGTTTCCCTTCGTTAACCCTTTAGCTTCCACATCAAGTCTTTGCTCAAACATCACTCTCCCATGCAGCGTGCCTTGTGGAAAATCACACATGCTATGGCTCTCTAGGTCCTCCTGACTCTGTTCCACCTGTTCTCCTTAAATATTTCATAATTCATGGACATATTATCTTCATTATTTATTCTCTGTCTCTCCCTGCTGGAGTGTAAACTCCATGAGGGTAGAAATATTTGTCCATTTTGTCACTGCACCCCAGAACAGCACCCAGCACACAGCACGTGCTCAGTAAATAAGTTCAGTGAAGAGCAATTTGGGGCATGCACATCATCTCCCATGGTGCTGCCTTCATGACACAACTCCATGCTGATGTGGAAGGTTCAGGAGTATTCCATATAAAACTAGAGTCCCATTATTTGGATACCTTATCTCTTGTAATTCTATCTTTGCACAGGATAATGGCGCTGGGAGAACATTTGCCAATTTAGCATTTTGGGAGGTGCCATGGGCGGATCAGTGAGGTCAGGAGATCGAGATTACAGTGCAGAAACCTCTCGCCTCTACTAAAAAATACAAAATACGCTGCTGGGTGGCCAGGTCCCAGCTGACCAGGGCTGAGGCAGGAGAGGAATCAAGTGAGCCGAGATCGCAAGCCATCGGGTGACTAGCCTGGGCGCGAGACTCCGGGTCCTTCCTATAACCTGTCAGGCTGGGATGCTTTGTCAAGGCACTGGCAGAGGGAGCTTATGTTTTAAATGATACACTATGCAATTTCCTACTACAGCCTTGAGATGCAAAAGGATCTCATTATCTATCTTTGGGCAGTTCTGGGGTTGATGGGTTGCATCTGCAATTCATAAAGCACCCTGGGAATGCTCACAGGCACTAATCGTCTCTCATCTCCCCCAGCCCGGCCTCCCTTGATTCATGCTGCAGTAAAACTGTAACCTTTACACAACTCCAGGATCATCTGGGCACGAATGCCGGTGACAAATGATACTCATACAGAGGAGTACTGTGTGTGTACGCATGCGTTTTGCCTGGTTCTGTTTGAGACGGAGCCCTCGGCTCTGTCGCCCCAGGCTGGAGTGCAGTGGCCGGATCTCAGCTCTACTGTAAGCTCCCTCCCGGTCTACTTATTCCTGCCTCTCAGTCTCCCCGAGTAGCTGCTGGGATTACAGGCGCCACCTCGGCCCAAGGTTTTATTTTTAGTAGAGACGGGGTTTCACCGTGTTAGCCAGGATGGTCTCCATCTCCTGACCTCATGATCCGCCCGTCTCAGCCTCCCAAAGTGCTGGGATTACAGGCTTGAGCCACCGCGCCCGGCGCATGTGTGTTATCAATGTCCTAGCAGTAAAAGTTATTTGAATGTAGCAAAACTGAATTTACCTATTAATCAATAATTTAGCATCTGAGCAACAAAACTGATCTCTCAAAGATCATCACAATGAATTATACTTTAAAATTTAATCTGGTTTTTCACTTTTTTTTTTTGAGACAGAGTCTCGCTCTGTCGCCAGGCTGGAGTGCCGTGGCACCATCTCAGCTCACTGTAATCTCCGCCTCCCAGGTTGAAGTGATTCTCCCGCCTCAGCTTCCCGAGTAGCTGGGACTACAGGCACGTGCCACCACGCCCACCTAATTTTTATATTTTTAGTAGAGACAGGGTTTCACCATGTTGGCCAGGATGGTCTCAATCTCTTGACCTCGTGATCGGCCCGCCTTGGCCTCCCACTCCCAAAGTGCCAGGATTACAGTCGTGAGCCACCGCGCCAGCCTTTTCTGTTGTTTTCTTTTTTAAGACAGAGTCTTACTCTTGTGGCCCAGGCTAGGATACAATGGCACGATTTCAGCTCACTGCAACTTCCGCTTCCTGGGTTCAAGCGATTCTCCTGCCTCAGCCTCCTGAATAGCTGGGATTACAGGTGTCCACCACCAAGCTCAGCTAATTTTTATATTTTTAGTAGAGACTGGGTTTCACCATGTTGACCAGAATGGTCTCGAACTCCTGACCTCAGGTGATCCACCTGTCTCAACCTCCCAAAGAGCTGGGATTACAGACAGGAGCCACCACATCCAGCCTCACATTTCTTTAGTAAAGATATCAAAGTTCATTGTAAGTTTTTTTAAAAGTTATATAAAATAATTTTTACTTCTAATTTGAATTAAATCCAGGCTGAATTTTCATTCTTAAATATACTGTACAAATATTGAAATGTGTTCAGTCATTTCCAAAGGGATAAAAAATTTCACAAAGTTTTTTTACCTGGATTAGTTGTAATAATGGTTTTTGAGATTACAGTTGCTGTCATGCAGTTCCGAAATTTGTCAAAACTTATTCTTACATCTGAGACAAATATTACTGTTTGGGAAAAAAGCCATTTACAATTATTACATGGGGGGATATAAAATTACAAATATTGGACATAATCATTTAATGATGATACCTGTTTCTCGTGGCATCCAGCTCTGTGCAAGTAGAATGGATTCATTATCCCAACTGCATTGTTTAAAAAGAAGTAATACAAATTGAATACACTAGAAAAAACTGATAGTGACACATTATTTACAACAATAAAAGAAAGCTTCAGTGGCTGGGGTCAGCCATCCCCAAAGTGGTCAAAGACCTCCTGGTCTTAAGGATACCAGCTTCCTCCCAGGGAGAATTTAACACCTCCATGAGCGAACATTCCTTCAACACACACTCTGCTCTAGTAATGCTCTGCTCTGCCAATTCTTTACTTTTCTAACAATCACTCCAGGCTAGTTAGAACTAAAGCCTAAAAACTTTAAAGTCACACTTTCAGACCCTGAAGTGTCCCCCAGTGGATATCACGGTTCAGGGGCCTTGATGGGTTGAAAGCATTTTTCAAATCATTTCCTTTGGTACCCAGGCATCAGGGGTCTAGACAATGCCTTGTTGTACCTGGCAGTGCTTCAGGGTGCAGTCCCCGCCCTGGCCCACATGCCCTGTGCCCTGCCCTGCTCCAGGATACTTTCCAGGAAGCACAGAGAGAAAGTCTGGCTTGTTCCATGGGACCTAGTAAACCACCATTTGTTATAAAACAGAATTCAACAATAAAACTGGTCACAGTGGAGTCCTCCTAAGCAAGTTCCATGCCATCTAAAGACCTCATTTTAAGGGGGTGTCTATAACAACTCAACATTCAAGAGTGAGGTTTATTTTTTAAAATATCATTCATCTCCTATCATTATCGATATGAAGTCCACCATATTTTTGATAAAATGAAAATGTCCTGGTGATAACAACAGGGATTTCACAATTTGGAACAGATGTCGGTGGTTACCATGTCATTGCAAAAGAAGACTCTGTTTCATCATAGAGTCTAACTTCACACCTCTGGCCTTTTCTCCGGTCTGAAGTTGTAAAGTATTTTGGCTCTCCAACCTTAGAAATGGAAAGAAATCATTACTCTTCACCTGTATGTAGAAGTATTTAAGTATTTTTGTTTGTTTGTTTGTTTTTGAGACGGAGTCTGGCTCTGTCGCCCAGGCTGGAGGTACAGTGGCTTGGATCTCAGCTCACTGCAAGCTCCGCCCCCAGGTTACGCCATTCTCCTGCCTCCAGCCTCCCGAGTAGCTGGGACTACAGGCGCCCGCCGCCCAGCTAGTTTTTGTATTTTTAGTAGAGACGAAGTTTCACCGTGTTCGCCAGGATGGTCTCCGTCTCCTGACCTCGTGATCTGCCCGTCTCGACCTCCCAAAGATGCTGGGATTACAGGCTTGAGCCACCGTTTTTGAGACAGGAGTCTCCTCTGTCACCTGAGCTGGAGTGCAGTGGCCGGATCATAGCTCAATGCAAGCTCCGCCTCCCGGAGTTTACGCCATTCTCCTGCCTCAGCCTCTCAGTAGCTGGCACTACAGGGGCGCCCGCCACCACACCCGGCTAGTTTTTGTATTTTTAGTAAGGCAGGGTTTTCACCGTATTGTAGCCAGGATGGTCTTGATCTCCTGACCTCGTGATTCGCCCGTCTCCGGCCTCCCAAAATGCTGGGATTACAGGCTTGAGCCACCTTGCCCGGCCTTGATATTTGTGGATTAAAATACTCAAATATTTCACCTTTACAAACGCAAATTAGAAATATTAAAATAGCAAAAACCAGTAATATATAGTTGATTATTTTAAAGCATCTTCTATCTAAACTACATGTACGTAGTTAAAGTTGTAAGTCACACAACACTTTGAAGAGACACAAGGGGACAGGTGCTTGAAGTACAGATTTGAAGTCTTTTTGAGTTGGGGTCTCGCTCTGTCGCCCAGGCTAGAGTGCAGTGGCCGGATATCCGCTCACTGCAAACTCTGCCTCCCAGGTTCACGCCATTCTCCTGCCTCAGCCTCCCGAGTAGCTGGGACTACAGGCGCCCGCCACCACGCCCGACTCATTTTTGTGTTTTAGTAAAGACGGGGTTTCACCGTGTTAGCCAGGATGGTCTTGATCTCTGACCTCGTGATCATGTGGCCTCCCCAAAGTGCTGGGATTACAGGCTTGAGCCACCGCGCCCGGCCCTGAAAGTCTTTATAACATGTCACAACAAGGCTCCATGACAGGCCCCCTGGGGCATCTACGTGGACTCCTCGAGGGCAGGGAGTGTGTTTCCAGCACGTGTGTGTCCCCATGGCTCAGTGTGGAACCCAGCATGAGTTCATGTGACTGAATGGACTCAGCCTCTCTGGGGTCAGCATCTCCATCTTCTTAGCAAACACCAAATATAGCATATCTGTGGTATAAAAAGTGTCCACAGGAAACAAACAAATAAAGCATACGTCCTCTGCCTTCTCCCCAGAACTACCGTGGTAAGAGCCACATGCGGGATACACAGGAAACTTTGACACTTTCCAATTCTGTCCATTGTGGGGTGAGATGATCACAGAAGTGGAGATGTTCTCGCCCATTAAAGCAAGTAAAAAAAAAAAAAAAAAAGAGTTGAACCTAGGACCCTTCTCTCCACCCGGTAGCTTCTCATGTGGGAATGGCAGGCGCCTCTGAGAGCTGCACAGCAGCAGGTCCAGCATGGACAGTCACTGACCACCCCCCACCACTGCCACCACTGCATCTGTGGTGCCCAGAGAAAGGGACCTAGAAAGGACAGCCAGAGGCTGAGAGGTCAGCCTAACATCTGGGGTTGGAGAGATGAAGAACACTGTATAAAAAGGAGTTTTAAAGTGAAACAACAGTGGAGATGAGAGGAAGAAACAACAGGTTAAATGAAAGTGTGAAGAGTGGCCAGGTACGGTGGCTCATGCCTGTAATCCCAGCACTTTGGGGGGCCGAGGTGGGTGGATCACAAGGTGAGGAGTTCGAGACTAGCCTGACCACTATGGTGAAACCCTGTCCCTACTAAAAATACAAAAATTAGCCAGGCGTTGTGGTGCATGCCTTTAGTCCTGGCTACTCGAGAGGCTGAGGCAGGAGAATTGCTTGAACCCGGGAGGCAGAGGTTGCAGTGAGCCAAGATCATGCCACTGCACTCCAGCCTGGGTGACAGAGCGAGACTCCTTCCCCCCGCCAAAAAAAAAAAAAAAGTGTGAAGAAAAGGAAATGTAAGAGGGCTGAAAGCCAAAGTGGAGACAAAAGGCATGAGAAGAAGTGACGTGACACATGAAAGGTGCCAGACTCACTGAGGGTGTGGGAAAGCTGCCACAGTTTCCTGCTTACCCTACTGTATTCACTCAGGGTTGTAGACAATTCCTACTTCATTATAAATGTAATAGCACAGTCTAGAACTTGGGGAAATCGCAAACAATTGAGCACTCATTTGAACAACTGAATAGGACTGAACATAAACTGCCCACAAAGTGACCTCTCCTGTTTTTCAAGATGATCATATAACAGGCTTATTCCTTCTCCCTAAAGTATACAGATGCTCCCCAGGCGGCAGGCATGGCCTCCACAGCCGAGGCCCTGCCAAATGAGAGGGTCACATTCTCTCAGTCAGTCACCATTTAATATGACAAGCAATTCACGTTTACTTACATGAACTATCATAAGCGTGTGAGTGGTTTTTGTGGTTGTTGTTGTTTTTGTCTCTTGACTATCATCCCTCTGTATATTAAAAGATTATTCTTGCCCCTTTATTTATTTATGTATTTATCGACCCAGAATCTCGCTCTGTCATCCAGGCTGGAGTGCAGTGGTGCCATCTCAGCTCATTGCAACCTCTGCCTCCTGGGTTCAAGTAATTCTCCTGCCTCAGCCTCCCAAGTAGCTGGGACTACAGGTACCTGCCACCATGCCCAGCTAATTTCTTTTTTTTTTTTTTTTTGAGACGGAGTCTCGCTCTGTCGCCCAGGCTGGAGGGCAGTGGCACAATCTCGGCTCACTGTAACCTCCACCTTCCAGGTTCAAGTGATTCTCCTGACTCAGCCTCCCAAGTAGCTGGGATTGCAGGCACCTGCCACCACACCCAGCTAATTTTTTTTTTTTTTTTTTTGAGATGGAGTCTCGCTGTGCTGCCCAGGCTAGAGTGCAGTGGCATGATCTTGGCTCACTGCAAGCTCCGCCTCCCAGGTTCATGCCATTCTCCTGCCTCAGCCTCCGGAGTAGCTGGGACTTAATTTTTGTATTTTTAGTGGTGATGGTGTTTCACCATATTGGCCAGGCTGGTCTCGAACTCCTGACCTTGTGATCCACCCGCCTCAGTCTCCCAAAGTGCTAGGATTACAGGCATGAGCCACTGTGCCAGACTTTTTTTTTTTTTTTTTGAGACAGGGTCTCCCTCGATTGCCCAGGCTGGAGTGCAGTGGCATGATTTTGGCTCACTGCAACCTCAACCTCCCAGGCTCAGGTGATCTTCCTCCTTCAGCCTCCCAAGCAGCTGAGAATACAGGTACATGCCATCACACTCACCTAATTTCTGTATTTTTTTAGAGACAGAGGTTGCCCAGGCTGGTCTTGAACTCCTGGGCTCAAGTGATCCATCTGCCTTGGTCTCCCAAAGTGCTAGGATCACAGGTGTGAGCCACTGTGCCTGGACTAATTTTCATGTACTTTATTTTGTGAAACTTTACCGTTGAGGTCTATATGTCAATCTCTGCCTTATGGCTCTGGTCTGTCCAACTACAGAGCTCAGAACTTGCTACAATAATTCAGACAGATGCTGATGCACCAGAAGGGAACACCCCTGTGGTGCCCCACGGAGTGCCATCCTCCCCTGCACTTCACCAGCACAGTCCCACTCCACCTATTAGACCACGGAGCCCCTATGGCAGGGCAACATGTATTCCCACTCACTCCCCGGTTTCCGGGCAGCTCTGAGCACAAAGGCACAGAACCAATCCCTTAACTTACTGAACTACGCCCCTTCAAGGAAGATCGTGGAGATTTTCGAGTCAATAAGCTTACCCTTTTCATTTTCATCTTTGTTTAAGCAAAGTATAAAAAGCTGTCCTATAGTTAGCAGATCATTTATGAGCAGAGTGGAACACTGCATTTTGCATTGAAATACAATTTTATTTTACTACTCATCCACAGATAAAATGCTACTTTCCCTTTAATGAGAAGTGTTACTGTTTTCTTAATTCAACATACTATCAAGATACAGAAGACAAGTTACCCCAGCTGATCATGACCACTCCATCCCAAACACAAATCAAGTGACCGCAACACCCCTGACAAATTGCACTTGGCTTTGTTGGGGTTTTAACTTACCGACTTCACAGCTGCCAGCACGTTAATAATCCTCCCATTAAGACTGTGTCCATTTGCAACAATGTCACCCAATGAATAATAATCATGAGACTCTTTAACAGGTAAATGTATCAAAGAAAGTAACTTTGTGTCCACTTCGTAACTGGAACAAACTTTTACTGTTGAGTGATTCTCACTGAGCAATAGTTTACAGTTGCTAAATTGCAAAAACACAAGAAAGTTATATGAAAGTGATTTTTGGATAAAAAATATTTCTAGGTTCACATTTAAACTACATTTTTGGTTGAAATTTAGACAATACTAATACATACTTCTTACTCTTAGAAACACTGAATAATACGGCAAAACATTTTTTGTTTACAGTGCACTTTCATTAAGGAAATGTTTTGAGAATCGATTCGTGTTGGAGTTCTAAGCATACCATTTGTCCGATCTTGCCCAAGACTCTGCGCTTATTTCCTCCTCCAAAAAAATAGGAGCATAAAAGCACTCTGAAACTTTCAGGGGTTATGCAAACCTAAGGACTGGTTGTTTCTCTCTCTCATGGACTTGGCTGTTCTGCCTTAGTGCCTCAGGTCAGGGACTGTGTTTTTCCTACCCCTGCTAAGCTCTGCATGGGGCAGACGCAGAACACTGGCACAGCGAGCCCGAAATGAGGAGCTGTCCCTCCTGCACCCAGTCCCTGACGGCCCTTGGACTCTGTGCCCCAGCAGCCTCCTAACCCAGCCCCTCCTCCTCCCCACTGCTCGGCCTCACTTACCTACCTCATCACTTCTCTCCCATGCCACTGCCTTGCTCTCCTAACTAAGCTTCATTCCCCTACAGTCCATCCTCCACAAGCAAAGTGATCTTCCTAAATCACAAATATGAAAATGTTATTTCCCAGCTCAAAGACTGTCTTGTGGCTACCAGTCACAAAGGCAATAATTTGGTATGAAAGCAAAGCTGTCTGTGAAATACCTCTGCTTCTACCTTAAGCTTCTCCTCCTGCCCATGCCCTGCATTCCAGCAGTATCAGACTATTAACGTTATGAAACTGATATTCCTAGATGAAAAACAGTAAAACATCAGCAGTTTCATATGGCTCAACCTAATATTAACTGTTCTGGAAAAGACAGGAGGTTTCCTGTTTCTTCCCTCTACCAAGAATGTTCTCTCCATCTAACCATCCATCCATCGCTTCCATGAATACTGAGAATCTGTTATATGCCAGACCCCATGCTAGGCACAAGGGATACAGGTGGTGAAGAAGGCAGACAAGACCTTTGATTTCATGAGATTCATATATGTGAGGGGGAGACCCAAGAACAATGAATTAAACAATCTCAGACGGTGACTTGGGTTATGGTGACAAAAACCAGGGCAAAATCCCAGTAATTGACCATTAGGGCTACCACAAACAGAGTAGATGGGGAAGGTTGAAGAAGATGACATTTAAGCTGTGAGTCAATAACCCAAAGAAGCAAATAATCAAACAGATGGGAGAATGTTCTATGCAGAGAGAGAATAGAAAATACAAATGTTTGGCCTGGCGCAGTGGCTCACGCCTGCAATCCCAGCAATTTGGGAGGCCGAGGCAGGTGGATCACTTGAGGTCAGAAGTTTGACACCAGCCTGGCCAACATGGTGAAACCCTGCCTCTACTAAAAATACAAAAATTAGCTGGGCGTGGTGGCATGTGCCTGTAATCACAGCTACTTGGGAGGCTGAGGTGGGAGAATCGTTTGAACCCAGGAGGTGGAGGTTATAGTGAGACGAGATTGCGCCACTGTACTCCAGCCTGGGCAACAGAGTGAGACTCTGTCTCAATAAAAATAAAAATAAAAAGGAAATACAAAAGTTATTAGTGCAGAATGAGTTCACAGTGTTCATGAAATGTAAAGAAATTTACTGTGGCTACACAGAAATGAAGTTTGAGAGTCTGGCATAAGATGAGGTCAGAAAAGAAGGTGGAAAGGGGTCACAATTGATGTGAGTGTCAATGCCATAGACTGCCGTGCCCACCGAGAGCCCTTTACAGGCTGGTACAGGGGCGCAGCCACACCCTTCTCTCCAGAACTGCCAGACCCACCTTTGAGCTGATGCCCTGCCCCACCCTGGGGGTTTGGGGAGTGGATGGACTACAGCCAGGACACTACTCTAAGGGGCCACTGCCACTCCAGAGCTTCCTCCTGGGCTCCTGCTGAGGCTCCAGGTGAACCCACTTCTCTGCTCACCTTCTTCCCTGCCTAGCCTTCCCCTGACAGCTCACCCTCAACCAACCACTCCCACAAGAGTCCTCCTCTCAAGCTCCGCTTCGAAGGAATCTGCCCTAAGATGGTAAGCCTGTGAGTAGAAGGATATCTTGATATGAAAAAAGATAGATGTAATTTCCAAAGTTTATCTTTTCTTCTCAGTTTTAACATGACAAAGTCAAATTTTAGTAAATCTAAGAATGAGAATCAAAGTACTAAACCAAAGCCATTTTTCATGTGACTCTGTATCAAAGTAAATTATGTCATAATCAAAGATGAATTTTATAAGAGAAAATTAAACTCCTCATTTTTACTGAAATAGAAACAGAACACTTTTAGTAAGATCTCTGCTAACCTGATAGAACATTATTAGTAATGATCATTCTGGCACAATCTCTGTGCCAGAGGTTGATCTCTGTGCTAGACACATGCTTACCTAGGAGTTGCAGGGCTGAATTTTTCTTCTCTTTCTATTTCCTTTCTTTGGATCAGGGGATTTTCAATTATCACTAAAACAGAGGGCAAAGTATGATGATATTACAAAACAGTAATAAGATAAACACACTAATCCTAAATAACATCCTGTTTAATGTATAATCATCGACTCTAGGCTTTAAAAATTCCTCACCTCATTCCTCTTCTCCACCATCAACATATAACATATTTTGATACTGAGATGTCAAAATCAAAATATTTATCTCCATATGTAACTAATATTCCAGCATTTATTCAAGGGATGTCTATAACTATACTGGGCCCTCTGAAGTTTGTGAAGCTTTCTGCCTTCGTAGTCCATGCGTTCACTGACCCTATTATTCAACTACAGAGATACCATACACTGTCCTGAAAGTTAAAATACAAAGTGATATACAATTAGGTTCTAAATAACTGATACGGGGAGTGGGCTGCTTGAGACCACAGTATTAAAGAGGAGTGTTTTCATTACCTGCATTACTCTTTTCTCTTTTTCTGTCGTGAAGGAGAGCTAGTACACATGCTTCCTTGTTGCTTTTATGAGGCTAGGGCTCACAAAAGTTATCTGTTGAGTGACTAAGTTCCACACTTTATACTAGGTACACTATCTCATTTAATATTTACAAAAACCTAAAGAGGTATTAGTTCATAGTTGAGACCCAACAAGATTAAGAAATTTTCTCAAAGCCATAATGTAAGTAAATGTTGGAACTGGGATTTGAATCTAGACCTCTGTGCTTTCGAAGTCTCCTGTTCTTTCTACTATACGAGGCTGTTCTGTCAGAGAGATACTAGGGTGAGTAGAAGATGTAAAAGATTTGGTATTTCAACTAAAAGTAAAGTTCCTTAAAATCCCATTAACAATTCAAATATCAGTTTTTATCAAATCTATTCAGTGGTCAAATGTCAACTTTTATGAAAATATATTCAGTGGCCATTTTATATGTCTATAGAAAGATAACCAATAATAACAATAATATGGGTTGATGCAAATTGAAATATGTAATAAACCAAAGACAGTAAGGTTACCTGGTAAAAATATAACGATCATGTTTGTATGCTTTAAGTAACATTCTGAATGCTTTGCACTGCAGTCTTTTTTTTTTTTTTTTTTTTTTTTTGAGACAGGGTCTTACTCTGTGACCCAGGCTGGAGTGCAGAGGCATGATGTTGGCTCATTGCAACCTCCACCTCCCAGGCTCAAGCCATCCTCTCACTTCAGCCTCCTTAGTAGCTGGTACTACAGGCCCACGCCACCACGCCCAGCTAATTTTTTGTATTTTTTGTAGAAATGGGGTTTTGCCATACTGCTCAGGCTAGTCTTGAACTCCTAGACTCATGCAATCCACCCGCCTCAGCCTCCCAAAGTATTGGGATTATAGGCATGAGCCACCACGCCCCACTACATTATACTATTAACACTTGACTTTTTCCGGTAAAGTTCTTGAGAATTATGAACTGTGTCTCATTTCAACTCCTTCAGTGTAGTTACCATAATCATACCACAGGAATAATACAATGGAAAAAAATTAAGAATCAATGCCAACTTACCACAGTCACCAACCCTAAAGCTGTCAGAAAGAGACTTGATGTAATCTTCATTGCCCCAGGAAGCTGCATTTACAAAATGTGCTGGTGAATCCCGAATGGTGAAGCTGAAAGTGTACCTTTCTGATCCAATATCTAAGGGAAAACCAATGCTTTTATTTTTCAAATGAAGAGTTTCAATCGCTTCTCTGCCTTTGGTGTCACATGAAAAGTTTCATTTAAATTACAAACAAATGATTATTTCTTTAATCAAATGACTATTGATTATGATAATAAAAACACTCAAACACATGGAACAAAATGTTTTCAGATGTATATTCTATAGCACTATGCTTCCATGAATTTCAAACTGAAGTGGTAACAGGTTGCCCCCTTGCTCCCTTCCCTGGTGATCTGTGTATTTGGAGGGAAAGACATGTAAACTTGAGCCATCCAGGTATTACCTTAGGTTCTCCTTTTCTCTCTTACTGTTGTTTGAACCTAAGTCATAATTCAGATCTAAATAGTTATTTCAGTCCCAGCTACTTGGGAGGATGAAGCAGAGGGACTGCTTAAGCCCAAAAGTTCAAAGCTTCAGTGAACTGTGACTGCACCACTGCTCTCCAGACTGGGCAACAGAGCAAGACCCCATCCCTAAAATAAAAATAAAAATAGGCTGGGCGCCATGGTTCACACCTATAATCCCAGCACTTTGGGAGACCGAGGCGGGTGGATCACCTGAGGTTAGTTCAAGACCAGCCTGGCCAACATGGTGAAACCCTGTCTCTACTAAAAATACAAAACTTAGCCGGGTGTGGTGGTGGGTGCCTGTAATCCCAGCTACTCGGGAGGCTGAGGCAGGAGAATTGCTTGAACCCAGGAGACGGAGGTTGCAGTGAGCCGAGATCCAGCCTGGGTGAAAAGAGAGAAACTGTCTCAAAAATAAATAAATAACTAGTAATCAAATAAAAATAAAAATTGGCCAGGCACAGCAGCTTACCCCTGTGATCCCGGGGCTTTGGGAGGCGAGGTGGGAGAATCACTTGAGGCCTGGAGTTCAAAACCAGCCTGGGCAACACAGAGGGACTCCATCTCTACAGAAAATGTTAAAACGAGTGGTGGCACTCATCTTTAGTCTCAGCTGCTTGGGAGGCTGAGGAAGGGCTACTTGAGCCCAGTTTAAGTGTGCAGTGAGCTTTGAATGCACCACTGCACTCCAGTCTGGGAAGAATGAATTCAGGGTGTTCATGAAATGTACACCCAGGCTGGAGTTTAGTGACGCGATCTCTCAGCTCACTGCAACCCCCGCCTCCCAGTTCAAGCTATTCTCCTGCCTCAGCCTCCCGAGCAGCTGGGACTACAGGCGCACACCACCATGCCAGGCTAATTTTTGTATTTTTTTTTTAGTAAAAACAGATTTTGTTTTTTGTTTGTTTTTGAGACGGAGTTTCGCTCTTGTCACTCAGGCTGGAGTGCAATGGCATGATCTCAGCTCACTGCAACATCCGCCTCCTGGGTTCAAGCAATTCTCCTGCCTCACCTTCCCAAGTAGCTGGGATTACAGGCGCCTGCCACCGTGCCTGACTAATTTTGTACTTTTAGTAGAGATGGGGTTTCACCTTGTTGGCCATGCTGGTCTCGAACTCCTGACCTCGTGATCCGCCTGCCTCAGCCTCCCAAAATGCTGGCGTGAGCCACTGCACCTGGCAAGATGAGGTTTTTTAGCAGAGGTGGGGAAGAACAGAGTGAGACCCTGTCTCTAAAAAAACAAAAATAAATTTTAAAAATAATAAGGCCGGGCGCGGTGGCTCAAGCCTGTAATCCCAGCACTTTGGGAGGCCGAGACGGGCGGATCACGAGGTCAGGAGATCGAGACCATGCTGGCTAACACGGTGAAACCCCGTCTCTACTAAAAAATACAAAAAATTAGCCGGGCGAGTGGCGGGCGCCTGTGGTCCCAGCTACTCGGGAGGCTGAGGCGGGAGAATGGCGGGAACCCGGGAGGCGGAGCTTGCAGTGAGCTGAGATCCGGCCACTGTACTCCAGCCTGGGTGACAGAGCGAGACTCCGTCTCAAAAAATAAAAATAAAAAAAATAAATAAATAAAACCTCTTTCCCTAAGCAGCCTGAGGTAATCTGTGAAAAGGGTTCGCTATTCACTTGACCTGGAGAACCCCATGAAATCATGCAAATCAAGAGGTTCCAATCTTCCTGTTCACTTTAAGAACACTCGTGAAACCGCTCAGGCCATCAAGGGTATGCATATACGAAAAGCCACCAAGTATCTGAAAGATGTCACTTTACAGAAACAGTGCATACCATTCCAACGTCACAATGGTGCAGTTGGCAGGTGTGCGCAAGCCAAGCAGTGGGACTGGACAGAAGGTCGGTGGCCCAAAAAGAGTGCTGAATTTTTACTGCACATGCTTAAAAACGCAGAGCGTAATGCTGAACTTAAGGATTTAGATTTAGATTCTCTGGTCATTGAGCATATCCAAGTGAACAACGCACCTGAGATGCACCGCCGGACCTACAGAGCTCATGGTCGAATTAACCCATACATGAGCTCTCCCTGCCACATTGAGATGATCCTTACTGAAAAGGAACAGATTGTTCCTAAACCAGAAGAGGAGGTTGCCCAGAAGAAAAAGATATCCCAGAAGAAACTGAAGAAACAAAAACTTATGGCACGGGAGTAAATTCAGCATTAAAATGAATGTTAATAAAAGGAAAAATAATTAAAATAAGTTATTTCAAAACAAATTATGTGCTACTTAATAAGGACCACTAGGGGTCAGCAAATACTTTTTTTCCAAAATAGAAATTTCGTATTGGTTTTGCTAATTAAAAATTACAACCTGGCTGGGTGCAGTTGCTCCTGCCTGTAATCCCAGCACCTTGGGAGGCCAAGCGGGTAAGACTGCTTCAGCCAAGGAGTTCAAGATCAGTCAGGGCAACAAAGTGAGACCCTCTGTCTCTACAAAAAAAATCCAAAAATTATTCAGGCATGGTAGCATGCACCTGTGGTCTGGGCTACATGGGAGGCTGAGGCAGGAGGACCACTTGAGCTCAGAGTCGAGGCTGCAGTGAGCTGTGTTCACATTGCTGCACTCCAGCCTGAGTGACACCGAGACTGTATCTCAATTTTTTT